>NC_092803.1:150299936-150673832 GCF_040954645.1 Diabrotica undecimpunctata
AATTTTTTATTTTTATTTTAATTAATTTTTTCCGGAATTCTTAGTAATTTAAATATAATTCAGTAGGTATGGAAGGTGATAAAATTGTAACGAAATCGTTAATAAGTGCCGGTAAAAATTGGGATACAATATTAAAAAAGGGAACACTGAAATATATTCCAAACAATAGAACTATTATACTTTAAATATCAATATCATAAATAAAACTCTTCTTTTGTTCCAATTATGTAGTTTTTCACAATTTTATTTAACAAAATAAAGATTTTATAGAGAATCACAACTACTTACTGTTAATATTATCATTATTCACTATTAATACAAAACATTTCCGATGTTTACAAACAAACAAACAAGAATAAACTGTATACTACTTTAAATTTATAAATTAAATAACGTTTCGTAATTGGAACAATCGCAAATTATGTTCACGGTTGGTGGTCAGTTACGGTGGAACAGGTTTTGCGCGTGCGTCATTGTATCGACCTGTTTTGACAGCAATATTGAGACGAATGTACTGTTGCAGATTTCTTGTGATAGATTAAAATACCAGGGAAACAAAAAAATCGATTAAACAAAAGAATGGCTTTGATTGTATTTAGACTATAAAGGGTTAAATAGACATGAACTCTATCACTTCCTTATAAAATAAAACTTTTTTTACGTACTTTCTGAAGATAAATTTCGGGTCTACGTAGTATACGAGGTACGTCATATTATTCTATCTTATACTGGATTCTATTCCAATGGAAACTGGGTATGTCGGTGTTTAATAAGAAATACAGAATACCATTATATACTATGATACCACCTTGTGCTGTCTTCGCCTGAATTAAACAACTACGCCTTGCTAGTAACTTGAAATGATCTGTTATCTGTTATAAGAAATTTTTTGTGACGAATTCACTATTAGAGATATTTAATGAAACAATAAAATGAAAATTGTTCCTTTAAAAAAAAAAGATCAAAATAGCGTTTGGTAAACCTTAATCCGGTTGTTAGAACCGGAGTTGTCACAAATTTCGTGAAAAACAATTGCAAAATAGCCATTCGATGGGGCTTTTCCAAGTATAAGGCGTCCTCTTGACGATCAATTATATTGCGCAGTTTTGCGAATTGTCAATATAATAAATCGTCTAAGGCTTATATTTGAAGATTGCGCAATGATTGAACGAAAGGTGGCCCCTAGACCTACAATAATATTGTCTAATACATTTATTGTACAAGGTTGAATCGCGCTTTCTATCCAAACGTTACATTATTTTGTACAATAATATGAAATGCGCATATTTTGTGGCAAATAGACATGTTCTAATGCCATCCACTAGGTATCTACACATCCAGTTTTGTTTGTCTACTAAGAATGTCTTGATGGGCCCCTAGACGAGTGACCCTGTAAGTTTCCTTGTCGTATATTCTTCTATTAATTATCCGTTAGTTTTCTATTAGGGATAGAGTTGTGTATTTGTCTGATTAGAGAATCCATTGCAACTGTCTGAATGACTAATGTCTATGCCATTAAAAAAAAAGGTATCTATACACATGAACTACTGCGCAATGTTTTCGATGCAATGGAGAAATATGACAGAATAAAAATTAAGCTCGCTCAAACTTTCATTCAATCATTGCGCAATCTTCCCTAAACGATTAATTATAAGTATTGCACAATTTGTAATATTGTGCAATATTATTATCAAGTTTTTTGTGTGAGAAAAATAGATAAACTTTGGATGACTGTATCGGTCTGAATTAAAAGTCTCTCTAGATCTTTAAAAGATAAATTAGTAGGAGCGGAGTGTTTGAGATTGAAGTTTAGGAGTTTTAGTTTTTCTGCAGAAAATTGAACGTTAGAGAGATTTTTGGTCCTGGATGGAAAGTTGGAAAATTTTTCGTATTTAGAACCAGAGAGTTGATCAGATCTAATCTTATCGTTGATTAAATGTTCTAATTTGTTGTTAAGTATATTAAATTTAATTGGATGAAAGTAATTAACCTTATCCTGAACACCTGGCATGAAAGTGGTGAGATTAATATATCCTAACGTTTCGAGTAGAGTCATACGTTACCTTCAGCTTACAGTTGATATAGTTTAGCTTACTATAGTGGTGACAAATCTCTTTCTTCAAGAGTTTGATCTAAACAGAAGTCCTTATGTAGGGAGATACATTTTTTAAAGTTTTGATTTTACAGAATGTTGGAAAAGCCTTATCTAAACATCTGGAGATCAACTATATATCCAATTTAATATTGTGTGACTCCGTTGTGTGGCTAATCGTAAGAAGTGTAGAGCAAAATTGAGCATAAGCCTAAAAATGATAATTCCCGGGAGATGGCTGTATACCATGTAAGTTAAAAAAACTTAAACATCAAAGTATAAAACACTTCTTTTGTAAGTGGTATATTTAATTAAAATTTAATTTAAATACCAAAATGAAATAAAAAGTTCAGAACGTTTTTGGACTAATTACTGTGGTGTCATTGTTTTCTTTTGAATACTGTATATCAATTTTCATATTATTCATGGCACTTTTCTCTTTTCTTAAATGAATCTCCTTGGCAGTGGTAAGTTCGGCCTTCTGGGAATGTTCACTATTTTCACAAGCCTCTATTTTTACTTTGAAATTATCTCATTTCTTACATGAATCTGTTATAGGAACATGAAATGATAAGTTGAACTCCTCAGTGACTATTTTTTCAAAGATGTATTTAGAAACAGGTTCGATGACTTTAGTTTTATATTCGGAATACATTATTGCCAAATTCAAATCAGGTGGCAAATACTGTCTTGTCTCACTTTTGTGTCTGGTGTGGTGTGAATCGTATTTTGGAAAAGTATTAATGAACTCCTTTACTTCATTCTCTTTATGCTCAGGGGTTTTGTTTTTTGGGACATGTTTATCTCGCTTGTCAATAGAGGAAGTATCAGCAACTGATTTATTTTTCAAAACCCTTGCGAGACACCTGTAATGACTTCTACCTCTGTTGGGATGTTATCTTTCTCTCTTTCGTCGTCAATGTCCTCGAGTTGGATTTCTGATTCGTGGATCCATGTCTCACCTCTTATATTTAGCCTTTCCTCGAAATTTTCTGCCCATCTTTCTAGTATCTAGTCCTGATCACCAATGATCTCCCCTGTTCTATTTCTAACGATTGATAATCTAGGTTTGAATTCTTTCCTGTTCTGGTTAATCCTCTTGTAGAACTTTCGCGTTTCTGCTTGTGCCTTATAGTTCTCTAGTTCTTTTAGCTGGCAATATCTTTGTGCCTGAAGCATGTGCTGGCAATCATCATGTTCATTGAGGAGGCTAAGTGTATTAGTCGAGTTCCGTTGTTGTTTGCAGGCATATCTTTTACATTTTTCACATTGTTTTCGGGTTGATCTATCGCGTTTTCGATCACAAAATATACAACGACTTGTCTGAGGGAGCGGTGTTGCCACATCTGTAATGCCTAACAGAACACGGGAGCGCCGACGAAGTTCCGAAGGGACTTGGGGAATCTTAGATCTAAATTCAATTAGACGTCTAATTAATTCCCATGTCAGTTCTTCTATAAAATCCGACCTTGCAACCTTTTTGTTAAAATGGTTAGATTTATAAATACATAAAGAATTTATTACTGCTATATTCAAAAGGTCATAAAAAATCACCATTGGATATCGACGAGTGTTTCTCGACACATATTTTTCACACAATTGGTCTAATCGGTCAACAGCAAATTTGGTCTGATTATACCTTGTAATAATTTCAGTTTTTTTAGCGTCTCCTGTTTCATGATCAATTTCATCGTCATGGTGCATGCTTGAAATTAGGATCACAGATTTGTTTTTTTTTGGCAATATGATACCAGTGTGCAATCTTCTTGAAATCCAAAATTGGAAGAGTTTATTATGTTGTTTTTATTTGGCAAACAATCTTTTGGTAATTCTGCTTTATTTTTTTTATTGTGCCAATATAAGTTAGCTTTTTATCACTAAGTAATTTTGACATGTAGTTAACATGGTTAAAATCATGCTATTTTGGTTTGAGAGTTGAGAGAACATATTTTTAAATCTGTTTCGGAAATTTGATAGTTTACCTGCTAATTCATTGTTGTTAATTTTGTTATCTGCTTTTATGTTTCCAATGGCACCATCTCTATAACTGATTCTGTTGAAATTATAAGTATCATGTTGGGTAGGTATATTAACATTTGGACTGTTAACAGCATTTTGAGTGGTGATTTGTTTTAATTTGTCATTGTATCTGACATTTAATAGTTTACGATAAACAGAACATCCTCTGTCATTAGAAGGATGGTCTCTGTTGCAGTTAGTGCATGTTGCTGGCGTGTTTTTTTGGTTTCTTGCAGTCCTTTGTGTTGTGTGATCCAGAGCATTTTACGTAATTATATGGTTTTGCACAGTACGTTTTAGTGTGACCATATTCTTGACATCGTGTACATTGTGGTATATTTCTTTTAATTTTCGGTGATTCTTCCCTTATTTTATAATGTTGGTTATACTGTAGTTCAAATATTTCTTTGTTGTTCGTTTGAGGCTAGAGGTCCACAAAAAATAATGGTAATAGTTCACGGCTCAATCTGTGTCTGACGTTTGTAACGTTCCTTACTGTATGCCCCTTTTTCTGGATTTCCGCTTTTAACTCATCTATCGGAAAGGAGTGATGTAGATCTCGAATTTCTGAAAAATTAAAAGAAAACAAAAAAAAAACAAGATAAAATATAAAGTAGGAAAACAAAAACACACTACAACTTCAAACATATTTATTATATACATAAAAATTATAAATATTACACTTATGCTGAGTATATATTAGTAGTACATCTAATACTGATACAGATTATGTAGCCTATTGCACTCAGAAATACGCAGAAGTTACAACAAATAATTGTAGAGGGATAACAAAACCTTAAGTTACTCGAAGGTTACACAAATCTTTTTTAAAATATGTAATAGTGCGGTATAGCAAGGTTTTTAACCTTAAATTCCATCAACACATACTGATTTTCTTTAAATTTTAACAGTAAGTAGGAAATACCTTGACAACTAAAATCTATCCTATTCCCAAGTGTTCTTTTACCTTGGAGGTGAAATCCAACTCAACTGGTGGGTTGGAACTTTTATATTGAATATAACCCCAGGAATCTATAGAAATATATATTCTAGGCGAAAAATGTTTTATAGAGTTTCAAAAATCAATACTTTTAAGACTTATTTGTGATTGAAAATTTAAATTTTTCTTATGTTTTAACATTTACATTTTATCGATAAAACTGTTCGAAACTGGTAGCTCACTACAAATGTAAATCTTCAAATAGAGGTTAAGGGTTACCGTCAAGGTCATAAAGTATTGCCGTACGGATGTAGTTGAAACCAATAAGGTTTTTTTTTGAAAAATTACGTTATGCACTAATTTGTTTAGTTGCATATACTTAAAAAAAGACACCATGAAATTTAAAACTCCTAACAATAACAATAATAAGAAAATACACTCAGGTGCAAAAAAATCGATCTATTCCTTATTTCTTCTTAATTTGAAGTTGTATAATTTTAGAGACATTAAATTACGTATGTAAATTTAGGTGTACCATCGTATACGAGAAGTAAAATAATATTTTTAATATTGCTTTTTATATTTCTTAAAACAAATTGGTATTTCAGGTTTTTGTTAAAAAGGATCTGAAGCAAGTAGATATTTATTGAATGTTGTTTTTAATTCAACAACCATACTAGTGTAGTGATTTTATTTTCAAAGCGTGTTATATTTTTATTTAATTATCCTTCCTAAATGTCTCTGACTCCGACAGATGCTGCAAGGGCGGAGACTTTAGTTCAAGATGGTCGTAGCCAATATTATGCAGCTGAAATATTGGGTGTTAGTCGATCTTCGGTTCAAAGAGCAGTTCGGCGTTTTAGCGACACCGGTAACTTCACAACAAGACCAGGATCAGGTCGTAGAAGGGTAACATCCGAAAGAGATGATCGATTTCTGGTCTCATCATGTTTGAGAAATCGGCATCTAACTTCAGTTGAACTGGCAAATCGACTGAGCGAAGTGAGAAATGTGGATGTAAGCAGATGGACAGTTTGTCGACGACTTGTAGAAGGTAATTTATTATCCAGAAGGCCAGCCCTATCTCCAATACTATCCATAGAACATCGCAGAGCTCGCCTTGCTTTTGCAAGAGAACATGAAAACTGGAGTGATGCAGATTGGAGTAATGTATTGTTCTCAGATGAGTCCAGATTTTGTCTAAGGTCACCACGGCCGAGAAAGGGTTTGGAGAAGACACGGAGAGCGATATTTTCAATGTAATATTGCGGAAAGAATAAGTTATCAGGGGGCTCTGTTATGGTTTGGGCTGGTATCAGGTCAGAAGCCCATACTGATTTAGTTATTGTAGATATAGGTTCTATGACTGCTGCAAGATATATAACAAGTATTTTAGATCAGCATGCGGTACCTTTTGCTCCTTTCATTGGACCTAATTTTATTTTTATGGACGACAACGCGCGTCCTCACCGTGCTAGAATCGTAAACCAATATATAGAGGAGGTGGGAATTGTCCGTATGAACTGGCCAGCTTGCAGTCCCGATCTCAATCCCATAGAACATCTATGGGATATGATGGGAAGACGTCTTCGAGCACGAGTACCACGTCCAAACAACTTGGCTGAACTTGCAGCGGCTCTTCAAGAAATATGGAACCAATTGGATCAATTTGATATCCAGAGGTTAATTACCTCAATGCCTAGACGTGAACAGGCTGTTATAAGGGCCCGAGGGAGAAACACTCGATATTGATTTATTATCAATGTTTTTCTTAGTTTCAGAAAGTTTTGAATATTCTTGTATTTTTGAGTTTTGGCGGATGTCTCTATAAATAAATGATTTTTTTGGATAATCTGTAAAAATTATTTTAATCTAACATATACTTTTACATATATACCTGATTTAAAAATTTTGGGTGGAATGCATAAAACGTAGTAGATGCTATTGCTTCAGTAAATAGTATCTAGTTTGTAGCATTTTCTTTTACATAAAAGAAAGGTACATAAAAGAGGTGCTTTGTTGAAAAGACCGTACTACACAACCGAAGTACTTGCTACTGACCTGAAGAATCTACTACTAAACGTAGCGCCAGCCGTAGTGCCCTTGTACGCATCACACCAATCGTATTAGAACTAGTTTTTTATGTGGTTTTTCCTATGCTTGTGTTTTGTGAATAATTATTATTAGAATAAGTGAGTAGTGAGTAGAAATGAGCGGATCAGATTCCGAAGCGACAAAAGAGTTAGGCGAGGATAAAAATGAGCAAGTATTGTTTGTTAATCTTCTTGAAAATTATCAAATTTTATTTGATAAAAGAATGATCCCAAAAATTAAACATGAAAAGGAAGCTGCATTGGAAAAAAATCTGGATTTAAAACAAATTATGAAGAAATTCAACAACAAAAAACATCTACGCCGAAGTCGTTCATCCACCAACTTCACCTAAACTGAAACAAATTCTACTAAACTAGCAAATACTTCAAAAGCGTAGTACATCTTTCTATGTATCTGGTAAATAGTAGCAAATACTACGGAGGAAAGCAAAATGCTTTGTAAGTGTAGCAAGTACTACAAAAATGTAGAATTACTTGAAGCATTAGCAGATACTAAGTATTATGCATTCCACCCAATATCTTCAAACGTTTTTTTTTTCAGCAAATAATACCCATGGATCGATTTTTTTGCACCTGAGTGTAGAAAGCACAAATTTTGTAAAAGTAGTATCTGAGGCAGATAATTACCTGTATTTTCTTTCCGCTCTTTAATGTTTTACGAAGCAACTTCTCTTTTTTAAAGGTAGTACTATTTTTGGATTCATATTGAAGTCATATTGCTTACGCAGTTTACTAATAATAACACTATTATTATATTTAATTTGAAAAGAAATAAGTTTTATTGTTAACCTGCATAAACAGGTTATGGGCCCAGCTGCAGAAATTTAGAAAAGTGTTTTTAAGTTTGTGTTTTGGTGAAAAGATCACCACACTTTTATCTGCAATGCCTGATGAATTAAGTTTAGTTGTAACATCCATGAATATTTTATTCGTTCTGATCCGTCAAAAGTTACGGTAAATTTTGTCAAAAATAAGTTAATGGTAGGAGATAATCGTTAAAAATAAAGAAAGTTGCTAGTGTATTTGTTCCTTCGCATGCCTTTGTTGGTCATGATAAATATACCGGTAAGGGCAAACATAAGTTCGTTGTTATTACTGTCATGAAATGGAGCATATTCGCTCGAAATGTCCAAAAAGATTGTCAAAAAATCATAAAACTGCTAATATGAGTAATGTTAAAAATAAAAAAATTGGATTTTTTGGTAGTTGCAGTCAGCTGTGATTCAAATAGTGTACATCTAATTGTGGATAGTAGTTGTACAAATCACCTGTTTATGTCAAAATACATTTAAATTTTGACTAATTCCAAAGCAGTGAATAGACAAATAAATCTAGCAAAGGTAGGTAAAGCTGTAGCAGCAAAATTTCATGGTAGTTTCTCAGTTATATCTAAAGACAGACTTTCAGTTACTTTGAATGCTGTTTTTGTTTGTGACAATCTTTCTTACAACTTATTATCTGTAGGACAAATTAAAGAAAAAGGTTTTCGTGTGATTTTTGAAAAGAAGGAAATAAAAATCATGAGTGATGATACTAAAATTATTACTGGAAGATTGATTGGTAATTGGTATTTTATAGAATTGCAATTGTATGCAGATGTATACAGGGTGCCCGTTTAGAAGAGTTATAAGTTAAAACACGTGTTTCGTCGCTCCTGATCTAAGGAATTTACTACTTTTGACTAAAGATTGCTCGGTAAGTAGGCATGTTTACTTTAAATTTTTTTTATACTGTAGTTTCCATATTTTGTAGTTCACATTACCCCATTATATTTTCTTGGCACTTTTTCAACTATATTCTTTTTTGCAGTTCGAAATGATACAATATTATTTGAGAAAAACTGACTAAGAATCTTGTTCTCTTGTTGCCTTGAAGAATGCTATCCAGACAGTCAAAGTTGAGGAGATGGGCTATTCAAAGCTAGTAAAGTTTTTGGTATTCAGAAAGCAACGTTGATTCGCAGAAGCAAAGAAAAAATAACAAGAATTTCTCCTGGCGAAAAGGGATTAGGTTTCTACAAAACGGTTTTTACCAAGGAACAGGAAGAAGAATTGTATAATTATATCTTAGACATGGAGAAGCGTTTATATGGCATTACTTTTCTCGATCTTCGTCACCTAGTTTTCCAAACAGCCATACAACAAAACAAAGAAACTTGTAGGTGTAGGTTTAGAAAACGGCACGCAAAGCTTTCATTACGTAAACCCGAATCAACATCTGTTGCAGGGACTGAAGCTTTTAATCGTTACAATGTTAAACAATTTTTTAATTTATATAGAGCTACTTTGAATTCTAAACATATCAAAAAAAAACGGCGAAGCTCTACATATTGGTTGGCATCAGGAGAGAGAATCATTCTCTCCTCTGATGCCAACCAATATGTACAGCTTCGTCGTTGTTTTTTTAATTTTAAACTGTTTGTCCTTGTGTTGTGTATCGTTAATGTATAATTTTATGTTTATGAGATTCTCAATAGATTGTTGAATAGGCCAAAATTTGACGAAATGCCCATGAAGATGCTCTAGGAGCGAAAGTACTTGGGCAAGATTTAATTAATAAACTGTGCTCGATATCTGCCTTTCATTTGATTAAAGTTAAAAAATAATATTTTTGGTTTACCTATATGTGCATATCTTCCTTAGATAGTTCACAATGCCCCATCCTGCCCTAATGAATAATTTTAAAAACTCAACATACAATAACAAAAAAAAAACGATTAATTTTACTTGAAAAATTTGTAATATATTTTTTTAAATAAAAATGAGACTTGAGACTCTGGAACTCTCTTAAACATGAACTCAAGAAGTTAGTCTACAAAAAGGTCGGTAGTACTTTCGATATAAGTAGTAATAATGGGTTCCAAAAGTTTGAAAAATTTAAAACTATGATTTTGAAAAAATTATGGTTAGAGTGAAAAAAATATTTTTAACATTTTTAAGAATACCTAAAATTTTTAAAGATTTACTGGGTAGATTTTAAAGTTAAGGGTAAATAGAGGTTAATTTCAAATGTCATCAAAATTAATGCTTGTTGATGGAAATCGCACGTTATATCTACCATATTTTTACCGGTGTACACTGCACATAAAAACAAGTTAGTGGGTGACAAATTATAGCATTATGATGAATATTTTTTCACATATTGCAATTCATATATTACATTCTGTTTGTTTGCAAAAATGGGTTAACAAATGTTTTATTTTATATTATTTTTTCGTAAGATTATTTTGACAAGCCTTTCTTCTTTTTGATTACTTTTTTTTAACTCTTTTTACTTAATTACTCTGCAAAATTAAATCTTTACGATATAAATTCTAAAAAAAAATAAAAAAAAGAAGCCTGATAAGCAAGAAATGTACGTTTTTTCTGTAGACGAGGGACATCTAGAAAGTAATAATAATAACATAAGATAAAAATCTAGGTAAATACCTTATATAGGTTGGGTAACGGTTTCCAATTTCTTAAAGCCAATATTTTACAGTATCCTCATTTATTAAAAACTGCTCTTTAAATTTCATGAAGAGATGATACTACTTATGAGTATACCACTACCAATCCCACCATTCATAGTAGTCCCTTTACGCGAATATAGTTGACTGATAGATTTCTATAAGTAAGATAAAGAAAGGAAACAAAATCATAGAAACGCAAAAAAAACGCATAAAAAGAATAATAGTTATACAGACTAGTTCCAATGGTTTGACATTAGACGACAAATTAAAAGTAGAAGAAAAGTTTTGGAAGGGCACAATAAATGAAGAATACAAATAAATATACCAAAATAAATAAACGATGTCGAAGAGGTGAAAAAGAAAAGAAAAAAATATACATCTAGAAACCTACAAATGTAAAAATGATATGTATATGACCTGCAAAAAATACGATGAATGTTCAGAAGTATTAGCGGTACGCGTAAAATTAGAAATATGGGAATAGTTTTTTAAAGGACACAACGAATAGAAAATTTGTGGTTGCGAGACAAAAATGACTGCTAAAGAACCGTAAGACATAGCTCAAAAAGATGGATTATGTTGAAGAAAGAAACATCATAAAGAAAAAAAAATGTAAAGATATACAAACGGTAGGTATATAGAAATAACCAATAAGAATGAACCTAGAGGAAAAAATAAATAGAAAAGTATCGAAAACTAAAATAGAAAATATTTTCATTGATTTACAAGAATGATCGACTAACATACAGTGAAAATAATCATCCTCAAACGATTGATACAACCAAGGAGTATTAGTGTGTTAAAACACTTCCAATAGAATTCAAACCAGTTTTAAAAATATTAAAAAGAAAATACCTGTGCACAAATATAATAATAAAAGTCCAAATAATTGATGTGATATGTTGTATAATTCAAAGAAACTGATTAAAAAGTGCTGAAAGTGCTAACAAAAGTAATTCGGTACTAAAAGTACTGAAAATGGGTATTTGAATCTCAGACATTTATTACCTTATATACCTAATAATAACCATAAAAACCCGTATAATAAATGTGTTTGGCATAATTTGGTATAAAATGTATGAAATATAGATATTATTAAAAATATATTTATAAAAAAAAGTAAAATATTCATTATTTTATTTACATAATATTTACGTTGGCAATAACTAATAAAAATTTTAAACAAATACGATAAGGAGTACAGTCAATACTCTAAAGCACTGCTTTATTGGTACGCCTTCTTACACCATCACGGCAATCACAATTGCATTCCTTATTAACTTACAAAGAAAATAAATAGACCTACAGTTTAAAAGGACATTCATGTTTCTTTCTGCTTGACAATTTTCGCCGCATAGTACACCAACTTGTTTCTTAGTTCGGAAGTCATTCGGTACTTCAATGATAAGTACGCTATGATTCTGAATAGAAGAGTGTAACCGAATATGTAAGCAAACTGATGGATTGGTATATTGTTGCTCATTCCCATGTCAGCTAATAACTTTTGTGGATCCCTAAAAAATCATATTGATTTTAGTCTTGTTATTTTCGTAAAGGTGAAATAAAGGTATACGGATTCGTTAATGTCAATTTAATTTAAATAAGTAATACGCAGAGTATGCGAATTATAAACAAAGACCGAAGAATAGTCAATGATACACCATAAAAACGACAACTAGATAAATGCATTATTAAATAATTATATACGTAATATTTCCCTAAATAATAATTTTCTCGGGAAAAGCGCATAGACCCTTGGTGCGGGAGTTAATTGGTACAAGGTTAGCTGCTATCGTTCGATTTTCAGCATGTGACTTTTCTTGTCTTTATAATAGGTCTTCTGTCTGCTCTCGTCCAATTTTTTGTCCTCTGGGTATGAATAAATGGCATCAATAGTTAATGTATTTTGTCGGAAGTCTTGTTGCTCTTCACTGAATAGAAGGGAACAGTTCTCGTTGAGAATTATCCCCGTTGAGCTCTCCCATACCTTTAAATTGATGTTATTTTTTAACTTCACCCTGAATATTTTCTTTACTTTACACAGTACATTTTGACAAGTGATGAATGACAATTATCGGATGCTTTTGATCCTGACTTATTTTGGTTCTGAAAGAAGCTAAGGTACAAGTAGATTGGTCATACAGATCTAAAACTGTAGCCGTTTAAATTTTATTGAATTTAAAAGTTTTGACGGTACTGTACCAAGCCACGCCGTTTATTTTAGTTCCCATATTATTAACCCTATGTGTCTCGAATTTTAAGAAAAATGCTTAATATCGCCGATGACTACGCTTTCTTTTCAAAGTTTTCTCTATAAGCTAATGGAGTACCTGAAAAATACAATATTTGGTATATATCTTACTTGTAGTGACAGTATATGTCGTTGCACTCCATTTCCGACCTGTCGTTTAAAAGCGTCGATGATATTCCTACCAGGCCATATCGTACATAGCTTAAAGACATGAAGGCTTTCATCATTGGTTCTATACCATCTTTATAGCCCATTCCGTACACAGACAACGCCAGAAGGATAGCTAAAACGTGCGGTGCAACCACGGATCCGCTCTAAAAAAATGTAATTATAAGTCAAATACGGAAAGTGCTAGATAAGGAAGTAATTTTTTATAAAACAAGTTTATAAATATATCACATTTTAAAAACCAGAAATGTTTTGAATAAAAATGACTTTCAAGTCGCTTAACACTGCAATTAAAAACATGTTTATGCCATACGCTGGAATATGTTTAAGTATTATGCATTAAGATTTTTTTTAAATGAGAATATGAGTCGTGTGCTGCCTCATTTGAAACTTTATTCAATACTCGATGTAGTGATATAAACACTAATATAATTAGAATATAAATCGAAAATCCAATCAGGATTCGGCCCAAATATGTATTTTCTATCGTTGCGAAACAAACAGACGACGAATGCACCGAAATGCACTGGTATAGTCGAGTCGACACGTAATTTCGTGAGAAAATTTATAGGAACCAGAGGAGTAAAATACTACTAAAATGGCAACACTGTTAGAGTTACCACTACTTTATTGAACAGTAGCGTAGATATCTAATTTTTAATTAAATAAAAGTTTTTATTTTTATTTAAGAAAAAGTTTCATTTTCTATAAAGTTTAAATAAAAAATATTGGTGTTGTTAACTTCTGTGATATATCTAGGAAGTGATAACACTAATCGACTCGGCTAAATAGAACTTATTGTAAAATAACAATACCTATAAAAAATTGTTAATAAAAGTAATTATCACATACAATTAAATAAATTTTTTATGTACAAGTATTTTAGTATACAAACGTTTTAATAACACAACTGCTCATAAGTTTTAAAACTTATGATCACATTTTATCCCTGATAACTTAGTTATTGTAATAAAAAAAATAAAGAATTAATTTTTTAAATTATATACAGCGTATTCTGTTAACAACTTTGGTTTGACACCGTGTGAGAGAAGACTTAGTATCTCAATAATTTAAAAATGGGTAATAGGTCTAAAACTTTTATGAACATCTTTTTTATATATCTAGCAGGTATTTTATAATAACCTAACCTGTACTTTGATTATTTTAAATTAAATTATGTTGTATGTTTTTGTTCTATCATGAAGTGTATTTGTACTCTATTTTCAAAGATATATAAGCAAAACGAGAATTTGTACAATTACAATAAAAATAAAGGTTTCAACTAACACCTAGTTGGAAATAAGAACTTAATAATCTACTCATAATCACTGTTATCACTAGTATCAGTTGTATCTTCTATATTTATAGTTCATTTGGTTAATGCTGGTAAATATTTAACATAGTCATTTTCCACTGCGATTACATGTTTGATTACACTTTTCCAGTTGGTTGCTGTGATCTTTGTGACTTCTCTTCTAATTAACTGGAGAGCAGTAGACAAAAATTTAGGAGCCACGTTTCTTCTTCTTCTATTACCTTTAAGTTGTGTCCATATTAACTCTATTGGGTTCAATTTACAATAGTAAGGAGGAAGTAATTGTAATACTGGGCATACCAAGCACGGTATGCCGATTACTGCGAGTACAGTTATCAACAACATATTCCTTCTGGTACTGTCTACTGTCAACAACCTCCAACAATTCCTTTTTACTATATGATGCTTCAAAGTACAAATCTTTCTCAAACAAATTCTTGAATTTGTAATTTGTTTCAAGTAATATTTGGAATTTTCTCATTAATCTTGAATAATATGATACGTTGTCCATGATAATCACACTATATTTAGGTAATCTCGGAAGAAGAGGTTCCTTTAATATTTTTTTGTAGGTATTAATAATACATCATCGATCCATCTATTTTCTCCACCGCAGTGTAAAATTATAATTCTCTGTCCTGTCATGTAGGTAAGATGTTTCTCCTATAGTCTTGTAGCAGATTGCTTTGGACACTCTGATAAACATGTTTCTACAATTGCTTCTGATTTAGACAATTTAGAACACAATTCTTCATAAACATGTTTCAGCATATGTTTGGATGGTATCATCAGAGAGGTATTGAAAATGTCGCTTACATTTTACTACACGGCTTTGTAAAGATATTCCAATTGATTAGAGGGTTCCGCTGGCTCTTCAGCTGCAGAAGTTAGTTTTATAAAAACTAACTTCTGTTTTTTTCTTCAAAAAAAAAACATTAAACGTTTACATCTATGGTTCCTGAGTTGAACTTTTTTTATACTTCATTTCCATCATATTGATAGCTGAAAGCATTATAATTGACGCTCGAACTTCTTGTGCGATATATATGTATATATATATATATATATATATATATATATATATATATATATATATATATATATATATATATATATATATATATATATATATATATATATATATAGATTTTTCAAACCATGATTCACAAATTGAACCCTCCTATCCTCATAATAATCTAGATTCACGTCTTTATTTTTTTTACAGATATTAATAATAAATCGTCGATGCATCTATTTTCTACACCGCAGTGTAAAATTATAATTCTGTCCTTTATTGGGCGGTAATGAATTAGAACACTTTTTGTTATTATTCGTCCAACTTTTTTCGCGGTGTCATGAATACCATACCAGGTTTCATCCAAATAAACAATATTTCGTTTAAAAATAAAGTTTAAAATAATATAAAATATTATACCTGCCTACCCAATTGTAAACCACTGGACGGTCGAAACGAAATTTATTGGGATAAACTAGTTTATGGTTTCGGTTGCTCAGGCAAAAATTGTTATCTTACGCAAAGAATGCATCGATGATAACTTTATCTGAGCGACTGTACATATTTTACCAGGCTCATCTAAATGTAAATATCGATGAGAATATTAAAACTTTGTATTATTATACATCTTAGTCATTGATAATTTTGCAGTTAATAACTACTCCTGGTAGAGTACTTTTATTTTATTTTTTATTGTCTGCTTATATTACAGATAAATATATTTTTACACAGTCTCACCGAAATACGAGGCGACTATGCGCCGATTTATAATTTGAATCCACGTCATTCGTCTAGAGGCAGAAATCCCTTCGTGAAAACGGTCAGAGTAAAAAGTACAATAAAAATAAAATAAGGACGCCAAGAAGCAGAAATATGCATATCAGCGAATGATGGTATGCTGTAATGAAATCAAACCTTAACTTTCTATTTTATTAAACAACATAATTGTTTATAGGGGATGGCCAAAAAATATTTTAATTTTTAAATTAAATAATTTATACAACAAGAGGTATGTATGTAATTTATTTAATACAATCACTCTGTATATACTGAAGAAAAATATATGAAAAAATGATGTCAAACAACTAATAAACAAAAGGGAAACCTGGCTTGGAATAGGAGCTTCGATGAGGTTTTTACATGGCAAAGATATTTTAATTTTTTACGAAATTAATTTATAACTGCCCTTACAGACATTTTCCAAATAAAAATGATCGTAATTTGCCAAATGAATACATATTATTTTCTGCAAGATGGTGCAGTTATTTTTTTAAAATATGTTTTCCTATGAGATGAATTGGTAGAAGAGGAACAATAGAGTGCTAGAGTGGAACAAATTTAAATAATTGAATGTCATTCATAATTTAAAAATAAAAATCGACCTATTTCGAAAGTGGTCTAGTCTCAAAAAAGGGTTTAATCATCTGTAGAGTTAACATTAAACTCAACATACTTTTTATATAAGGACGAAATATACCAAAAAATGGATGGATATGCAATGGGTGCAAGTATTTCTAGTGTCATTGCTGAACTGGTTCTGGAAGATTTAGAAGAATCCACCATGTGTCATTTAGATTTCAGTTTACTATAAAAATTGAACAACATAATAAAATAAATTTTCTGGATATCACCTTACATCGCAATAATAACACAGTGGTTTACATAAGAAACATGGTCTTCACGATATCTCAACTATAAATCTCATCATCTATTCTCCCATAAAAAGTCTGTAATTATAAGTTTTGCTGATAGATATATAAAACTAACAGATCCAGAATACAGACCAACTCAATAATAATATATAATTATAATAATAATAATGGATAAACAGGTTGATAATTTAAGAACTTATTTTCAGGTGCAGGCTGAGACATCTACCTTACATCGAGCAATTTGCGCAGTAGATGACACAACGCCGCTAAAACTGAGGGAACAACAAATGAGCATAAACCATCTGACTAAGCAAGAAAAAATGCGCACCTGGATGAGTAAACCTCTGCATGGGCGACATCTCAATGAGATCAGCCAAGAATATGTCGACAATACAGCGTCGAACTACTGGTTGATATCAGGAAAGATGTTTCCCGAGACTGAGGATTTCCTACTTGCCATTCAGGATCAGGTCATACCAACTAAAAATTACCTGAACTATATTGTTAAAGATCCTCAAGTCCAAAATGACAAATGCCGATATGTATGACAAGCCCAAGAAACCATCCAACATCTTACCGGGAGCTGCCAGGCGTTTGTCGGAACTGATTATAAAGAACGCCATGACTTAGTAGGAAAAATTATCCACCAAGAACTAGCTGACAAACTGGGACTTCTCCAAACCGACAATCTTTCTTATTATCAATATCTCCCTGACAGAATGCTTGAAAATGACAACTACAAGCTATACTGGGACCGCACTGTGCTCACAGACCAACCAGTGGCACATAATAAACCGGATCTTATACTAGTTAATAAACTTACCACGCAAACAACGCTTATTGATGTGGCGATACCTAACACCAATAATTTTCGTGTTAAATACAACGAAAAGATCGCCAAGTATAGAGATCTAGAAATACAAATTAGGAGACAATGGACAATGGAAAGTACCCAGACAGTACCTATTATTCTATCTACTACTGGTGTTATTCCCAAAAACCTCCTAGCGAACATAAAACAGCTGGGTCTAAATGAACATCTTTATAAGGCCATGCAGAAAGCTGTACTCCTCGCGACGTCCAGGTGTGTACGAAAATTTTTGGGAGATACTCCAGCAAACCAAGTCACCTAGGGCTCCATAACACGGAAAGAGTCCCACCAGAGCTCAATCCTTTTGATACCGTAGGTATCTGGGATGAGTGAATTTTCCCCTTAGATTGAGTGTGAGCCGTATGGCTAAATCTGGATAATAATAATAGACTATGTCGACAATATAGCGTCGAACTATTGGCTGACATCAGGAAAGATGTTCCCCGAAACAGAAGGTTCATTACTCGCCATTCAGGATCAGCTTATACCCACCAAAAATTACCTGAAATATATCGTCAAAGACCCTCAGGTCCAAAACGACAAATGCCGATATGGATGTCAAGCCCAAGAAACTATCCAACATCTTACCGGGAGCTGCCAGGCATTTGTTGCAACTGAATATAAGGAACGGCATGACTCAGTAGGGAAGATCCTCCATCAAGAGATAGCTTTTAAACTGAGACTGTTACAAACAAACCATCTCCCATATTATCAATACGTTCCTGAGAGTATGCTTGAGAATGACAACTACAAGCTATACTGGGATCGCACTGTGCTCACAGACCAAACTGTAGCACATAATAGACCAGATCTCGTGCTAGTTAATAAACTAACAAGACAAACAACGCCAATCGATGTGGCGATACCTAACAACAATAATCTACGTGTTAAGTACAACGAAAAGATCGCCAAAATCGCCGTGGAAATACAAATAAGGAGAAAATGGAGAATGGAAAGTACCCAGACGATACCTATTATTCTTTCTACCACTGGGGTCATTCCGAAGAACCTCCTAGAAAACATAAAAAAGCGGGGTCTAAATGAACATCTATATAAGATCATGCAGAAAGCTGTGCTACTTTCGACGTCCAGATGCGTGCGAAAATTTTTGGGAGATACACCGACGTACCAAGTCACCTAGGACTCGATAACATGGAAAGAGTCCCACCAGAGCTCAATCTTTTTGATACCGTAGGTATCTGAGATGAGTATATTTTCCCCTTAGAGGGAGTGTGAGCCGTATGGCTAAATCTGAATAATAATAAAAAAAGCAAAAAATGCCATTCTAAATAATGCATATCCCAAACATCTAATCGAAACTATTTTCAAATCAAGACTAAATAAATTTTATAACAATACAAATAAGAATAAACCCAACAGTCTCAATACTACGTATACAACTCTTCCATACATAAAAGTTTATTCTAACAACTAACGAATCTTTTAGCTAAACATAACATAACTATGGCTCATAAAGGCAACAACCTTTTAAATAAATCCACAAGGAATCTACGTTCCTGTATTTGGCTGTATACCTTATATTAAAAAATTAATTAAAATCCTTTGTAAAAGGTATATATTTAAAAACCCAAACGGGCTGTGTTAGACAAAACGTTTTCGGAATACATCATTCCATCATCGGTGTCCCAGAAAATATGTAACCACTTAATTAAAAAGAACATGAAGTTAAAATTTTTGACCAAGGTTAAAGAAAAGTGTGGTTAATACTTACTAGGAGTACATGAATGTAGCCACTAAATATATGGGTAAAAACCCGTTAACAAATAATTAGTTACATTTGTTCGACATTATATCTTATAAATACTTATGATGTTAAAGTTACCGTTGGATTAGGTAACATGGCGACATATGACTCCACGTTGAAGTTGCAAGTCCTGAGACGGTGTGTCTACGAGGACTTTATGGAAGCAACTGATTGAAATGACAATGTTGACAAGTTAGGACGGAAGTCGTAACAGAGTAGTCAATATAACTGTATGTGTCTACTTAAGACAAAAGCCAACGTTATTTAAAATTGTTAGAGTAAAAAATTTTTAAATTAATATAACAGTATCAACCATCAGTGTTTTAAATTTATTTTAAAATTAGTTATATGAGATGAAATGTAGAGAAAAGATTGTGTGGTTATAGTTAGGCAACCAACTATACATGTGTGTGGTCCAAATTCCAAAGAAACTATGTAATGCTACAAATATACTATACAATATGTGGGAACTAATTAGGTTCCACTAACGTGAAAAGTTAGTTACGTTAATTCTATATAGTGATTATTTGCATATAATTTGCAACTATATTTGCTAGGAAAACAACAAAAAACTGACATATTTGTGTACAGTGTCAACTTAGTTCTCATCAATAGTTGGTACAGATTTTGTAGATACCTGAATCGGGTATCTGATGAGCGATTCCGCATAATTCAGTTTCTAAATTAATTGATCTTGCGTCAAGAATGAATGCCATTCTAATAGGTGATTTGATATTGGCCGTGACTCTATATCAGTGTGGTAATCGGTTAAAGTGAGTGTTTAGGACAGAAATAATGTTGTATGAGCAAATTAATTGAAGTGGCTCTTTGTAAAGTTGGCCAGATGGTACAAAAAGTTACCAACGGCGAATGAGTAAACAAAAAGAATTACTCAGCATAATCAAAGAAAGGAAAATACAATACTTAAGTAATGTGTTGAGAGGTGAAAATTGCCATTTGGATCGCCAACCTTCGAAAGGAGACGGGAGGATAATAAAAGATATTAGACAGATCGACCAAAAAATGATTATGACTAGTTTTTTGTTTCTTTTTTTTTTTAAACCATTGTGTACGTAGTAGTGATAGTCATGCTTTAATAATTTTAAATAATCTTACCAGTATACCACAATTGGCACCAATTGCATATCCTAATCCCTGAGAACAAAATCCGACGTTGATTGCAATTATAGTAAACATAAAGAATCGTTCCCATTCTATTGGTTGGCCCGTCATGAAAAATACTATTGTTATGAATATCATTCCATAACCAACCTAAAAAAATGCTGAATTAAAGTAAGTAAATTTTAACTTTTATATTCTATAATCATTAAATAAAAAATACTTTTGTTTCGACAGTGACAATAAAAAGTAGATGGATTATCGAATTTATGCTTTATAGATGTTGTATTGTCAAAGTCACTTCTACTTCTCAAGCCATGCTGTTGTACATTTGGCAACGATAAAGCTAGAGGCCAGTTTAATAGCTGATTTGTATTATGTTTTAATCGTATATTATATTCCATATTTCTGTCAGAAACTAAAGCAAGCAACAAGGGTAAACATTTTTTGGTAACGTTAATTACGTGAATTGTGAGTCGTTGGATCACAATCACGGTAAGTTATGTTTTTGTCATTCTGTACATTTAACCTCTAAATAAAGTTACACCAGGAAAAGTAAAACAGATACCCTTGAAATTTCTGAGATTGGTAGTGGATGTCGTGGCAGGCAACGGCCATACCACACTGAATATACCCATGATACTATAACTAACAAGATAAGTCAACGCGCATGTTCTTGCATCTCTCTCGCACACCTGTGACGTAAGCCCGAGACAACTTTAATGACGCCAAGTTAAATGCTCTATCTGTTGCTATCTTGTGTGCTTCAAAACGTAGTGAATGATACTTTTATTTATTCATTGATGTAGTAAATACTTTGTATATTATATTGTTATATAAATTTTGTTGTGAAAACATTCAGTTTACTGTTTTAATACCACCTAATTTATTTATCGTACTCTACTTCCTCTCGACTACCTGTAGCTACTTTATAAAGAAGACTAATTATTTGGTTGTCATAATGTATTGTGCAGTGGTGGGTTGTTTAAACAATTATAATAAAAAAAGTAAAACTTTTTCGAAGTGTCGTTTTTTTTGTGTTTCCTAGAGACAAACAAATGCGTAAAGTATGGGTCTTCAAGTGTTTTCAGCGAGACAAATTGCATGTAGAAACCGCGAGAATATGATCAAAACATTTTACAGAAGCTGATTATTGTTTAAAAGAAAAACTCTTGAGATTGCCTGACAAACAATGGAATATTACTACTAATAGTATAATTAATTATGAAATTGTCACTAAAGAGATCTTTTCTTCGCTAAACCTTCCTAGTGGTGATACAGAAATTAACCCTGAAGATATAATTGACAGTCATCAAGATTTTATTAATTCGAATATAAAAGACCTGGAATGGGATGGATTGGAAAATTTAGCCGGTTTCATTGCATTTAAGTTACAAAAAAAGAAATACTTGGATATATTCCGGACGCTAATGATAAATCGTTTACTTGGGTAAACCACGTTTCTGAGGGCAGAAACCAACTCAAACCTCTAGTTAGCTACTCAAACCAACACTGGAATTTGTAACTAAATGTAGGGAACTGGAACCTATTTTTCGTAGTTATTATGGAGACACATTAAAAATAACAAAAAATTATTTAAAAAAACTTAATAGAAACTGCAAAATATGGAAATGTTAGCGAAGATGTAAAATTACTTTTTTTAGATGTAAAATGTATTTTAAAATACAAATTCTAAATAAAAATATTAAAGATAATTACAATATCCGCAAGAGAAAAATCATAAAGATTGTAAAATAAATGTCTAAATGATATTCATAAAGTCTAAAGTATGACCTGCTTTTCCTTTGTGGTTCAAATTCTTTACATTTTACCGGTCTTTTATATTTAATTTATGTTTTGTAGCAATATTTATTTTGTTTGTAATATACACAATCAAATCGTAGATTCATATATTTCTTTAATTAATTTTACAAATTACTTATTAATTTTCAAACCACGGTTTCACTGAAAGTAACTAGTTATGACTTCTTAGTGCAAGATATGGCATCGAGGTATACTTACCGTTAACAGTTTAAGTTTCGAAGTTGTTCATTACAATAATGGAACAACGTTGCCATATGATGCATCGTTAAAATAAGATACACACAAGTCCCCTGACTTTGTCTCGCTATTACGTCATGCGAAAAGTCGATTAAAATTAGAACGGCAAGTGAGCATATCTTGTTTGTTATAATATGGAATATACCGGTTCTCGCCCGATCACCGAAGTGAAGCAGTGTCGGGTGCGGTGAATACTTGGATGGGTGATGTCGTGGCAACTATTTTTCCAACGTACCTAAATACTCTGAAGATAAGTAAGTATCCAGACTCCATAATACAACAAGCCCTTCAACGCAATGCAAAGAAAATCGATGATTTTCTTAAAAGTAAGTTTATTGTGAATTATGACATTTTTAGAAATAAAGTTAATTGGCATTTAAAGGATACATACAAAGTGAAATCGAAGAGTGGCGGACAATGGCGTTTGGTTTTTTATTTTAACTCTTGATACCTAAAGTGGTTTTGATATTGGCCATTAAACTCTATATCAGTATGGTAATCGATTAAAGTAAGTGTTTGCGACAGAAATAATGTAGTATGAGCAAATTAATTAAAGCGTGTCTTTCTAAAGTTGACGGGTCTTAGCTGTAGAATTTGTTGGTGAATTATAAAAAAATTACATTTACAAAAATTTACAGTATATTTTATCTGGAGCTTTATGTCTTTATGTGTGCTTGTATCTTTTGAAATAAAATAAGATATGTTGTATATTCGCCATCGGCTTATACGAGGATAGATTGATATTAAACTAGCCTTTGATAAATGGCACTACTTGATACCGAATTGGTTTCGGTGTTGACATTTGCCATTCATGACATGACGTCTGTCAAAATTTTAAGTCTTAAAAACAATAAGTTTGGTTTTTACAGCCATCGAAAGCAAGCAAATTTTGTGTTTTCGGAGAAATGGAAAAAGAGTATCGTTCGGTGATTAAGTTCCTCCACAAAAAGGGTAAAACGAATGTGCAGATCAAAGCGGACCTGGACGAAGTTTATGGTGAGCTTGCACCTTCGTTAGCAACAATAAAATTTTGAAAAGCTGAATTTTTTCGTGGTCGTACGAGTGTTTTTGATGATGAGCGTCCCGGGAGGCCAAATGAAGTCGCCACGCCGGAAATGATCAACAAAGTCCCTGACATGATTATGGCAGATCGTCGAATTAAGCTCCGCGAGTTAATAGAGGTCCTAAACATTTCCTACGAACGCGTAAACATTATCATCATTTGGACATGAAAAAGCTATCCGCGCGATGGGTGCCGCGTTTGCTGACAATCGATCAAATGCAAAAACGTGTGACCACTTCGGAGACGCTTTCGGCGATGATACAGTGCAATCCGAACGATTTTTTTCGCCGATTTATCACCGTTGATGAAACCTGTGTGCATTATTTACACACCGGAAACCAAAGAACAGTCGAAACAGTGACTGTTTTCTGGTGAGAAATCTCATAAAATGAAGAACTGATGTCGAAAGAGCTAATGAGGAAACTAATTTCTATAGATGAAAAAATAATAATACATTCGAATTATAAATTATATTTTGAGGATTTCATTTTACAATACCAATTATAATAAAAATAGGATTATAGAAAACAAAAATGGCGAACTATGAATACAAGTTAGAATAGAATATATCTATTTCCACAATCACAACTTATTAATAACAAAATATTGAAATGAGAAAATGTCATATAGCCTGGGATCCCACTGTAGGATCACTACGTTCATCACATAGTTAGTCAAACACAAATTTTTACATACATTTAAAATTGGTAGAATCTATCTATATAAAAAGCTAGGATGGCAAGTCACACTGTTTGTCCAATAAGGTAACTACGCCACCTAGGAAAGAAATCTGAACTACCAACATCTACCAAAATTAAATATAATTAAATAAAAACTATAAAAATGCTGTTGAGACATTTTGGCATTGGAGCGTGTGATGCGTTAAATGAAAGGGAAGTATGTAAAGAATATATTAGGATAGAAAAAACAAACAAAGCGACTACCAAAAGGGCACTATACAGTATCTTCATTATTAATGCACGTATAGCGACATACGAGATATCATAGAGCACTATGAATACAAATATTTACTATAAGACAAATTTTGATTTATTGACTTAAAAAAGGTCTCTGGCTAAGTACTAATAAACAACTAATCGAATCCTAACATGCGACATAGAAAATGAAAGGGAAGGATATAACGAATATATTCAGATAGAAAAAATAAACAAGGCGACTACTAAAAGGGCACTATTCAGTATCTTTAATATTAATGAAAGTATAGCGACATACGAGATGTGATAGGGTGCTATGGATAAAAATAGATTTACCTTAAGACAAATTTTGATTTATTGACTTAAAAAAGGCCTCAGGCTAAGTACAAAATTAACAACTGATCGAATCCTAACATGCGACATAGCAAATGAAAGAAGAGGATATAACATGACAAGTCGGAAGTGTAAAGTGATCATACTGATTGGATTGGATCGTCTCATATACTGATAATAGCTTGCCAGTCAAAAAGTATTATAGTAAGTACATGTTATTGCTTGTCAAACCAGTGTCGTTGCGCCCTAACTTTGTTTGATGGGAGTTTGATGAACTACGATATTGACGTAGTGATCCTGCTGTGGAATCTTATACTAATATGAATGTAAGATATATAGAGTTACGCAGACTCCCTACAAGACATTTCAAATTCATCCATACAATAAAGTCCAATACTTAAAGTGAACTCGTAAATTTCTTTTTTGAAAGAGTGGTAGGTGCTCATTTTACAAAATCTACTCGGCATCATATTGAGAAGTCGCAGGATCATACATTCGACTCTTTATAATGAATTGGAAATAATTAAGAATAAATTGATGGAATATTTTAAATCTTACAACAGCAGCATTTTTTGCCAAATCTATTGCGCATTTACCTAGGAGTGAATACAAAATTGGAACCGTGGACATGCGAGAGTGAACCTACTGATTCTTTATAAACCAATATTCTGTGTCCACGCCTCGTTTGCTTATGACATAAATAAAAATAACAAATCTTAGAGTATTTGTACGGAGAGTGAATTTAGAAGAAAAAAATCGCTTGTTGAGTTTGTTAACCCAATGTTCCTTTTGTGTTTTCTGTAGTATATGTGTGTATGTGTTGGATAAATGCCTTCTTTTTATATAAAGTCAGCTTATTTTCCAGTATCTAAGATAAGTGCCGATCCGAAAAATAATTTCTGTTTAATCAATAGTAAAATTTTGTATAGCATAATAAAGTACTTACCAACATTGGAATGTTTACTATCGTACTAGCCAGAAAATAGGGCTTTAAGCTAAACCATCGATTAAAATACTCTCTTTTTAGTAGTTTGACTTCAATCGGAACTGAAAATAAACAAAATAAATGTGAGAATACGGGATTGAATGCTTTCAAATTGAATGGGGCATAAAACCTGTATCACAACACGCGTCTCAATATAACTAACACCAAATCTAAACTTACATCAAATATATTTATTTCGAAATTATAAACAAAAACAAAAAACAGCAAAACGAAGCAAATTCGATAAAAACCAATCAAGGAATAAAAGAAGGTTGTAGTATATCACCCAAGTATATACATGTAGTATATTACCTGTAATCAAACGACAAGGGAAAAAGCTTCAAATAATTACTCAAGGAAAAGTGGTTAGTGCAGAAAATATGGTCGTGCTCATGAGTTCCGAAGATGTCCAGCATTTGGTAAACTGCGCAATAAGTGTTTGTATTACAACCATTTCGAGAAAATGTGTAACAACATGATCAAACAGAAGTTAATGAGATTTAAGAAGTAGATATGGACAGTGAACAGGAAGAATTTATGGTAACATCAATTGAGGTAAATGAAATAAAAGGAAATAAGGAATGGTCTGAAAGGTTATTAATTGAGCAATATGGAATATACTTTAAAATAGATACAGGTTCACAAGTAAACAGTATATGAATCTACTTTTTGAATAAAATCAATAGCAATGATGAAACTAATCAGTGAAAAATGAGGTTAGAAGCTTATGGGGGATTTAAAATAAAACCTGTTCCTGTTGGTATTACATATTACACTAAAATGTTTATTTAAAAGGAAAATATTTCAACTAGAATTTGGTATAGTTAAAGATGTTTAGATTTAGATTTGATGCAAAGAGCAGATAACATAGATTTAAATATAACAAAAGATGACTTTATTAAACAAAATATTGATGTATTCATTGGATTAGGTAAATGTCCTTAAAAATGCAAACTAAAACTCAAAGAGAATTTTGTTCCCGTGCCTAAGCCCCGGCAAAGGGTCCCTTTAGCTATTAAAGAGAGATTAAAAAGTCAACTGTTAGATTTAGAAAAACATGGCATTGTAATTAAAGGTGAAATTTTTTTAAAGTTATAGTTCCGGATTCTTTGCGGTATAGAATGTTAAAGTTGCTTCATGAAACGCATTTTGGGGTTACAAAAACACAGCAAAGAGCGAGCCAGTTGTTGTTCTGACCAAATATGAATAATGACATAGTGGATTTGGTTAGAAATTGTGTTGATTGTGAGAAATATCAGGGAAATAGCGGCTGATACTTGTGAAATAGAAGAAGATCTTATTTAATCGTAATGGATTATCTCACAAAGTGGATTGCAATTGTTCCGTTGCAGGCCAAAACATCCCAGTCAATAATAAATTCGTTTAAGACTATGTCGTATCTGATAATATGCCTTTTGGCTCTAAGGAATGTCGAGAATTCTCTAAGGAATTGAAATTTAAATTTGTTACATCTAGCCCTAGATATTCTAGAGCAAATGGTAGGCATGGCAGGCAGAACGAGCCGTCCAGATAGCAAACAAATATTTTCAGAAAGTGTGAAGATCTTCAGTTAGCCTTATTAGAATATAGGAACACACCGCTATTAGGATCAGATAAATGTCCAGCATAACTCTTGAATAATCGTAGACTTAGAGTTAAACTTCCAGTTTTACATGAAAAATATTTACCAGAACTGGTAGACCTAAAACGTAAAAAGAATAAATTGGATAATAAAAGAAAATTGTACAAGCACTACTATGGTAGAAATACAGCTATAAAAGAAGAATTAAGTGTATGGGATAATGTGGTTATAAGAGAAGATGGGCAATGGAAACCTGCTGTGGTTAGACGATGTTTGAAAGAGCCAAGATCATATGTCGTTGAGAAAGAAAATCGGACACTGGCAAGAAAAAATAGCTATGACTTGAGACCATCTAATAATATGTCTAAACATCATATTAACCTAGCAGATGATTTTGATCGCAATCAGAATGACAGGCCTTCAACATCAACGGTCTGTGAGAGTGAAATACCGAATCAGTTTCCTACCAGAAGTAAAAGATTAATTAAACCTCCATCTACATATAATGACTTCGAGATGTACTAGTTGTGTAATTAGTCTTTATTTTAGAATGTTTTTTATTTTTAGTTCATTATTGTAAGTTCTATGTTTTATTAGAAGGAAAATATGTAATGAGACTAAATAGCTCATAAATGTAAAGTCATGACAGAAATATGACATGGGACCGGCGGCACGAGGTCTCATGCCAAAAATAGAGGCTAAGCATTTTAGAATAGATTATCGTTATACAAGAAAGTAATAAAGATGTTAAAGAAACAGTTCAGTACTAAACATTATTACATATCCAATGTACCTTTTTTTATTAGGAATAGGCCTCAATTTTATTTTAAAATAAGTTTATTTGGCGTTTCGAGTTCCATTATTTATTGTACTATTCCACGTATTATTTTTATTGGACTTGTAAATCAGTTTTTATCATATAACTTAATTATAAATAAACATAATTGCATGTTTGTCTTTCTGATTAGGTTGAATCAATATGTGGGCAAAAATGTCCAACACTGATATATATATATATATATATATATATATATATATATATATATATATATATATATATATATATATATATATATATAATATATAAATAATATATAATATATAAAAATTTTTATGTTTTACGAAAAAAAAAAAAATACATACACAGTAACACTGGCGACATCACATGAGTATACACGAAAAACACGTTAATCGTTACACAATATTTAAATATAGGTAGAACTTGACTTGCTTCATTTCCAATCTGGTAAAATATTCCACCGACTAACGAAGCCGACAGGACGTGATGGAAGAATTGTATGGCCCACATGGATTTATTTCTTTTCATCTGTAAAGCCATGCGACATAAAAGCACGGTGAATTGTGTCCAGAAAGATGTTGGGTATTCTATGTCATGGACATTCATACCTAAAACAAAGTACATATGCAACATGTATATCTAACAGGATGGTTATATTTAAACTAGAATACAAATTTTAATTAAAAAATCCTTCATAAAAAGGTATATTTATTTAAAAGAAACCTTTCGGGCTATATTATAAAACGTTTTCGGAATGACTATTCCTTCATCAGTGCTGCTACCTGGAAAAAGTATTTCCACTTCAACTAAGACAAACGTAATGTTAAATTTTCACTTAGGTTAAAGCAAATTGGCTAACGTATAACTCCCTAATTGAGGTTGCTGGCCCTCAGAGGTACTCTCTATAAGAACCTTAAGTTACAACTAATCAAAATGACATTTCAGGATGGATGCATGAACAAAACAGTCTATCTAGCCATTGTGCATAATTAAATATGTGCATAGATAAAAAAATTTACTTTTTACAGTATCAGACAACAATATGTTGTGGTTAAAGTTAATCTACCCTAGCAAATCGAGGATGAACTGAAAACATAATAAGGACCTACATGTTTTAAATCAACATTTCATCCTCTTTGGCTCGACAATCTGCTGTGGATCCTAGCCTGCTCTAAGATTAGTATCCATTCTGTTCGGTTTCTTGCCATCTTCTGATCTTAGTATCCCTAACTCGGTCTCAACTCCATCTAACTACCTAATTCGCGGTCAGTTTAGTTGTCAGGCATTCGTATTATGTGTCCAGGTCCAGCACATCTTAGTCGATGTGTTTTTACGCCCGAGCATCTTACGCTCGAATATGAGGACCGGCCTCAGCAGTGTTTTGAATATATTAATTTTAGTTTTTCTTTGGATATTTCTTGACTGAAATTGTTTTTGGAGTCCATAGTATGACCTATTTGTAACGTTTAGTCGTTTTTTAATTTCTTCGCTTATTTTATTGGTAGTAGTCACTAGCGAGCCAAGGTATGTGAAACAGTCAACACGTTCAAAGATATGACTTCCAAATGCTGTTTCCTGTTCCTCATTTACTATAAGAACCTTAGTAACAAACATGTACTTGGTTTTGTCTTCGTTGATGACTAAACCGACATGTTTCGCCACTGTTTCCAATTCTAGGAAATATTGCTCAACATTTTGCATGCTACGCCTTATTATGTCAATATCATCAGCGTATGCTAAGATTTGTATCGATCTATTGTAAATATTACCGCCGTATCTAATTCGTGTCTCGGACTGTCTTTTCCAAGACAAAGTTAAATAGGAGGCAAGCCAGGTATCCCCTTGTCAGAGTCCATTCTTTATCTCAAAGGATCGAGAATTTTCTCCCTGTATCCTAACGCTGGCTTTAAGTTAGATATTGTCATTCTATTCCGTTAATCGGATAAGTTTTTCTGGTATACCAAACTCACGCATTAATTGGTATAGTACTATTTCTTGACACTGTCGTATGCGGCCTTGAAGTCGACTAATAGGTGATGGGTTTCAATGTTAAATTCTAATGTTTTTTTAAGGATCTGTCTTATTGAATGTCTGAATATCTAGTCAATTGTTGATTTTTCTGGAGTAAATCCGGCCTAGTATTTTTCAACTATGCCAACTGTGTAAACTTGTAGCCTCTCGTAATATTTGCTAGTATTTTGTAAGCAGTTGTTAACAGAGTTATACCTCTGTAGGTGTCACACTGGAGCTGATCGCCTATTTTATGTAATTTGCATATCACGCCTTGAGACCATTCACACGACATGATTTCATTTTGCCAGACAAGAAGTAAAAGATCAGTTCCTGGTGCTTTATTATTTTTAAGCTTTTTAATGACCTGGACAACATCCACAGTGGTAGGTGATCTTTCGTTTGGGTTAAATAGATTCTAATCATTTCGGACTGCTACGGTGTTATCTGCTTCTTCGATATAATAGCCGTTAAATTTTGCGTCGAAAAATTCAACCCATCGCATCGGTTCAAGATTGAGGTCGTATCACTTAGATTATTTTCTTCTCCATCCTTACAGTTCCCTATTCTTGGCTTAGACTCTACTCATTTTGTTTACATTTCTGTAAAACTTTCGAGTTTCGTTTTGATTTCTTAGCCATTCCATGTTTTCTAACTGCTTTTCTTCAAATTGCTTTTTTTCTTCTATGTAATCTTTTTACTTCTCTTCTTAGGGTCCGGTATTCCTCCTTTGCTCTTCTTGTGCATCAAGCTTGATTTGTCTTTAGGTATGCTCTATTTTTGTTATTTGTTGCTTCTTGGCACTACTCGTTAAACCATTCCATTTGTCTAACTGGTTTGGTTTACCCCAATATTTCCGATGCCTTCTCAGTTGTTATATTTCTACATTTTTTCCACAATTCCTCCACATTTTCCCCCGCTTCCAGGCTCTCTATTTCCTCATCCATTTGACTCCTAAATCAACATTTGGTACCTAAAAATTAGATGTTAGATATGTGTATGCTGAATTATTTATTATCAAAGACTGCCGTGTAAACTTATTTATGTGAGGATTCGTACATTGTAGAAAACCAACTAAAGAAAAGATCTAATTTGATGTGGGTGGATTTATGAGTGAATATATGGATTAATTAGATGTTACTGTAATGTTATATCACCTGAATATAAGTTATATTATATGATTGAACTTATATAAATTCTTAAATAAATTCTATAAAAACCTGAGTTTATGGGTGAAAAGTGCGAATGAGAGATCAATGCATGATTGTAGTTATAATATTGTGTGGGGGTTGTAGATATAAGAAATAGTTTTTTGTAAAATTTGTAATTTAAGGACCATAACGGAGTTTAAAGTATGGTTCCACGTAAATATAAGAACATTCCTTGTATCGGCATCAGTTAGTTTACCGTACCGGAAACCTGGAGACGCATCGTAAATTGTAGTATGCGAACCGGTGGTCTATGGTACAATAAATTATTGATTGTGAATAAGCCTTTCTATTTATTTTCCTTTACCTAAAATGAGGAAATTCTTGTTCACCAGATCCCTGAAACCTAAGTTATTCTATTTTCATTGTAATGAATTTCAAAAGTATCACTAGACAATTTTTTTACGAAATTTATTTCGTAATAAGGAACAGTATACTTATTCCACCTAGTATTATTAACTTCTATATCTAACTGTGCAAAAATACAAGTTTTATCCTTACCTGCTTGTGTGGTTTCCTGGTAAATTTCATATATTCCTAATGTTTTGTGACTTTGTAGAGGTTTTAACTTTTTATCTTTCATGTTGATTTTACCGTTTTGAATTTGGCTTTGCAGTATTGGAATGTTGTCTTGATTTGTTTGGACTAATTCTATAACTAAAATATTAAAAAAATATTTATTAACGCTCCTTGTTGGGAAATACTTGTTCGATATATCACTTTTCTTTTGCGAAGCAAAAGAATGTATATTATTAATGCTGATAAATCTGATATATTTAGAAAAACTCGCTGTCTATTCGCTCCGTGCGTGACCATGATAGGGGTACTTTGAAACGATGCCAGCGTGCGTAGCGGCGAAAAGTGACAAAATTGGACCTACCTTTTTACGCATAAATTTTATCAAAAATGTGTGCAAATACATATTGCGGATTTAATTGTGCTAATAATAGCAAAAATAGTAAGTGTAGTTTTTATAGGTTCCCAAAGATTACATATAAATTAGAGAAAAGAAAAAGATGGATCCGTGCTATTAGTATGAAAGAGTAAATATCACATAACTTCATTTTTATGCAATTGAAATAGGAAAAATTTAAATAATTTACCTTAAATGATATTTTATAAGGCTTCAAGCTAACTGCAGAGTGCCTGATGACTTCAGCTTTTATATCATAACTTTTACTATTACTGTTTTTAAATATATGCTCTTTCACGTGCACAAAAACTTGATTTGCCAGTACAAGATTTTTCCCTTTCTTTTCCGTTTATGGTCGAAAAGATATATTATGATGAATTTTGAGAAACCCAGTTTTTAATACTACATTTATTTTGTACATAAACTGAAAAAATATAACTAAAAAGTTAATTATTAATAATTGTCAATTTCGCATGTATTTAACAATGTCAAACATATGTCATATGTTTAACTTGAAAATTGGTAGGTCCAAAACTGTCAGATGAAGGCGGTAGGTGTCGCGTCAGTCACGCACGGATACTTATATATAGTAATTTAATAGTAATAAAAATATATATTAAATATATTTTACGTAAAAATATCAACATGTTAAACGTAATAATGCGACAATCCTACTCTACCGTTTTTTTACTTTTTTTATATAATTAAGAACTTACTAAAATCAGCTGGAGTTGACGTTTCTGGACATTCACAATTTACCAACGACATAAAAGGTACTAATTGATTTGGTGACCCGTTATAAACACAATATCCATTAGCCATAATATATACCTAAAACCAAAACTTTTTAAGAAATAATTTTTTAATATTACATATAAATAACTAATATTCGGACAATATGACTATAGTTACAATCAAAAAAATTCAAAAAATTTCAATTAAAATAATATTCAAAGAAACTACAGCACAAGCTAATTTGATAAAAATAAGAATAATAGATACACCTCGGGTCCATAGCTCAGCATATTAGCGCCACATATTCATTGTAAGTAACATACTTGATACTTGGATCGAGTCACGCGTCAGCCAGAAAGTTATAATAATAACTGAAATTATAATATAATAATTAGAAGTCTCTACTGGAATCAGACAGCAAATCTCAGAGTTGAAGGTGAACACACTGACTATGTGAAAATCATGCGTGGAGTGAGGCAAGGCTGTATTTTATCTCCTCTAATCTTCAATTTGTACTCTGAAAGAATATTTATCGAAACTTTGCACGAAATTGAAAAAGGTATTCTACTAAATGGTTGCCGGCTAAACAACATCAGATATGCAGATGACACCATAGTATTTGCGGACAACTTAGAAGACCTACAAGTTCTTATGAACAAAATCACGTATTACAGTCAACAATATGGACTCAATATAAACGTTAAGAAGACAAAGCTTATGATAATTAGCAATGAAAGAATAACAGAAGATCAACTCTACGTCAACCAATCCCCTGTAGAAAGAGTGACGCACTACAACTACCTCGGCACCATAATAAATGAAGAATGGACCAACAGGAGATTAGAGCACGCATCGGAAAAGCTAGATCCACCTTCAATCAGATGGGGACCTTCTTCAAGAGTCACAACCTCTCTCTTGATACACAAGTAAGAATGCTGCGATGCTACGTCTTCTCTGTCCTTTTTTATGGGGTTGAATCGTTGAGATGTGTCTATATCAGCGAATCCTTAAGATCCCGTGGACTGACCGAATCACAAATGAGAAGGTCCTCAGAAGAATGAATAAGAATCGAGAAGTACTGACCACCATCAAATCTCGAAAGTTACAGTTCTTCGGACATATTATGCGAAATGAATCCAGATATGCTCTCCTTCAAGCCATCCTGCAAGGATAAAAATATTTGGAAGGTCCAGGAAGAAGAAGAACATCTTGATTAAAGAACCTCAAAATATGGTTTAATACAACATCTGTGCAGCTTAAGCGCTGCTGCAGATAAGATAAAGATTGCCATGATGATCGCCAACATTCGTAACGGATAGGCACATCAAGAAGAAGATAATATAATCCAAAATACATCTGCGTGTCGGCCGATGGATGAACAGTACAACGAAAAGAAGATGTAACAAATACTCGGGAGTAGTAGTTAACAAAAACTACTATTCTTTATAACTCTATGCAATAACTGTATGCAATGTTGTAAGATGTGGATTATTCTTATTTTCCACTCGTTTGAGTACAAACTCATGGAACAACTTAATAAAACAATTGCAACTTTTATGCATGATGGTGTTATTTTTCTTTAGAATATTCGTCATGTACATTAGGTTAAATTTGTTTGTTAGGCCACTATTGAAATTTGGATTTTTTTTATTTTCAGCAATTCTATCCTGAACGGCTTTAATATATGGACTTTCGTTCAGATGGATAATTTCACACAATTCGTCAAAATACTGTAACAACCATTGTAGATAAAACATTAACATACAAAATTCTTTACGAAAAGTGGCCCTACCCTCCAATATTAAACACTGAGGCTGATTATTTACTTGACATTGAATTGAATGAAATGAATAAAGACATTGAATTTTCGCAGACTACTACACATTTTCTGGGAGCTGTAGGTATATAAATTATTTTTCATCTTATTTTATTATTAAATGAAGCATTATTTTAAAGATTTTTTCTTTAATATCTCGTAAAACATCAGGATTTTTTGATTTGCTGATGTTTTTTTGTATTCGAAATTTATTTAAGTTATTATTACTACCTATACTTACTTGATCAAAAATTTGGAAGAGCGAAGCGGGCGGCTGATGGATTGTACATATCACAGTTCTTTCGAGCCTAGTTATTTTCTTAAGAAGATCTATACATTGTTTAATAGATACATTATCTAATCCCCTAAAAACAAAATATTCAATTAGAGATTCTTCTTCTTAAGCATTAATTATGCAATGCAATTATTGCAATGCACTTGTCAGTGTTTACGTTTTCTTTAATTCTCTGCATGAATTAGAGTAAAATTTGACCACTTTATTAACCCAACTTGAAGTTTTAGGAGATTGTCATTCCCGCTACAATAGACCAGGTAAAACAGGCAAAAGCTTAGGTCAGTTGGTTTTACAAAGTTGCTTATTTTATCAACCGTGGTAGTTATTCCACCAGGTTCTAAAAAAAACGTCTTGAAGAATGATAATTTGTTTTGGTTTCTCAATACCATTTGGAGATTTATTTTCATTGTTACTATTGTCATCAATAAGGGAAATTTCTAACTTGTCATGGATTGCAAAATCTTCGTCACGAAACAAATCTCTATCGAATGGCATAATCTCACATTTAAGAAAACTATGCAAAGAAATTTCCATTGATGCTGTCCTTAAATATGATTTTCCAAACAAATCCGCAGTCTGGTTTACGGAAATTATTCTTCCAGTATTACTTATTAACCAGTTTTCGATTTGTTGGCAATACTATGTCTTTAAAGGTCCCATAAAAGCTACACCTAACGGTTGTATCTTATGATTTAAGTGAGGAGGTAGGCATGTTTACAATATTATTTTCTTGTATGCGAATAGTGTCCGACTAAAATTAAAATAACAGGATCCTTGGCAGATGCCTTAGTATAGAAAATAAAATGATCCATCTACTGCGTAAATAAGTAGGATTAAATGCACCCAGAAGGATGACATCTTCCAATTGCTGCAGGAGGTGCTCCATCCATCAGCTCTGCTTTAAAGTTTTTTCTCGGGAAGATCATCATTGGGGGAATGGAATACCCATATGCATTCAAACGTATTACAACTGTAATCAGCAAACCTTTTTCCGAAGTTATTAATTCTTCAATCTGCTTTTTTCCTTTTAACCCTACAACTTTAGTATGATTATGTTGAACTGCTGATATCCTAGACTCATCGACACTATAAACCCTGTGTAAATTAAATTTGATCTTTTTGAGTTCTGGTTTTAGAATATCATAAAATTTCTTAAGATTTTCTTTGGTTAATCCTTTGATTCTAGCTGCAAATACACCTTGTGCCGTTCGAAAAAAAAAAAAAATTCTTGTTATGCATTAATCAATTCCTTAGCAATTTTATCCATGCAGTAGCCTTCGCTTTAGTAAATGGATGTGGCATATTATTGGGCAAAGCCAACTGAAAGGCTAAACGGCAAATATCTGTTGACGTTAGAACATAAAACGTCCTTTCAAATTCCAAGCAGTATGCATTCAACTCCTTTTCTAATGTTTCGGGAAGCACTGGCTTACGACCTAGAGTTGATTTTTCAAGGTATCCTAGTTGATTTTCCTTCTTCTAATGCAGCTTTTGGTATATCGTATGCTATCGCCGCTTTCAAATATCAGTATCCAATCTCCTTATTTAGTATATCCGAAATTGAAGAGGAAATGTGTGTTTTATTTCATTGCTTTCTTTTTTAGGGGACATTCTGTAACAAAAACATTCTTCAGTATAGATACATAAAAACGTTTCTTATATTGGGTATCTAATATTTAGAATGTTTCTATGTCAAATATTAAGCACATTTCGAAATTGCAGGTTGAAACGTTTTTGCAGGTTTTTATAAATTTTTTTCAATATAATAAATTTAAACATTTTTAAAGACTTATTTTATTACAAATGCTGAGATCATTAGTATGCGAATTTAAGTATTGTTATTATAATTTTGTCTTAATTTGTTACTCAATGAAACGCTATATAATTCTATCATTCATGGGAATTTTTGTTTTCAAGTAATTTTTGTAGATTTCTTGTAAGTCTAACAGTCTATAATCGTTTCATATCTTCGGATGGCTTCTAATCACTTTATCCCTTTGGACGCTTTTCAACTGGCTATGACTACACCATTAATTTCATCTTTGTCTTCCTCATATTACTATATTTTCCACCCCACATTTCTTCTCGTTTCTTATGTGGCCTCTATATTTCTTAATTTAGTCATTTCTGTTACTCTACAATGCGGAATAAGACATAATTTTGGTCTTTTAGTGCATTATCTCGTTTCAATTCCATGTCATAATTAGGTCTAATAAATATCTTCTACCTATACTGTATACTTTCCCCAATCTTTTCCTTCAAATTGTATCCCTTAGATACTCTAACCTAGTTGCTATTTTGTTGATAAGACTTTTTAAATACTGGGGAGCTCAATTCGTAGAAATTTCAACCTTGATGCATTCGACAATTTTTTGTTGAAATTATGCAATTACATATGTCTATAAATTAATTATTCCTCGATTTCGGCTATAATTATTATAGACCATGTCAATTTATTTATTATTCAGTATGTATACTGAAAATTCAGTATGTATCTTAAAAGCGATTACAGGTTCTATTGTTTTATTTAATAAACTATTAAAAAGAAATTAGTCTAGGCATCAAGAAAATCAATGGTCAAAAAAATCAATCATAGTAACTATTACACCTTTTCAATTATTAAATATTTGTAGTAAACCTTGAACAGAAGTTGTTACTGATAAGAAATCATTGTAATTTAATGTAATTAACAGATGTAACAACTTTCGCAATTACTTGTTAATTAGACAATTAACAGCATGAAAAGTATTTTTAAGAGGTAATAAATTAAGCCTACTCGATTTCTTTAAACGTAACGTTATAGAGTGATTAAAATAATTTTTTATTGTAATTCAAATTAAATAGGATAAACATAGTAACAATAAACTAAATCAAAATGATAATTTTTGTGTTTAAAGGGGGAAAATGGATACATTATTATAATTACTACTACTGTAACAATAATACTTTAATACTTATATCTATTTTCATCCTTAAAACACAAAAATTGTCATTTTGATTTAGTTTAATGTTACCGTATTCTTCCTATTGAACTTTAATTGCAAGAAAAAACATTTTAATCACTTTATAACTGTGTGAACGATATTAAGATAAAATAAATTAAAATCATGTGGTTACCGAAATTCGCTACAATACAATCAAAAACTAAAATGTAATGCAAAACGTAATAAAATGTAGAACACGAAAAAGAACTATGAATGTTAATGAAGTAGATGTTCAAAATGTTCACCGCGAACGTCTTGGCAACATCCTAATCTCAAATAAAACTGTCTTCTAACATTATTTAACATAACAGGCGTGATCGACCTAATCGCAAGCGTTATTCGTTCTTTTAAGTCATTTAAATCAGAAGGTTTAGTTTTGTACACATGGCTCTTCACATATCCCCATAAAAAGAAATCTAATAATGTAAGATCAGGTGATCGCGCTGGCCATTCAATTGATCCTCGCCTCCCTATCCACCGATTGGGAAATATTGTATCGTGGTACTGCCGGACATTAAGTTGGTAATGTGGTGGTGCTCCATCCTGCTGAAACCATATCGTATTCGCTGGAACTTGAGGGTTTTCTCGATCAGGATATAAATTTACCAACGTTGGAATGACATCATTTTGAACTAGTGCCAAATAATTGTTGCCATTCAAGTTGCCCTCAATGAAAAAGGGACCAATGATATTGTTTTCTACAATCTCTGCCCAAACATTAACCTTTTGAGGGTATTGAGTGTGTTCTTCTGTCATCCAGTGAGGATTTTCCGTGGCCCAGTAGCGGCAATTTTGCCGATTAGCATGACCGTTAAGTGAAAAAGTACACTCATCAGAAAACATAACGTCTTCTGATTGGATAATATTGTTATCCAACATGTCCATCATTTGCTCACAAAAAAAGTTCTCCTATCAAAATCGTCTTCCATGAGCTCCTGAGTAGGTATCATCTTATAGGGATGCAATTTATTTTCTTTTAATATGTTTACTATCGATGTATGGCTAGCATTGAATGTAGTGGATGCCTGTCTACTCGATGTATGTGGATTTTCCTGAAACTCAAGCAACACATCTAATTTGAGTTCATCACTCAGTGCATTGGCAGTTGCTTTTTTTATCTGCCTTACATGACCAAACTCGCGAAACTGCTTCTCTATTTTACTTATTGTTCCTTGGGATATAGGCGGTAAATTAGAAAATTTCTCATGAAATAGGCGAGTTACTTCCTGTTGTGTTCGGGTGTTATCTTCGTAACCAATCATTTGTAAAACTGTTATTTTATGTATTTCCTTTAATCTAACCATTTTTCAGAATTGAATTGAACGAACTTTTTACTTAAATTAAAATACTGGCAACTTAAATAAAACAATTTACTAATGCGTGTTAAAATAAAGTTACTACGGAAATTCTTTAAAGTTTTTTAATGGTTACCATCTAAAAACCACATTGCTATGGTTTTTGTTCACTTTCTCATTATCAAGACCTAAACGGGAAATAAGTTTTGAGTATATTTTAGCGAATTTCGGTAACCACATGATTCTAATTTATTTTATCTTAATTAATCTTAATAGACTTGAAAGCGACAACATTTTTGAATGGAGAATAAAACGACCTTTCACACGATATATCACAAGCCTATACTTCCTATTTTAAAAATTGGGGGTTGTACCTATCATTCTAAGGGGGTTGAAGGTAGGGGTTGCATTTTCACGTTAAAGAATGTCAAGTTATAATTTAAATTTGACGTGTTTCGGATTTTTTTATAAATATGTACAGTAACCTAAATAATGAATTTATTCCATTTGGCTTTTACACACTGTATATTATAATATTGGGTTGTTTTAACAAACGCTTAAAAATGGAACTACATTGTTATTACAAAATGAGCGGAACACTTTTTTTGGAAGCGAATTTGAGAAAATTACTAAGCATATAAATTCAATTAATTTTAATAGACATATTTTAGCTAAATAAGTTTCTAATACCCAACAAGTAAAAAGTCAGATGAATTAATTGAGTCGTACCTTTATTAAATCATTAAATTTTTATTAAAAAAAAAAAAGAAAAAACAAAAACAAAACCTGAATGGATGGCTAAACCGACCCTTAGTACCAGAACATTGAAAAAGGAAAGAAAATTTTGTCATAACACAAAAAAGAGATATACGACACATAAGCAAACTGATCAAATCAAATAGAAACATTTTAATACATATGATTAAATAAAGAAAGAGAACGAGAGTCTTTTTTTAACATCTCATACTACACATTTTAACTGCCAATTCGGTCTATAGTCTACAGTTGTGTCGAGTAAAAATCTAACTTAATTGAATTAAAAGGTTTAATGCTACATCTCACTATGATCTCACTAACTCTATTTATATGTTGCAGAGATTTTGAAGAAAGAATTTAAAAAAATTACACAGAATGAGTATTAAGCTTACTAATGAATTTATATGGACAACTGGAAGATGAATTTAGGGAATCAATAATAGATATCTCTGTAAGAATTGGAAACTTACTAGAAAATTAAGTTTACAAAAATAGAAGAAAACATTTATCGATATCATCACTATATTAGCTAAGCGTTACTTCTGATACAACAGACACATTGATACACGAGAAATAAAAAAGCCAATAACACAAGCTAAAAAGTCCTACGATGTCTCAATAATATTCTATTAAGTCAAAAAATTAGAAAGGAAAGAAAACTTAGTATAAATGAAATTTATAATATATAATATAATATTTAATTAAAATTAAATATTATACTATATATTGCACCTTTCACGCCGAAACGTGGATAATATATTAGAAAAACAAAAAGCTAGTAAAACCAGGGAGGATGGAAGTACATGGGTATATAAGGAAGATTAATCAAAAATATAGAGTTGTCCATACGTGTTTTGGACCTGTTTAACTTATGCTGAAACGAACACTATCCAAACAAGTCTTATGGTTCTAAGGAAATACTGATACATTTTCTATACCTCCTTTTATTGCGGTAATTGTTTTTGTTATTTCATTCTTCTTCTTTTGGTTAGTCCATACAACTTTGTTGACAGCTGCTCTAAATAGATGTATTTAAGTCATTCCTGCCCACTGTCTGATGTTCTTCAAGTACGATGTCCTTCTGCGCCCTTGAGATCTTTTGCCTTCTATCTTGCCTTGTAAAATTAGTTCTAATAATAGACTTTTAATCATAATTTCTACATCTTTATTTATACATTGGATCACGGTGTTGTTTGTAACATGATGTATATTGGAAATTCTGAGCATGTGGCGATAGCACCACATTTCGAAGGCTTCTAATCGTTTGGATGTTGCCCCCGTCAAGGTCCAGGCTTCGACTCCATATGAAAGGGTAAAAAATACATAGCATCTCAAGACTCGTGTTCTTATATCAATGTTCAGGTGCATATTACATAAAATCTTCCTGAGGCGATTGAAGACAGCTCTCGCCTTTTCTATACGACATCTTATTTCCTGTGGGTGGTCCCATTCCTTTTTTAGGCTGCATCCAATGTATGTAATTTTGTCGATTATTTTCAAGGGTTCATTATTAGCTGTGAATTGGTGCTGTATTACGTCGTTTTTACTTACTACTAAGAATTTTGGTCTTCTTACAGTTTAATTTGCAGATCCTCCGCATTATCAGCAATCAAAACGGTGTCGTCCGCATATCTTAAATTGTTTATGATTTCACCATTGATTTTTATATCTTCTCTTAAACCATCAATAGCTTCCCTGAACAGCATTTCCGAGTAAGTATTGAACAACGTCGGTCATAAAATGTAGCCCTGACGTACTCACCGTTTTATCGTGAATTCTTGTGAGGTTTCGTTGTCTACTCCATGAGTTCTGGCGTCTTCCTACTGATCTTTTTACCTGTACTTTCCCTTCCAGTATAACTTGAAGTAATTCATATCTTTCGCCTCTCAACACATGACCCAAGTATTGCATTTTCCTCTCTTTGATTATTCTTAGTAATTCTTTTTGTTTACACATGCGACGAAGTACCTCAACATTAGTAACTCTTTGTACCCATGGAATTCTCAATATTCGTCTGTATATATACATCTCAAATTTCTTTTCTTCTATTCTTTTTTCTATTTCAGAGTCTATTGTTCAACTTTCACAGCCATACTACAGTAAGACAGAAAAAATTTTATCTTGTAAAAAATGTTTTCATGCTCATGAATTCTTTCCTTGCATGTTCGATTCTTGGTAGGATTTCTTTTTTTGGATTACAATGACTATTGATATTTGTTCCCAAATATTTTATGGAATTTACCTGTTCTATTATTTGACCCTTGGCATATACATGTACGTTTATTGGAGTCTTTGAAAATACTAAAGTTTTAGTTTTGGAAACGTTTAGATGCAAACGAACATTTCGCTATGGTGAACTACCGCATTTATTATATTTTGTAGTTCTTGTGCGTTGCTTGTTATTAAGACGGTATCATCAGCATATCTGATGTTGTCTATGCTGATTCCGTTAATCTTAATTCCGCCTTGGACCTCGTCTAATGCTTCTCTAAATATAGACTTCGAATACAAATTAAATAGTAGCGGTGATAAGACGCAACCCTGTCTCATTCCTCGTCGGATTTGTATATCTTCGGATGTTGTGTGCTCTATTTCAATTGTTGCCGTTTGGTGCCAGTATAGATCTGAGATAACTCGCAAGTCTTGTTCGTCAACTCCAGTTGTTCTCAGAATTTCGATTATCTTTTGATGGTTAACGCAGTCAAATGCTTCTCGATAGTCAATAAAACATGCATATACATCTACATTCATGTCTCTGCATCGTTGCGTTAACACATTTAAAGCAAAAAGATCCTCTCGTGTTCCCAATCCGTTTCGAAATCCGAATTGAGTGTCACTCATCTGGAACTCGCACTTTTTGTAAATTCGTGTATGGATAATTCTGAGAAAAATTTTAAGGACATGAGACATCAAGCTTAATATTCAATAATCATCGCATTGTGAGGAATTCGATTTTTTTGGTAATGCTACGAATGTTGATTTTGGCCAGTCTGTCTGTCAGTCTGAAGGCATTACACTGATCCCTATTTAGTTATTTGATAACATTTTGTCACTTTTTTTTTAATCGAGGACATGTGTGAAAGATTTCAGTGATCTGGAATCTCATCACCTGTTTCGATATAAAAGATACGATCCTTACGCCTTCATATCTCAACAGTTCCAGTTTTATGTTCTTTCGCCATATATCTGAGTCACATATCGTTATTTTCGTTCAAATGCCGACGCTGTGTTGGACCGTTGCGTGATAATTTTTTCCGAGTGTCGGGTAGCAGGCCCGGCGCCCCAATCCCTATTCTTCAGAGGGCCATAATAGTTCCTGTTCGTTACTCAAAATCATTTTCATATTCAATCTAGGGATGTCTAAAAGTATTTGATGCCTAAAGATAATGTGATGATCGACAAATATTTAAACATTTAAACATATTTGAACATTCTCATTGCCGAAACGTGACATTTTGAAATTTATTTGGATGAAGTTGTCAAACTCGATCGTGTTGTCATAGGGATTGAAAATTGCACTGAATGCAATTATCAGTCTAATGTTGACATGATTGGGTGAAAATGTTCCACATGACACAAAATGATGAAATTTGAATGGTTGTTAGAACAGTCGAAAAATTATCATAATAATTATATAGACAAAAAATGTTCAGTATAGGAAAATTACAGGACATTTTGGATTAATGTCTATGTTGTTTTCTTTGATAATTCTCTGAATACTAAAATATTACCTACCAAACTATAATGAATCACAAGGCAATTACCTATTGTAACAAATACCATTGTATTTTTTATTTGAATGAAAAAGTCATGGTATCTGTTTCCATACAATAATCTTCCTAAAACGTTTTATACACTGTTCAGGGTTTCCCAAATTGGTATGTTTTGCAGGGTATACCAAAAACTAGAGGAGATAAAAAAAGTAGTTAAGTAGATGATTGCCCAATCAAATCATCAATAGCTCCTAAATATCTTCTTTATTAATAAAAATTTGATTGGAACTTTTGATAAAAATATTATGGAAGCGTTCAGTGTCATACGAAAAAATTTTTTAGGGGATCTCACTAAAGGAATATAATACCAACTTTTTTTTGTTTTTTAATACCAACCTTTTTTTTATATGGGACAGCCTATATATTTTGATATTTTTCGTTTATATTTTTAATTCCCTTTCACCTGATATGCCATGTTATATATCTATTTTCAGTTTTTGAAGCTACTATGCAGATAATGTGGCTATAGTTGTAGTTTATAGTTATGTTAGAGGCACTTAAAAATAAAACATTCGCAATAATAATAACGCATTTTAACATTCTATTATGATAATATTAATCCCTTAACAGTTTTATTTAGCAAAAATAAAATCAGTACCTACCTAATTTGAAAGTAAAGTAAATACTTATTGCTAATTGTTGGTTCAAAGTGAATTATTATTTTTAAATTATTGTTTCAATATTTTATAAATAAAATGGTCACGAAATGGAACACACTGTATTTTATTACATTTTTCGTTTCTATTTATAATTTTTGATCCGATATCATATTATTGTCTTCTATTTTTTTTTTAATATTGTTTTGAAGCTATTTTCTTGTGACATCTTAATACAATATAATAGCTTTATTGGGAATAAGCCACAATTTTCCTTTAAAATATTTTTATTTTGACGTTTAGATTGCATTATTTTTTTTTATTTAAAATAACATATTGTTACATCTTGTACGAATATTTATCTCGTAGAGAACCTAGGTTATATTAAAAGGTAATAGGTAATAGTGGAGGTAAGATTTAGCGATAAAGATCTCATATCCAGTACAAGAATATATTTTTTTAAATTATAAATTAAAGTGTCTCGGAAACTATGGGCCATTGACACTGGTACAAGTTTATTACAATACGTTTATGTTTACATACATATACAATATGTTTGTATACAAGTTGGGATACATTAACAACATCTTAATATAATTACACTAAGTAGTAAAGGTGACAGTCTTTTAGGAAACGAATTATGGCACTTTACATGTTTGTAGAACCAAGTAGATCACTTAAATTATTTTGAAACTCGTAATAGTCTCTTTGAGGTTTGTAGTGGACGCATTCTATTAGTAATATGTGCTGGACTGTTAAGGACTCATTACAATGTTCACAGCGAGGATGGTTTTCAGACGACATCAGATATCCATGAGTAAGACGAGTGTGACCTATTCTGAGCCTTCTGATAATAATATTGTCTTTTCTGCTCATTTGAGGCATGGTGATGGAGGTAACAGTTGGTTGAATTGTGCGTAGTTTTGTATTTTGCACATTCCAGTGTATTTGCCAAGTGCTTAGTACGTTGTTCTTGATACTGGCCTTTAGGTCTTGGTGAAGAAGGATGTTTTGCATATTTTCTAAGAAGCAGGCCAGATTTGCTGTATGATCAGCGTTCTCATTTCCATTAATACCAACATGGGATGGTATCCAGATGATAGTTACTGAAACACCATTTTTTGACTGCTGTTGGCAGATACTGTAGATGCACTGTACAATGGGATGTATGGAGTATATATTTCTGATTGAGTCAATGGCGGAGAGAGAATCGGTGCCTATTGCTAATGATTTCTTATTAGCAATGGGCGAGACTAATGCCTTGAGTATTCCATATAGTTCGGCGGTGTGTATACTGCATCTGGGAGAAAGCCGATATGATGCTACTGTTGTATTTGAGGTATTGACAGCACAACCGACGGCCTGTTCTTCTTTGGAGGCATCAGTACAGGAATATTTAACTGACATAATGAAGTATATTGGAATGACTCAAATCCTTACTAAGTTCACAGGATTAGGAGGTAAGAGAGATTCGGTTTTAACGTTTTTGAAGTGTTTTGTTAAGCATATTAAATTAGTTTATCTTGTATTTGATGATACACTAACTGCTGCCGGATATATTGGTATCTTAAAAACGAATTTAAATAACAATTTAAATGAGAAATACATATTTGGCCGTGAGGAATAGATTTTTGTTTTAACAAGATTGAGCACCTGCTCAAAATGCAGAATTCGTTGGAAATTATTTAAATGAAAAATTTCATATTCGGGGATTGGAACTTTGGTTCGTGTTCACCAGAACTAAATCCTCCTAATTAAGATTTTATTTGGCGATTTAAAAAAAAACAGTATTTATAAAGCAAGAATAATTCCAAAGCATTTATGAAGCATTTAGAAAAATAAAGCCAATGCGTATACTCAATTGAGTAAGATCTGTAAGAAAAAGGTGTCAATTATTACTATAACAAAACGGGGGCATTTAAAATATTTATTATAATTTTTAAATTTTTGTAAAATGAATTCTAGTTGTTCCTTTGTGTATTATTGTTGATTTTATGTCTATTATAATGTTAATATTTTCGTAAAATTAATACTGATTGTTAAATAGTTTTTTGTTGCTAGTAGATTTCCATTTTTTTTTTAAGTTGATTGATCTTTTTTCTGGTAAATTAAACTGTGAAGAATTATTATCAGTAGTAATATCCCTAGGACATTGATAACAGACGAGATAATTTCATGACAATCGAAAGCTCGTTCCTTGGTAACAGCACGAAGCCGAAGGCTGAGTGCTGTTACCAAGCAACGAGCTTGAGAAATTTGTCATGAAATTATGAGGCATTCATCAATGTCCCAGGGATATTCGGCGGATAATTTTTCGAAAAAAAAAAAAAATCATAACTCAACATAACGAAACATTTATTTATTAAAAGTAGAGTTAGTGAAAGTAATTTATTTGTATTTTTTGTATTTTTTGAAATTTATTTGGATGGAGTTGTCAAACTCGATCGTGTTGTCATATGGATTGAAAATTGCACTGAATGCAATTATCAGTCTAATGTTGACACGATTGGGTGAAATTGTTCCACATGACACAAAATGACGAAATTTGAATGGTTGTTAGAACAGTCGAAAAATTATCCCCATAATAATATGTTAGACTGTGTTACTGAGTGTTTCGTTTTTAAGTGTGTATAACATGATGTCAAATAAAGAATTTATTTGCAGAGTAGCTCCAACGACTGAAAATATATATATAATATGTAATATCAGTGTAATGAGTCCGCCACTTCATAATTCTTTAATCACTTTTAAATAAAATTTTTAAATCCATATTCCATTAATATTTCTTAATTTTTAATTTCTAAGTTGGCATTAAACAGCGACTCCAAGCGGCAGTTTTGGCAGACATGCTTATCCGACTGGCCATTAGCGCTCACTCTGGTTCTAATTTTTAAGAAGACAAGTTGAGTTAACTAAAAAGTAGGCGGCGGGAGCAGCGCTAAATTTGTTTTAAGAATAGTATTTTTTTTTTGGGGAAGAAAAAGATGAAAAAGTTTTAGTTGTTTTGTTGTGTATACCATTTGATTTATAGCCACTCTTAGCCGCCTACTAAAGAAATTAATATCCAGAGTCAAGGATTCCTTATTTTTATTTTTTTGGGATTCATTAGAAGGAAAAATAATTAAGTTATTCCCTATTGGATTTGTACCTTTTCCCGTCACCCTTAAGCTGTTCCTTCAGATATACAGGTCTTTGTAAGACTATTCACGGACAACTTCAGGGAACCAGCCGGAAAGACCTCCCTCATTTAGAGTGTGGAACACTGTTCATTCGTATTAAGTTTTATTTATCAATTTTAATAATCTTTTCGTAATATATTTTTTTCAACTTTAAATCAAGTATTTCATGTAATAATAAAGACCCGTAATTTTTTTTTTAATAATACTAAATACCTAACATTTAAGGACCAATTGTCAACTACAGGTTGAGGTTTTAAATCCTCCCTATTAACTCTGTTGTACGGTTTTATGTGTACACATTTAATCAGAGAGTTGATTGATATTTTATTATTATATATTTAAACCTTTAGGCATCTATACCTTCAGGATAGTGTCCTTATTACTTAATTTTGGAGGACATTTAAAGGACATTTAATTGAAAGCCGAAGTACAGAGTTACATCTCGAGTAGGCAAGTAAATTACCTTTTTAGGTAGTCATTAAATTTTTTTTATATTTTATTATTTGTAAATTCAGATCATCAAGGATCAATTGTGTATAACCAGGGAATTTTTTTTAGTATATAAAAAACTAGGTTAACTGTACATATATGGTGGTGGGTAGCATATAAAGTATTACATTGTATTATATTTGGATAGGTATTAAATTTGTTGTAACACTAAATATTTCAATTAATACCTGTTTTCCTTTTCATTTCAGCAATAGGGGTATACAGCTTTACAACATACCTTGGAAGGTATATGTTAATACTTTCCTGACGATCAATCACATCTTACAGCAACTTCCATAGTTTATCACTTTCATTTACATTATTCATATATATTTTTTTATTATTACTTTGTCATTCATTTTACGGTCTCTGTAGGGCATGCAAACTGGCCGAATCCTCTTTTGAGTGTTAAGTAGTCACTCTCCGGCACACAAAGTTGGTATTATATTTCCCTAGTGAGACCCCCTTAAAAAATTTCTCGTACTCCACTGAACGCTTCCATAATAGATGTATCAAAAGTTTTAATAATAAAGTTTTTAAAAATTTTTCTTAATAAAGAAGATATTTAACCCTAAAATGTTTCAATAATCGCCCTGTATCTCGCTAATGTGGGGAGCGATTGATGATTTGATTAAGTAATGGTTACTTTAACGAAAAAAGAAGTCATGACATCTTAACTACTTTTTTTCTATCTTCTCTAGTTTTTGGTATACCCTGTAAAATATACCAATTTGGGACACCCTGTACAATAAAATCACATGTTAAGTTTTGGACGATTATTTTTAAATTGTATCTACCCTTTTGTATTTTCTATAAATTACACATTCGGTACCAATATAATCAATATTTGATAAAATTATAAATCAATGCCATTAAAAAAAACCAATTTTATAGAAATGTATTTTGTATACTTACGTTGTTGGCTCATCTAAAAATATTACAGGAGGGTTATTAACTAACTCTAAAGCTACACTCAGTCGTTTTCTTTGTCCACCGGACAGGTATTCGGTTTTGGTATCGTAACATTTTTCTAGACCAAGAAGTTGGATTACTTCATCTACCTGTAAAGAAATTATTTTTATATCATAAGCTATAGATTTATGGATTATTATGTTATTTATTATATTTACGGGGGAAAAACTAGTATTAGCATTCATAGACCTAAGAGCAGCATTTGACACGATAGAAAGACATATTATAGGGAAATGCTTGAGGAAAATAAACGTACCTAATGCATTGATAAAAATTATAGAAAGGACTTACAAAGAGGTAAAAGGAAGGTTACAAATAACAGGGGAAAGATCGGAAGCATTTAATTGGAAGAGAGGTATTAAACAAGGAGATAGTCTCACCCCTTTGCTATTATATCCTCAGCGCCAAAGGAGATAAGGAAGATAATCAAATAAAGATAAAATGTAAAAACTCAGAATTGGAAATAGTAAGAACTTACGAATACCTGGGAAGTATAATAACTAATGACGGAAAAATAGACTGGGAAATAACAAATAGAGCAAAGAAATCAAACAAGTTATATTATGCGTTAGCCCCAATAATGGGAAAAAGAGAACTTGCACGAGAAATAAGAATAAAAATATATAACACAATAGTGATACCGACTGTGCTCTATGCAAGTGAAAACTGGACAATTCTGGAAAAACATAAGAGCAGGATAAACGCAATGGAGATGAGACATTTAAGAAGGATAGTTGGAAAGACAAAATGGGATAGATTAAGCAACGAGACTATTAGGAGAATGGCCAACCAGCCAAAATCACTCGAGGAATTGAAAATAATGGCAGGAAACAGAAAAGAATGGAAGAGGTGGGTAAATGGAAATTAAAATAGCTAGCCCAAATCCGACACCCTGATAGGGTAAAAGGAAGGGGAGAAAGAAAGAAAGATGTTATTTATTGATTTATGAGCCTAAAAAAATCCATATCATATTAAAGAAGCTTTAAACAAAAAAATTATTCTGAATAATTGACAATTAGTACAATATTATGTATTTATTATGTAAACTTTAAAATTTACGTATATGAAATTGTCACGTGTGATTGCAAGATTTTAAAACGTAATGTTAGAGCTAGAAAGATCATAGCTTGATGAACAATTTTTTTAAGGTTTTTGTTCTACGGACAGACAAAAAACACCGGATCTCATTAACTTCTGTGTCATAAATGGCATCGCTTCTAATTACTTAAATATCAGAGATATGTAAGAGAGTTAAATATACAAACATCATTTGATTTATCTTCCGATCACTCTTCTTCTTCTTCTTCTTCACGTGTCATCTCCTCTAAGAAGGTTGCCAACCATCATGGCAATTCGCTGCTGCAGAGTACTTTTTTCAGTTTGTTGAAAGAATTTCTTGCCTGTCCTATTCTTGCCTTAATCTCTTCTGTGTACTCATTATTTTCGTTAATTATTGTACCCAGATATTTATATTTTTCAACTTTTTTAATCTGTTCTCCATGTATTGTTATGTTTTCTTGGCGCTGTTGGGTTTTTGTAATTACCATAAATTGTGTCTTTTTTATGTTTAGGGACAGTCCGTTTTCTTCACTAACTTCTATCACTCTGTCAACCATTTGTTGTAAATCCTCAAGACATTCCGCTAATAAAATAGTGTCGTCGGCAAACCGTATATTATTGATTTGTCGGCCATTTACTTTTATTCCCATAGTTAGTTCTTCTAGTGCTTCCTGGATTATTTCCTCTGAATACAAATTAAACAAAGTAGGAGACAGGACACGGCCCTGCCTGACGCCCTCTCAATCTGTATTTCATTTGAAAAGACGTTGTTCTCTTTTACCACAGCGATCTGATTATAATAGATAGCGCTAATGATCCGCTAATATGAGACATCAGTCTCTCATATCTAAGTTTTTCTTTTTCAAGTAATTCGATAAGACGGTTATGTCTGACCTTATCGAAGGCTTTGTTGTAATCCAAGAAACACATACACGTATACTGACTGATTAACATCCATGCACCTTTGCACAAGTACATTCACAGCGAACAAGGCTTCCCTCGTTCCCAGTGCATTTCTAAATCCAAATTGTGTGTCACTTATATCCTGCTCAAGTTTGTTGTGTATTCTCCGGTGTATAATTTTTAAAAATATTTTGAGCGTATGACTCATTAAACTTATTATCCGGTGGTCTTGGCATTATTTTGCATTTGGTTTTTTTGGTAGTGTTATTAATGTTGACATCAGCCAATCTCTGCGAATGATTCCTGTACTGTATATTGTATTGAATAAGTCGACAAATATTCCAATTTTCTGTTCTTCTATTAACCGTATTATATCTACAAGTATTTCATCAGAACCTGTTGCCTTGTTGTTCTTTGTTCGCTTTATCGCCTCTAATACCTCATCTTCTGTTATGTCTGGTCGTTGTCGAACTTTTCCTGCTCTAGTACTATCTCAGTCCATTCGTCTTTAAATAGCTCTTGAATATATTCCTGCTATCTTTTAAGCCTTTCACTGACGTCTATAATTATTTTGCCGTTTTTATCCAGCAGTATGTTTGATATTTTCTTAATATTAGTGCCTGTTATTTCCCTAATTTTTTTATGAAGGTTTAACTTATCATGTTTCTCTACCAACTGTTCAATCTGTTCGCATCCGTCACTATACCATCCTTCTTTTGCATCTTTGATCTTTCTCCTTATTTCTGTGTGTATAATATTATACATATTTTTGTCTTTGGTTTTATAGGATCTTCTTGCTTCCATGAGATCCAGGATCTCATCGGTCATCCATTCATTTTTGTTCTTGATCAGCTTAGGTATTAGTGTTTTCTCACATGTACGTATAAGAGCATCTTTTAATATATGCCATTTCCTGTTCGCATCTTCAGTAGGAATAATTTCTATTTTGGTGAGCTCCTCTTTAATTTTTAGTATGACTTGGTCTTTTTGTTGATGGATCTTTCAAACGGGATACTTGTATCCTCTCTACTTTAGTTTTAACTACAAGCTTTTTTAGATTAATTCTAAACCTTCCTACAACTGGGTTGTGATCTGATCTCACATCAGCTCCGGGGTATGATTTTACTGATTTTATGGAATTTCGGTATCGTTTGCAGATGAGAAGGTAGTCAATTTGGTTTCTGATGACGTTATGTTGGTTGTCTGCTGGAGATTTCCATGTATAGAGTCTCCTGGGCGGCAGATCATAATAAGTATTCGCGACAATAAAATTGGTCTCTTAGCAGAATTGAGCCAATCTGTCTCCTCTCTCGTTAAGGGTGCCCAGTCCAAAGTTTCCAATAAAATCACCTTGACTTCCTCTACCGATTTTTGCATTTAGATCTCCCATGACTATTGTAACGTCTCTAGACTTGGTTACTTCTAAAGCTTGTTGTAATTCATTATAAAACTGTTCGAGCTCTTCATCCGACTTTTCTGCAGTGGGAGCGTATACTTGAATTAAATTGACTCTAGATTGAGCTGTTTTTAGTGTTACCATCATAACTCCATCCGAGATGGGTAAGAAGCCAGTTACAAATTTGTGGTTAGTTTTGTCAACTAATATCGCTACTCCGTTCCAGTGATTTGTGTCATTGTCATTACCAGAGTAGTAAATCCACAATAGATCAAGGCGGATCTGTGAAAAAACGGCTAAATTTGGATGTAAGAGGTGGCATTCGGAGTTTTGTAGAAATAGTTAGGTGCTTCAGTAATAATAATTAACTTATCCTCCCTCTCTAATAGGTTGGAAACATTATTAAAAATATTAAAATATTTAAAAATTACTAAAAACATCGATTTTGTTCTACTTTTCTTGCTTACTTTAGAACTTTTTAGAACAACAGTTCATTTTGAAGCAAAGTCGCAATAAAATAAAATAGCGACAATTGAATTTTCTATAAGATACGGCTAGTTAGAAATAATTTAATTTATTGCCCTTGCTACAAAATAGCAATAAATACAATAAAGGGGGAACAAGCCTTTTTCTTATTCAATGGTTTTCAACCACTTAGGACCTTCATAATTCGTCTGAAAAATGTTCATATTATATTAAAATATATCATCAAATTTTATTTATATTATCTTATAGATTCGCATAATAATTTTGCAATCTAAATTAAAAAAAAAATGAATTTTTTAAAAACTTGCACCACAAAAACTAGGCCCTATAGAAATTTGCCAATTTTTTGCTGATAAAATGCACTTTAAATATCTAATATTATAGTATAGTACTTTTTGGAATTGAAATCGAAATATTGGAACGGCCTCAGGAATGTTTTAAAATGATAAACAATTTTTTTGATTTATAAACAAATAGAATATCTATGTAACTATTAGCATAAATTAAATTCAGGCAACGGCGTTGAAAAAGACTCGGCAAGACGTTTCTTATAAAAGAAAAAAAGTTGAATTACGAGCAGCGCATAATAAGATGATAGATAATCTTTAATCCATTACATTTTTATTTCTAAGCTCTTTCTCAATAAAATTTTTTATATCCTCAAGATCTTTATAATATATATTATAATAATAAAACTCATCGGTATTGCGCATAAAAAATACCAAGAAAATTAGATTGAAGAAAATTGAATTTCACATATTAAAATCGGTATAAGTAAAAAAAATGTAGTTTTTCGGATTTTAATAAAGCAATTTTTGTCAGTTTTTTTTAATCCGACTAAATTTAATTCGACTTTTTAATCGAATAAAGCCATCTAAAAAACGCATTACCAAATGCTAGAGATGCTTAAGTTTTGTTAAAAATAAATAAATTTATTTATACTCTAGTCAAAATCAAATGAATAAGCTGAATTTTTCTAAAAATGTTAATTTTGGAACCCCAAAAAATATGCAAAAAATGTAGGTAGGTACTATTTCCGCCCCCCCCCGGATTCCCCCTAAAAGCACCCTCTTCCCTTCATGACGTGCTTCTTGAACTTCTTCATGCGCCGAGCTCGATAATCGAGCGTTGGCTATCAAATTGGCTATAGTAATTTTGTTGACGGCAGCTCGGAAAAGAGATGCAGAGAATCTGTTAAACCAATCTCTCAGTTTTCTAAGCCATGGCGTTCTTCTTCGACCTGGCCCTCTTCTTCCGTCTACCTTGCCTTGTATTATTAAATGGAGTATATTATATCTCTCTGACACAATAACACAAATCGCCAACTTTTGTTATCTGGGTGCAAACTTAAATAAACAGTGGGACCAATCGACGGAAATTAAGATAAGGATCGAGAAGGCAAGATCAGCTTTCGTCAAAATGAAAAAAATATTTAACAGCCACGATAAAAAATTGACAATAAAAGTTCGTTTACTAAAATGCTACGTATTCTCCGTTCTTTTATATGGCGTGGAGTCATGGACCTTAACTGAAGCATCACTGAAGAGACTCGAAGCATTTGAGATGTGGTGCTATAGACGCATGTTAAGGAATTCCTGGATAGACAGAGTTACTAACGAAGAAGTACTACATAGAATGGGTAAAAAGCGCGAACTAGTGATAACCATAAAACGTCGCAAACTAGAATACCTGGGCCATATAATGCGCAATAAACAACGATACACCTACTTCGGACCATAATTCAAGGTAAAGTGCATGGGAAAAGAGGTCCAGGACGAAGACGAATATCCTGGCTGCATAAGCTGTGAAAATGGTTTAACTTAACCCCTACCGGACTTTTCAGGGCAGCAGTCAAGAAAGTCAGAATAACCATGTTAGTGTCCAACATCCGTAACGGATAGGCACCATAAGAAGAAGATATCTCTCTGGGTGGCGCATAACATGGCCAAAATATTCAAGTTTGCGATTTTTAACTGTTTTGACGACTTCCGTAACCTTTTCCATCCGATGCAAAACAACTTCGTTTCAAACTCTATCCACCCAACTTATTCGTAGGATTCTCCGATACACCCAGATTTCAAAGGCTTCCAGTTTCTTGAGAAGTGTATCCGTCAAAGTCCAACCTTCGACACCATACAAACGAGTAGAGAACATATAACATCTCACTAATCTAATTTTCAGACTTAAAGTAATATTGTTTCCACATAACAGTTTCTTCATCTTAAAGAATGCAGCTCTGGTCTTCTCTATCAGTATTCTAATTTCTTTGCTCATTTCCCAGTTCTCATTTAGATTACAACCAAGGTAAGTGATACTGTTAGTTCTCTCCAGTTGTTCACCATAAGCTGTTACCACTTCCGGTTGTATTGGCGTTTTACTGACGACCATCATCTTTGTCTTTGCGGTGTTTAGCTTAAAGCCATATTCATCACACGTTGTGGTAATCCTATTAATTAGATGTTGAAGTTCTTCGTAATTGCTTGCAATTAACACTGTGTCATCCGCATATCTCAAATTATTAATATTGACGCCATTCATTTTTATACCACATTGAACATTATCCACTGCTTTATTAAAAACGAACTCAGAATAGATGTTAAATAGTAGCGGGGACAAAATGCAGCCCTGCCTTACTCCTCTTCGTATTTGAAGCTCTTCAGAAGTGTCCCGGCCAATCCTGATGTTTGCACGTTGATGCCAGTAAAGATTTTTAATATTGCCTAGGTCTTTATCTTCAATACCTACCTACTGAAGAATGGCTATCATTTCAGTATGTTTTACTCGATCAAAGGCCTTCTCAAAGTCAATAAAATACATATAAACTGGATGTCTGACATCTTTGCATCTCTGTACCACAACCTAAATACTAAATACTGCTTCTCTTGTTCCAAGGTTATTGCGGAATCCAAACTGTGTGTCACCAAGTTGTTGTTCTATTTTTTTTATATCCTAGAGTGCAAAATTCGTAGAAATATCTTTAAAACATAATTCATCAAACTGATGGTTCGGTAGTCACTACATCTTTTTGCATTTGCTTTTTTAGGTATCGTCACAAAAATCGACAGCCGCCAATCCGTTGGTATATAGCCAGTTCCATAAATTTTATTAAACAGATGAAGGAGAGATATTTTACCTGAAATTTCGAAGAGCTTTATTATTTCACTCGGTATTTCATCTGGTTCCGTCGCTTTTCGGGTCTTTGCTAATCGTATTGCTTGTTCAATTTCGTCCATAGTTATGTCAGGTCCTGTAACTACTTCGTTAATTTCAAGCTCGGGCCTTTCATTACTAAACAGTTTCTCAATATACTCTTTTCATCTGTCTATTTTATGCAAATTAGTGATAATTAGTTTTCCGTCTCTACCAACGATGTTACTTGCCTGTTTTTTGTTCTGACCTCTCAGTTCTTTTATTTTTTTATACATATTAAATGAATCATGTTTTCCCTGTAATTCTTCCATTTCTAAACATTTGTTTTCGAAGTATGTTTGTTTTGCAGCTCTTATTTTAGTCCTTATCTCTTTATTAATTACTTTATAAATTTCGATGTTTTGGTTCTTAAAATTGCGTCTTTTTTCCATTAAGTTCAAAATCTCATCGTTCATCCACTGTTGCTTTTTTTGACTGCTCTCTTTTAAGTTTGGAGTTGCTTATAATCGTTTTGATTTGGTTCCAAAGATCCTCGATGGATTCTTGTTGTTCATAATTCTCAAAATTGCTCTCTAAATGACGTGCAGTCATTTGTAATTTGAAAGTTTAAATTCGGTATTTTTTGAGCATATTTCTAATGCCTCACATTTATTGCTAAAAATCATCCGAAATTTCATGCCATAGGTTTTGAAAATTGGACTTTAAAAATGGAAATTTCATAGTAACCGGTTAATGGAAAAGTGATGTTAATGATTTCATGATAATCGTAAAAAATGGCAAAAATCGCGCAACGTTTATTTATTTAACACTTTTACAATCTGACTTTAATTGCGGCAAAAAGCCAAAGTCGCATAAGAAAGATCGATCTTCTCCTTCAAAAAGCTTTCTGATTCTTGTCGATATGATACTCTAATCAAAAGATATCGAATTTTTACCGTCGAACTGATAAAAATTTTATTTAAAACTAATTTCGCGTGCCTAGCCGTGTCGCTTCAAGCGATATTTTTGAGAATGGTTTATTTTACACAAATTGTGCTGATGAATATTATTGTTTAAAATTGTCTCAGCTACATTTTTTATTTCAAATATTTTTTCTACGACGCACAGATTCTTGGTAAACCGATTTTTTTCGTTTTTTTCCCTACGAGGGGTTGTGGTTTTAAAAGGAAGTCGGGAGGTGGGAATAGTAAACTCTTTTGCATATTTTTGGGGGCCCAAAATTAACATTCTTAAAAAAATTTTTCAGTGGCATTTTCCTCTGACAAATGGAGTATAAATAAATTTGTTTATTTATAACGAATAAATAAAGCAATAATTTGGAGTAATTTTTATTTTGTACGTTTGTTTTATTCTTGAATATGATCAGAATTTTACGTATGCTACATACAATATACAACGAACTTGCTCGTGTGAGTGGGTTTACTAACGTGAATGGGTTTACTCCGAATTGAGAAATTATTGGAGAAGGATATGAGGAATTTACTCCCGTTTACTAGAAAAATTGAAGGAAGTAAGAAAAAATTATAGAGAGTCAGAAAAAATTAAGTGAGGTGACTGTAAATGGCAGTTGGTTTGATCCCCGTTGCATGGCGACGGGCAAAATTACTAGTATATGATATAAATATCTTGAAGATATAAAAATTTTTATCGAGAAAGGGCTTCGAAATAAAAAGGTAATGATTTAAAGATTATTATCAAAGTGGATTTCAATTCCAAAAAGTCCGTTAGATATATTAAGTGTGTTTTTATAAGTAAAAAAATTGGCTAATTACTCTATGGTCTAGTTTTCGCTGTCCAAGATTAAAAAAAAATAATTTAAAAAAAAAATAGATTGAAAAATTATGAGGAAATAATTAAGTTCAGTTATAAGCGAAATTAAGTGTTTTGGTACGCCTACTTCTTTTAGTATCTACCATAAGTGTAGCCACTTACTGATGTCGAAAGCTTTGCCACAATCTATAAAACAAATGTATAGTGGGATATTGAATTCCCTAGATTTTTCTGTTATTTATCTTAACAGGTGTTCTCAAGTACCTCTACCTTTCAACCAAGTTTTCAACCAAGTTTGCCCTTGAGGTATTTCCCTTTGTAGGAAAGTTTTCAGTCTCTCATTGATTATGTGTAGCATTCTTTTGCTGTCATGAGAGATGGTTCTATAATTGTCGCATTTATGGAAGCTGCCTTTTTACATTTTGTTACAGAGCAAGTAAAGCAATTCTATTTCGGTTTCCTCTGTGGCATTGAACATTTCTACTGTTATCATATCTTGACCTGATGCTTTGTCCTACTTAAGTTTACTGATCCCCAGTCTTATTTCATTCTCGAGTAAATAAGGTTTTTCTTTTATTTTTTCAGAGGTTTGGTGAACAAGTTCTTGGCGTTGAGCATCTTTATATAGATCCCGGCAATAATCTCCATCATCATCATAAGTGGCTCAACAATCCGTTGTGGATCTTGGCCTGCTCACAAAGAAGTCGCCACTCCTGTCGATTCCTGGCAACTTTCCTCCATATTCTGACCCTTAGAATCTGTAGGTCTTCCTCCACATCATCAATCCATTTCCTTCGTGATCGTCCTCTGCTTCTTGTGCGCTCTGGTTTTGAAAATGTTAATCTCTTCGTGTATTCGTGATCTGACATCCTAGCAATGTGTCCAGCCCATCTAACTCTCTGCACTTTAACGAATTTCACAATATCTGGATCGGTGTATAACTGATATAGTTTAAAGTTGTATCTTCGACGTCATAACCCATTTTCATTTACGGCTCAGAATTTTTCTCTCAAAAATACCAAGAAGTCTTTTATCATTTTGAGATAAATGTAATCTCCATGTCTCTGCTATATCTTCTCTGTTGGTTTTCAGTGTTCTTGTGTCTTCAATGACCCAAGTTCTGGCTTTAAAGTCACTTGTTATGTAGTGTACTTTTCTAAATAGATTTCTGGGCTGATTGTTCAGCTGATATTTTTGATGAAGTTAAGATCATATAATTGGTTAAAGAACGACATGGTATTCGATACAAAATTAGTTAATAGCTGTTTTTAAATAATTTATACAAAAATATGTGCAGAAAAGTAAATAGAAATAACAAAGTCAGAAAATAACTATAACAAATATTTAAAACATATAAAAATGTAATAAATTGAAAGAGACCTAAATTCAGATATGAACAGAAAATCCTTTCATAAACTTCTTTTAATTAAGAAAACATTTTAGTAATTGTCCATTAAATTCGATGCTTGATTTTATTTGCGTCAAATCATTAGAAAATCTAAACCAGTATTTTTATACAATTCACAGAAAACATTATATATTTTTTAATTTCATTTTCCTGTTAAGTAACTAGCTGTTTTTACCACAAAATATTAAAATATGCAGTCGTGATTTGCGTACCGGAATATTTTCCTGATAAATAAATAAAAATGAGGAGAACATACTCTACATTAATTTAAATAAATTAATATTAAATTATTTTATGCGATGTTAAAGAAAACAAAATAAATACGTAGAATATATAGAAATTACTTTATAAAAAGAATATTTGAAAAATTTGTTTACTGTTAGTATTATTGTTTAGTTACTAAGGTGGTGAATAAAAACCTGAGAACATTTTCAATTTCTGAAGAAAGCCACGAAAGTAACGGATACAACCTACAAGACACATGTTCATAATAAATAAAAAAAAGGGTGTGGCAGTCCAGTGGGACTGCCGGTAGAAGTTATACTTCTATACACGCGTTCGCCGTTACAAATTTTTATGAGAGTCAATCTGCACAATCATTACATATGTAATGCTATAGGTAAGAGAGAGCAGAAAGAGAAACAGAATTAGGTATATAGGTATATGGTGCATTGTTTGCTGTATATAAACAACATTTGACTTGTAATAGGAGGATTTCATCAAAATATAATAATATTTTGATGAAAATGTATATTTTTATTTTCATATATGTATGAAAGGAGTTGAATGCAACAAAAAATTTTTACACATACTCTGCAGTAAAATTCATTGTTTATTTTGTTTTTAATATAAAAATACAATACAATACACTGCAACATAATTCAATATAATAATACAATATAAATTAAAATGCAATAGTCATAAGTATTTAAAATTGACAATATACATAACTTACTTACGCATATGTTTAATATACGCATATAACTTCAAAAACTGAGCAATGAATCGCTGTTGTAAAATTTTTATTCTAAACTCCATTAAAAATTTGTAAAATCGTTATTTTTATATAGATAAACAAAAGTATCATTTTTAATCCTACCCTATTATCGAATTTTTCGTTTCCAACAATAATTTTTTCAAAACAAATTTTTTTAGAGCGGGTTAGAGTATTTTTTATATACACCTGTTTGTAAAAATTTTACAACTGTCAATTTATTTGACATTGATAAATACAATATTCAATTGTTGTATGTTATGTATATAAGTACACATTTGAACTTTCTTGAGATATTTACAAGTTTGAATTTATAATTTAACATGCGTAACGAGGCTTGTTACCCCCGTGCAAATTTCCAAAGTCGAACGCGCGTCTAGAAGTATAACTTTAAAAACCAAAAACTCGGATTATGTTGTAAATTTTCATTTTATTTTAAAATTTAGCTTTTTTGCGTATATTATATATATTTAATAGAATTAACGTGGGGTTTTTAAATATTTCAAAAATAAAAAAAGTAAATTCATATTTTGATTCGAACTCACATACACCAGCGTATGAACCAAACACGTAAAGTATTTGCCAATTAGACATGACATATACGTATTTCAAAATTGACAGTTCTCGGTCATACAGTGATTTTGAAATACAAAAGTCTAAAATAATTATGGACATTTAATAAATAATTCAAAACATATCACATAAATATTAATATTAATAAATATTATATTATAATTCTCGAGAGAGGAAGAGAGAGAAAATATATCTTCTGTCTCTCTCTCTTACTCATTATCTTACATATGTAATGATTTCACCCATTTACTCCCATACAAATTTCCAACGCGGAGCGCACGTATAGAAGTATAACTTCAAAAATGTGGTTAAAATATTGACTGAGTGTAAAATAGTGACGATGATATTTAGAGTTTCTTATATATATATATATATATATATATATATATATATATATATATTCTTATATATATATATATATATATATATATATATATATATATATATTGTTATGATGTGTTTTTTGTTTGAATGATGAGCAATGAGTATTTTTAATAATATAATATATAGGGTTTTTATCGCGGTTCTCAAAGAATTAGCTTGTAAGTACTTTTTTAAATTATCTTTATTATAACTATTATGAAACACACATATATATCTAACCTAGCCAATGTAAATTTAAAATAAACTATCTTTAAATTGATACTCTTATAAAACTAATTAAATTCTATAGACAATGTAAAATTTAAACAAACTATCTTCAAAATTGAAATTGTTATGACACTAACTAAATTATATTAACAAAATTTTGTACCTTTCTTTCACTGAATGCCTAAATGAACTGTTTTCCACTATATATATATTCTAATCACCATTGAAAGTCTTCGTACTTCGGTTATCCTTGTTTTTGTGAAATTTCTTTTTCCAATTATCAGCTTCTACCAATTTAAGATATATTTTTCTTCATCAGCATCTATACACCACCAACCAAACCAGCAAACAGCATTTATATTTATTCTTCTTTTCAATATACCAATATCCAATTATTATAAGTTGATTTATACTAATCTCCAACCATAATATAATTTAATTTCTTCCAATATACCTTTTTTTATCTTCAATAATTATTTGTGTATAATTATAAATGTGCATTAAATTATATGCATAATTTTTAATCTTCATTTAACTCACTATATTAAACATTTTGACTATTTGTACTTGATTCACTGACTCATAATAAACTGCTTGACTTCTGACTAAAAACTTCCAAAACTAAAAACTGCCAAAAACTCTTCTGACTGCACTATCTACAACTTTTCTGACTAAAAACTTTCAAAAACTGCCATCTTGAATCCAAATCACGGGTATTTATATCTTTTGGACATTCTAGAACCATCTCGTAAGAGATCATGTTCCAATTTGTTCTATTTCATACTTGTATGAATTTTCTGGAACAAACCATTTCGCAGACATGGCCATCTCCGGAGATCCAGAGAATTCCATTATTTTCTATTAATAATTTTGTTTACATTTAGGCTTTTCAGATCAGAATATATAATTAAATTAGTAACTTAACATTCTAATTTAATAAAATACACATTTCAAACAATATATTATTATAACCCACTTTATATTCGTAAATATTTTTAAACGTCACTTCAGAGTATAAATATCTGTCAATCTCCGAGAGTATTTTTGGTTGCCTAAGCACATGGCTCACTTATATATATTTACAATATTAAAATACAACTTTTTACAATTATTATGCTAATTTATTAAAAATGCCCTCACATAAATATATTTTTATTAAATTCTCTAGTATATAACTTATTTAAAACAACCAAATATCTAATATTATGTAGTATATAACTTATAAATTATTTTCTATAAACCCTAATCGTCACAATACCCCAAAAATAATATTTAAAATAAATAATTTACTTATTATTTTTTTAAATATTAATTTTCTCATACCTTATTAAATTTAATAAATCAAATTTTTTTTTTATTTATTTAAAATGTGTTAAATACATCCCTGTTCTCTGTCTATGTCAAAACAGAGAACAACGGATCACAGTTCGGCTATTCTATGGTCAAACTGTCATGTCAAATGGAGAATGGATTTTATCAGAGAATAAAATATAACCTTAATTAAAAATATAATGGATATTGTGTTCTGTTTATTTATAGACAAAATCTAGGAATTATTTCCATTCAAAATAACTTTCATCAATATAAATTGGTAAGTTTTTCCACTTTATTATATTAGAAAGACATTTTTATAGCAATTATAGTATCGAATTTTGTGTCTAACCCCAAATTATGATTTTTAGGGTACAAATTAATTTCCATATATACAAAATTCAACAAGTACGATGTCAAATTGATTCAAAATAATGAAATCTACCATCTACCATTTAACAAATCAAGTCTATTGAACAAAATGGACACATCAGTAAGTTATTAGTGTTATTATATTTGTGTTAAAGGTATAGAAATCATTATTCAATCTCTTCATGATACTTAAAGATGTCATTGATATGAAACAGGCCTCTTAGTCTGTTCTCTGCATCTATTAACACATAACTATTTAGTCCATTCTGATTTTCAATTGTATATGGACCTTCAAACATTGGTTGTAATTTCTTACAACGGTTTTCTTTAACATTACTTTTTCTAAGTGAACGAATTAATACTAGGTCTCCTTTTTGAAATGTGATTGGTTTTTTTATATTTCGATTTTGTCTTCTGATATATTTTTCAGCTTTCCTCCTAATTCGGTTATTCACTTTCTGCATTACTTGTTCTAACATATCCTGATTATATTCACTAATCCACTTTCTGTTTCCTATATGGCCAAACATTAAATATTCTGGTACTTCCTCTGTATTCAAATTATGTGTATTATTTAAAAAATATTCTACTTGTGGTATATGTTGCTGCCAAGTTTCGTGTTGATTTTGACACAGTATCCTTAAATATTTTATAACTTCTTTAATATATCTTTCTGCAGGATTTGCCTGAGGATGTCTGATACTTGTAAAATGAATGTTGATTCCCTTTTTCTCACAAAATGTCCGAAATTTTTGGTTGTTAAAATATGTAGCATTATCTATTATGCAATTTCTAAATGGTCCTATTTCTTCGAAAAATTGATTAATATATAATTTTAATGTTTTAACATTTGTTCTAGAGCAGGGATATAGTTTAATAAATTTTGTATATAAATCAACTATCACTAGTATATGTTTTTTTTTTCTGTTGGACTGAGAACTAAAATTGAAATAAAATCCATGGAAACTGTATTTAGTTTTTCATATACAACATTAGATTTATATGTGTTCTGGTTTTTGAAATTCTTTTCTTTGTTTAGTTGACATATTGGGCATTGGGTAGTAATTTCTTTTGCTATACTTATGTCATTCTTTGCAAAATAATTGTCCCTAAATAGCATCCATAGCTTTCTTGAACCAATATGCATATAATTGTTATGTAAATTTTTCAATATTTTCTTTGCTAAAGTTCTAGTTATTACATATACTTCTATGCCATTTATTATTTTATAATATACCCCATCTTTCCTAAGGACTTTTTGTTTTTCACTCAAATTGATCTGATCTCTTATAATTTCTTCTTTAGAATATAATCCAGTACTTTCTACTAATTGATTTAATCCAATTTTTATTGTTCGCTGCCCTTTTTGTGGTGTATTTTCTAACCTTGATAAAGCATCTGCCACTATATTGGATTTTCCAGAAATGTATTTGATTTCAAAGCAGTATTCACTAAGTATTAGACTCCACCGATGTATTCTACTGTTTCCATATTTGTTATTTAATATAGACGTTAAAGCTTGGTGATCTGTTTCTATTGTAAATTCATTACCCAACAAATAAAATCTTAATTTTGTGACACAGTGTATTATACTTGCTAGTTCTAATTCTGAAACTGAGTAACCCTTTTCATGTGGCTTTGTGATTCTTGAAATAAATTGTATTGGGTATTCGACCCCATCATGTATTTGTAATAATACCCCTGATAATCTCTCTATTGATGCATCTGTTCTTAGTATGAATGGCTGTGTATAGTCAGGATAGTATATTTTCAAATTTGACAGAAAAATGTTTTTAATTTCTTGGAATGCTAGTTCTCTTCTCTGATCCCATCTCCATTTTACACCTTTTCTCAGTAGTTCAAGTAATGGAATTTCTTTTATACTTAGATCTGGTATCATCCTTTTATAATAATTAATTATTCCAATAAATCCTCTTAAAGTTCTTAAATTGTGTGGTGTTTTATATTCCTGAATGACTTGTGTCCGTTCTGGATCCATTTCGATTCCCTTAGTGTTAAGTTTATAACCTAGATATATGACTTCTTTTTGAAAAAATGTACATTTTTCTTGATTTATTTTTAGTCCAACTTTGTCTAATCTATTTATTATAATTTTTAGGTGTTTCTCATGATCTTCAGCCGTTTTAGAAAAAATTAATATATCATCAATGTAGTGAATTACAAAATGTTCATATTGATCTAAAATATCATGAAGACATCTACATAGAGCACTGCAAGATGATTGAAGTCCAAATGGTACTACTTTGAATTGATATACTACTCCATCTATCTGAAATCCTGTATACTGTCTACTTTTTCTTTCTAGAGGTATTAACCAAAAGCTATGCTGTAAATCAATTTTAGTGAAAAATGACATTCCTGTAATTCTTCCTAATATTCCATCTATACTCATTGGTGCTTCAAATTGCTTTTCAGTAATCTTGTTAATATTCCTTGCATCCAAACATAACCTGATTTCACCTGATCTTTTTCGTACTACTACTATGGGGTTGATAAAACGTGTATCTGCCTTCTCAATGATTCCATCTTCTAACATATTATTAATTGTTTTGTTTACTTCTTCTCTGTATTTATATGGTATTGGGTATGATTTTGTTTTAAAATCTTTTTCTTCTTTAACTTTTATACTATGGATATAATTTTGTGCAATTCTATTTTCTTTATTGACAAGTCCCTTGTGTTGCTGCAATATGGAAATGACTATTGATTTATATTCTTCAGGGCAATTTAAAACTTTAATCATATCTTCTTCTTTACAAATCAAATTATTCTTCATTATGTACTCATTATTCCTTGCTTCCAATTTTACGCACTCCGCCTCGTAGGCATCCATCTGCTTAAAATTTCCATTCCTTAAATATTCACTACCATTATTCTTTACATTCTTTTGGGACATTTCCCTATCATCAAAATACATTTCTTCTTCATAAACATCATTATTTTCTTTTAATAATATCCTATCAACTCTTATTCCTTCTTCCACCTCATCTTTCTGCATAAATTTAATTATTTGCCCTTCCAAAGTTACCATTTTTTCTTCAAAATCTATCTTTACTTTCTTCTTTTCCAATTCATCATTTCCCATTAATATATCAACACATAAATCCTTGACAATAAATCCTTGCATATTAATTTCTTTATTAAGAATATTAATTTTAAAATTGGCTAGTTTATCAATTTCACCCAACTTCTTATTATTTGCACCAATAATGTTAATTTTTGGAATCTTTATTATATCTGATAGTTTTAATGTATTAAAAATAAAATTCTCCGAGACTAAAGTACTTTCTGAACCAGTATCTATCATAATTTTAATCATTTTATTTTTGGCCAAAGCATTTATATAAATTAAATTAATAGATTCAATAATTTTCTCTTCATCTAAAGAAATAAATTCAGAAGGTTTTTCATAATAGCAATGGCCTAACTTGTAATTCAGAAAGTTTACTGCACAAAATTTTGATTATTAGAATTGTCAGATTGTATCTGACCACTTGAATCTGATGTCCTATGTCCTTCCCTACTATGACTTCTACTCACATTTTCCTGCCTTGTAGTACTTCGTTCCCTGTCTTCGCAGCTTCTATTCCTTCGAACACAATTTACCTGTCTGTTATAGTTAGGTCGCTCTGTATTTCTTCTATTGTTAAAATCTTGTCTATTATTATTAGTACTGTTATTAAAATGTTGTCTATTATAATTAGTATTATTATTAAAGTTTTGTCTATTATAACTATTATTATTATTAAAGTTCTGTCTATTTTGATTACTGTTATTATCATTAAAATTTTGTAAATTATTACCATACCTAGTGTTATTGTTATATGATTGTCTATATTGTTGAAAGTTATTATTGTTTTTTCTGTTGTTATTATTACTTGTCATATTGCCTCTTTGTATTCTTTGAATAAAATTAATAAAACTATCTATTGTTTGAATATTTTGTACAGTTACTGTTTGGACAACATCAGCATCAAAATGTCTAGATACATTTAAGACTGTTTCATCCTCTCTAAGTGGTGGTTCTAAATATTTTGCAACTGTTATCAGTTTCAATGCATAATCTACCATATTTGATTTTAAATTTTGATTATACTTTCCAAAATATAGAATTTCTCTAAACTTGGCTTGCTCTAATTCACCCCAATAATAATTTAAAAATTTATTTTCAAATGTTTGAAAATTATCTAAATCATTTTCAATACTAGCAAACCAAGTTGCTGCATTGTCATTTAATGTCATTCTAATATAATCTTTAATATCATTAATATTATTCACAAATCTTAATTTATGTTTTAAACTATTTATGTATACTCTAGGATGCAAATTTTTTATATTACCAGAGAATTTAATCCCAGTCTCATTTGTTAAATTTAAGTAAGGTCTCCCTATGTCTCTCATTTGTGAAATCTCATCTATTCTCTGTTCCACATTTCTTATTTGATTACTATTTATTTGGATATTTTGTTGTATATCGTCTAATTTTTCTTCTGTGTTTCTCCTGTCTTCGTTAATTTTTACTTCTAAGTTACATTTCTGTAACTCTATTTTCTGTTCTATATCTATCTTATTATCTTGAATAATCCTCTTTACTTCTGTCCTCTCATTTTCTATCCTTTTCTTGTAGTCATTCCGTATACTTTTTATTTCATTTGCTACTTTTTTCTCTGCAGCTTCAAGTTTTTTATCCATTTGTTTTACAATTTTATTATTATTATCTTCTATTTTCTTTTCTAATTTTCTATAATTCTCTTCCAATTTCTGTTCCATTTTTTTCATGTCTTCTTTGACTTCTTTTGAATTCTCTTCCAATTTTTTCGTATTCTCTTCCATTTTCTGTTCCATTTTTTTCATGTCTTCTTTGATTTCTTTTGAATTCTCTTCCATTGTCTTGTTCATCTGCATCATTAATGACATCAAAGCTGCCATATTGACATTTTCCTCTCTTTCTGGATTCATTTCTGCAGTATCTTGTGGAACTTGAACTAAACTCTCCTCTTGTATAGGTTGTGTTTCTACTTCCACATCTTCTTCATTCTTTTTGCTTCTTATACCTTTCTTTCCTTGAGACATTTTGAGACTTTACTTGTTCAAATATAATTAAAAATAAAATCTATAATTTTTCCTTTCTACTGATAATTAATTTAGTTATATGAGAGCACTTATCTTCCCAAACTAATTCTTTTAAATAGAGAGCCACCGCGTTGGTTGCCAAATTGTTATGATGTGTTTTTTGTTTGAATGATGAGCAATGAGTATTTTTAATAATATAATATATAGGGTTTTTATCGCGGTTCTCAAAGAATTAGCTTGTAAGTACTTTTTTAAATTATCTTTATTATAACTATTATGAAACACACATATATATCTAACCTAGCCAATGTAAATTTAAAATAAACTATCTTTAAATTGATACTCTTATAAAACTAATTAAATTCTATAGACAATGTAAAATTTAAACAAACTATCTTCAAAATTGAAATTGTTATGACACTAACTAAATTATATTAACAAAATTTTGTACCTTTCTTTCACTGAATGCCTAAATGAACTGTTTTCCACTATATATATATTCTAATCACCATTGAAAGTCTTCGTACTTCGGTTATCCTTGTTTTTGTGAAATTTCTTTTTCCAATTATCAGCTTCTACCAATTTAAGATATATTTTTCTTCATCAGCATCTATACACCACCAACCAAACCAGCAAACAGCATTTATATTTATTCTTCTTTTCAATATACCAATATCCAATTATTATAAGTTGATTTATACTAATCTCCAACCATAATATAATTTAATTTCTTCCAATATACCTTTTTTTATCTTCAATAATTATTTGTGTATAATTATAAATGTGCATTAAATTATATGCATAATTTTTAATCTTCATTTAACTCACTATATTAAACATTTTGACTATTTGTACTTGATTCACTGACTCATAATAAACTGCTTGACTTCTGACTAAAAACTTCCAAAACTAAAAACTGCCAAAAACTCTTCTGACTGCACTATCTACAACTTTTCTGACTAAAAACTTTCAAAAACTGCCATCTTGAATCCAAATCACGGGTATTTATATCTTTTGGACATTCTAGAACCATCTCGTAAGAGATCATGTTCCAATTTGTTCTATTTCATACTTGTATGAATTTTCTGGAACAAACCATTTCGCAGACATGGCCATCTCCGGAGATCCAGAGAATTCCATTATTTTCTATTAATAATTTTGTTTACATTTAGGCTTTTCAGATCAGAATATATAATTAAATTAGTAACTTAACATTCTAATTTAATAAAATACACATTTCAAACAATATATTATTATAACCCACTTTATATTCGTAAATATTTTTAAACGTCACTTCAGAGTATAAATATCTGTCAATCTCCGAGAGTATTTTTGGTTGCCTAAGCACATGGCTCACTTATATATATTTACAATATTAAAATACAACTTTTTACAATTATTATGCTAATTTATTAAAAATGCCCTCACATAAATATATTTTTATTAAATTCTCTAGTATATAACTTATTTAAAACAACCAAATATCTAATATTATGTAGTATATAACTTATAAATTATTTTCTATAAACCCTAATCGTCACAATATATATATATATATATATATATATATATATATATATATATATATATATATATATATATATATATATATATATATATATATATATATATATATATATGTTCGGATAAGTTTCCGCGGTCAGATGAATGAAAATTACTGAGTTCTCGGGAAGAACCGCGTTGAGAATTTAAAACTCGACGTTTCGGCACCCATTTTGGAGCCATTATCAAGAGGGATACGGTTCGGTTCGAGTTCGGGGTCTCAATCTGCCTACTCCCCTCACTCGAGACGTACCAGTATCGTGTTCTATATTGCAAGAACTGTCTCTCGGCACTGAGGTCTCAATCTGCCTACTCCCCAGTGTCGAGTGACAACCGGTCTTACCCTGTGTGGCTGCTTTTATACTCGCTGTATGCGCGGGAACGGTATGCGCTGACGTGGTCTGAACTGACGTGGCCTGAGCGGTGTGGGCGGGAGGTCGCTGAAGAAGGGGTCGCCATGTTGCCGGCAATCGTTTCGCGTCATCGCGCGTGTTCAAGCTGTGAGGCCGTTTTTCGATTTCGATAGCTTCACGAATGATTCTCGCTTTTAATGAGCGGATGGGAGCGATGGTTTTTGCTTTTTCGAAATCTATTTTGTGGCCTGTCTGAATATGATGTTGGGCTAGGGCTGAAGTGGTATCGGAATGTTTGACTGATAGAGAATGTTCGTAAATACGGTTATGGATTCGTCGGTTTGTCTGTCCTACGTATGTACGTGGGCAACTGGAACAAGCTATCTCGTAGACACCATGGTCTTCATTGGGGATTTGGTCTTTTACGGATCTAACGAGATTGGACAATTTGGAGTGAGTGGTGAAGATGGTTTTGATATTAAGAGGGATAAGAGTTCTACTGATCTTGTCAGTGACACCTTTAATAAAAGGTAGAAAGATTTTGGGTTGATCCGGCGGCAAGGTTTCTTTTTTGGATGGAATGGGGTTTAGAAGTTTTTGAATGCTTCTATTGATTTGGGTTTTGTGGTAGCCGTTTTGTAGGAGTGTTTGTCTTATTGAATTGATTTCGGATGACCTGTGATTGTTGTCGCTAAGTCTTATGGAACGGGAAATAAGAGTGTTGATGACTGAATTAAGTTGGGCGGGGTGATGATGTGACTGGGCATTGAGATAGCGGTTTGTATGAGTGGGTTTTCGGTACACGGAATAGGAAAAACTGTGAGGTGGATTTTTCTGAATAAGAACATCAAGGAATGGCAAAGACGCTTCAGACTCAACTTCCATCGTGAATTGAATGCTGGGATGTATTCCATTCAGGTGGGAGAGGAAGAGATCTAATGTGTCTTTACCATGGGGCCAAATGACAAAGGTGTCATCAACGTACCGTAACCAGCAGGAGGGTTTGAGATTTGACGAGGACAAGGCTACTGTTTCGAAATGTTCCATGTATATATCTGCTATTACGGGAGAGAGGGGCGATCCCATTGGGGCACCTTTGATTTGACGATAGAAACGATTTTGGAACGTGAAATATGTATTAGACATGCAGTGTTTTATAAGAGATAATGTGTCTTGGGGAATTTGATGTTTAGAGTCCAAGATGGAAATGGTTTCATCGATGGGAATGTTGGTGAATAAAGAGACAATCTCAAAACTGACTAGTATGTCTGAGGTCGAAATAGAAAAGTTTTTCAGAAGATCAATGAAATGAAAAGAGTTTTTGACAAAGGACGAGGCGTTTTCGGCTAATGGTTGTAAGGATGAAGCGAGATGTTTTGCCAATTTCTGAGTGGGGCAGTTGTATGCACTGACGATAGGTCTTAGGGGAACATTGGGCTTATGGATTTTTGGAAGGCCGTATATCTTTGGAATTCGGGATGATTTTTCTCTGGGTATAAGAGATTTTTTGAGGTCTGGAGATAGAGTAGACTTATTTATAATGGATTTGGTCGTTTTTTCTAGATATGTGGTTGGATCATTTGGGACATGTTTGTATTCTGTGGAATTCAGAAGTTCGGACATTTTGTCGAAATAGTTAGAAGAGTTGAGAATGACGGTGGCATTACCTTTGTCGGCCGGAAGGATGACGATGTCAGGGTTGTTGTAAAGTTCTTTGAGGGCACGTCTTTCTGAAAGACTGATATTTGAAGGTGGCGGTTTGGAAGTACGGAGAATTCTGGCGACATCTTGTCTGGCAACTTCGGCTTGGTCGGAAGGAAGATGGGAAATAGCTTCTTCAGTTTGACAAATAATTTTCTCAGTTGGAATGGAAAGAGGAGTGACAGAGAAATTGAAGCCTTTTGACAGAGCTTTGGTAGCTGAATCGGATATATGAATATCTGAGAAATTATGGACAACAGTAGAGATTAGATCTCTTCCTCTCCCACCTGAATGGAATACATCCCAGCATTCAATTCACGATGGAAGTTGAGTCTGAAGCGTCTTTGCCATTCCTTGATGTTCTTATTCAGAAAAATCCACCTCACAGTTTTTCCTATTCCGTGTACCGAAAACCCACTCATACAAACCGCTATCTCAATGCCCAGTCACATCATCACCCCGCCCAACTTAATTCAGTCATCAACACTCTTATTTCCCGTTCCATAAGACTTAGCGACAACAATCACAGGTCATCCGAAATCAATTCAATAAGACAAACACTCCTACAAAACGGCTACCACAAAACCCAAATCAATAGAAGCATTCAAAAACTTCTAAACCCCATTCCATCCAAAAAAGAAACCTTGCCGCCGGATCAACCCAAAATCTTTCTACCTTTTATTAAAGGTGTCACTGACAAGATCAGTAGAACTCTTATCCCTCTTAATATCAAAACCATCTTCACCACTCACTCCAAATTGTCCAATCTCGTTAGATCCGTAAAAGACCAAATCCCCAATGAAGACCATGGTGTCTACGAGATAGCTTGTTCCAGTTGCCCACGTACATACGTAGGACAGACAAACCGACGAATCCATAACCGTATTTACGAACATTCTCTATCAGTCAAACATTCCGATACCACTTCAGCCCTAGCCCAACATCATATTCAGACAGGCCACAAAATAGATTTCGAAAAAGCAAAAACCATCGCTCCCATCCGCTCATTAAAAGCGAGAATCATTCGTGAAGCTATCGAAATCGAAAAACGGCCTCACAGCTTGAACACGCGCGATGACGCGAAACGATTGCCGGCAACATGGCGACCCCTTCTTCAGCGACCTCCCGCCCACACCGCTCAGGCCACGTCAGTTCAGACCACGTCAGCGCATACCGTTCCCGCGCATACAGCGAGTATAAAAGCAGCCACACAGGGTAAGACCGGTTGTCACTCGACACTGGGGAGTAGGCAGATTGAGACCTCAGTGCCGAGAGACAGTTCTTGCAATATAGAACACGATACTGGTACGTCTCGAGTGAGGGGAGTAGGCAGATTGAGACCCCGAACTCGAACCGAACCGTATCCCTCTTGATAATGGCTCCAAAATGGGTGCCGAAACGTCGAGTTTTAAATTCTCAACGCGGTTCTTCCCGAGAACTCAGTAATTTTCATTCATCTGACCGCGGAAACTTATCCGAACATTTTATTCGCCTCTACGGGGAGGAATTTTTCATTCTTACCAAATCTTTTTCTAATCTTCTAACACGCAAATACCGTCTTCTCTGTGATCTTGCTTTTCTTAAATCATGTCGTGACCATCAAGTCATTCCAAAATCTTTACAAGTTAAACATCACACCAAATCTTCATCAATTTCCAAAATTCTTAGAGCCACTGGTTTTTCGCTTCTTAGAAATTCAATTCATTCCACCCGACGCAACTTAGATACAACAAATTCCCAACTTCTTAAAACCTACAATGACATCCACTCTTTCAATATCCATCCATTATTATGGGACACTTTCGATCGTCTTTCTCACCAAAAAGCCCAACACATTTCTGACAACAAAACCCAAACCCAGAAACGCAAACTGGACCAACTTATCTCTCAGCAAAATCCACCGCCCATTTCAAATCAACAACCTTCTACTGTTGTCCATAATTTCTCAGATATTCATATATCCGATTCAGCTACCAAAGCTCTGTCAAAAGGCTTCAATTTCTCTGTCACTCCTCTTTCCATTCCAACTGAGAAAATTATTTGTCAAACTGAAGAAGCTATTTCCCATCTTCCTTCCGACCAAGCCGAAGTTGCCAGACAAGATGTCGCCAGAATTCTCCGTACTTCCAAACCGCCACCTTCAAATATCAGTCTTTCAGAAAGACGTGCCCTCAAAGAACTTTACAACAACCCTGACATCGTCATCCTTCCGGCCGACAAAGGTAATGCCACCGTCATTCTCAACTCTTCTAACTATTTCGACAAAATGTCCGAACTTCTGAATTCCACAGAATACAAACATGTCCCAAATGATCCAACCACATATCTAGAAAAAACGACCAAATCCATTATAAATAAGTCTACTCTATCTCCAGACCTCAAAAAATCTCTTATACCCAGAGAAAAATCATCCCGAATTCCAAAGATATACGGCCTTCCAAAAATCCATAAGCCCAATGTTCCCCTAAGACCTATCGTCAGTGCATACAACTGCCCCACTCAGAAATTGGCAAAACATCTCGCTTCATCCTTACAACCATTAGCCGAAAACGCCTCGTCCTTTGTCAAAAACTCTTTTCATTTCATTGATCTTCTGAAAAACTTTTCTATTTCGACCTCAGACATACTAGTCAGTTTTGACATTGTCTCTTTATTCACCAACATTCCCATCGATGAAACCATTTCCATCTTGGACTCTAAACATCAAATTCCCCAAGACACATTATCTCTTATAAAACACTGCATGTCTAATACATATTTCACGTTCCAAAATCGTTTCTATCGTCAAATCAAAGGTGCCCCAATGGGATCGCCCCTCTCTCCCGTAATAGCAGATATATACATGGAACATTTCGAAACAGTAGCCTTGTCCTCGTCAAATCTCAAACCCTCCTGCTGGTTACGGTACGTTGATGACACCTTTGTCATTTGGCCCCATGGTAAAGACACATTAGATCTCTTCCTCTCCCACCTGAATGGAATACATCCCAGCATTCAATTCACGATGGAAGTTGAGTCTGAAGCGTCTTTGCCATTCCTTGATGTTCTTATTCAGAAAAATCCACCTCACAGTTTTTCCTATTCCGTGTACCGAAAACCCACTCATACAAACCGCTATCTCAATGCCCAGTCACATCATCACCCCGCCCAACTTAATTCAGTCATCAACACTCTTATTTCCCGTTCCATAAGACTTAGCGACAACAATCACAGGTCATCCGAAATCAATTCAATAAGACAAACACTCCTACAAAACGGCTACCACAAAACCCAAATCAATAGAAGCATTCAAAAACTTCTAAACCCCATTCCATCCAAAAAAGAAACCTTGCCGCCGGATCAACCCAAAATCTTTCTACCTTTTATTAAAGGTGTCACTGACAAGATCAGTAGAACTCTTATCCCTCTTAATATCAAAACCATCTTCACCACTCACTCCAAATTGTCCAATCTCGTTAGATCCGTAAAAGACCAAATCCCCAATGAAGACCATGGTGTCTACGAGATAGCTTGTTCCAGTTGCCCACGTACATACGTAGGACAGACAAACCGACGAATCCATAACCGTATTTACGAACATTCTCTATCAGTCAAACATTCCGATACCACTTCAGCCCTAGCCCAACATCATATTCAGACAGGCCACAAAATAGATTTCGAAAAAGCAAAAACCATCGCTCCCATCCGCTCATTAAAAGCGAGAATCATTCGTGAAGCTATCGAAATCGAAAAACGGCCTCACAGCTTGAACACGCGCGATGACGCGAAACGATTGCCGGCAACATGGCGACCCCTTCTTCAGCGACCTCCCGCCCACACCGCTCAGGCCACGTCAGTTCAGACCACGTCAGCGCATACCGTTCCCGCGCATACAGCGAGTATAAAAGCAGCCACACAGGGTAAGACCGGTTGTCACTCGACACTGGGGAGTAGGCAGATTGAGACCTCAGTGCCGAGAGACAGTTCTTGCAATATAGAACACGATACTGGTACGTCTCGAGTGAGGGGAGTAGGCAGATTGAGACCCCGAACTCGAACCGAACCGTATCCCTCTTGATAATGGCTCCAAAATGGGTGCCGAAACGTCGAGTTTTAAATTCTCAACGCGGTTCTTCCCGAGAACTCAGTAATTTTCAGTTACTGTGTTACTGAGTTCTCGGGAAGAACCGCGTTGAGAATTTAAAACTCGACGTTTCGGCACCCATTTTGGAGCCATTATCAAGAGGGATACGGTTCGGTTCGAGTTCGGGGTCTCAATCTGCCTACTCCCCTCACTTGAGACGTATAAGTATCGTGTTCTATATTGCAAGAACTGTCTCTCGGCACTGAGGTCTCAATCTGCCTACTCCCCAGTGTCGAGTGACAACCGGTCTTACCCTGTGTGGCTGCTTTTATACTCGCTGTATGCGCGGAAACGGTATGCGCTGACGTGGTCTGAACTGACGTGGCCTGAGCGGTGTGGGCGGGAGGTCGCTGAAGAAGTGGTCGCCATGTTGCCGGCAATCGTTTCGCGTCATCGCGCGTTTTCAAGCTGTGAGGCCGTTTTTCGATTTCGATAGCTTCACGAATGATTCTCGCTTTTAATGAGCGGATGGGAGCGATGGTTTTTGCTTTTTCGAAATCTATTTTGTGGCCTGTCTGAATATGATGTTGGGCTAGGGCTGAAGTGGTATTGGAATGTTTGACTGATAGAGAATGTTCGTAAATACGGTTATGGATTCGTCGGTTTGTCTGTCCTACGTATGTACGTGGGCAACTGGAACAAGCTATCTCGTAGACACCATGGTCTTCATTGGGGATTTGGTCTTTTACGGATCTAACGAGATTGGACAATTTGGAGTGAGTGGTGAAGATGGTTTTGATATTAAGAGGGATAAGAGTTCTACTGATCTTGTCAGTGACACCTTTAATAAAAGGTAGAAAGATTTTGGGTTGATCCGGCGGCAAGGTTTCTTTTTTGGATGGAATGGGGTTTAGAAGTTTTTGAATGCTTCTATTGATTTGGGTTTTGTGGTAGCCGTTTTGTAGGAGTGTTTGTCTTATTGAATTGATTTCGGATGACCTGTGATTGTTGTCGCTATTAAAGGTGTCACTGACAAGATCAGTAGAACTCTTATCCCTCTTAATATCAAAACCATCTTCACCACTCACTCCAAATTGTCCAATCTCGTTAGATCCGTAAAAGACCAAATCCCCAATGAAGACCATGGTGTCTACGAGATAGCTTGTTCCAGTTGCCCACGTACATACGTAGGACAGACAAACCGACGAATCCATAACCGTATTTACGAACATTCTCTATCAGTCAAACATTCCGATACCACTTCAGCCCTAGCCCAACATCATATTCAGACAGGCCACAAAATAGATTTCGAAAAAGCAAAAACCATCGCTCCCATCCGCTCATTAAAAGCGAGAATCATTCGTGAAGCTATCGAAATCGAAAAACGGCCTCACAGCTTGAACACGCGCGATGACGCGAAACGATTGCCGGCAACATGGCGACCCCTTCTTCAGCGACCTCCCGCCCACACCGCTCAGGCCACGTCAGTTCAGACCACGTCAGCGCATACCGTTTCCGCGCATACAGCGAGTATAAAAGCAGTCACACAGGGTAAGACCGGTTGTCACTCGACACTGGGGAGTAGGCAGATTGAGACCTCAGTGCCGAGAGACAGTTCTTGCAATATAGAACACGATACTGGTACGTCTCGAGTGAGGGGAGTAGGCAGATTGAGACCCCGAACTCGAACCGAACCGTATCCCTCTTGATAATGGCTCCAAAATGGGTGCCGAAACGTCGAGTTTTAAATTCTCAACGCGGTTCTTCCCGAGAACTCAGTAATTTTCATTCATCTGACCGCGGAAACTTATCCGAACATATATATATATATATATATATATATATATATATATATATATATATATATATATATATATATATATATATATATATATATATATATATGTATATATATATATATATATATATATATATATATATATATACTGAACAGACACAAGAGTAAGAAAAACAGTAATGAACGACATAATAATAAATATATCCTAAAACCATACTTGATAATAGAGCTAAATATAAATAGATCATGGATTAGTGCTCAGCAAGTCATACTTAATATAAAAAACAAAGATAAAATTACTCGATACGAAAAGTATAAGAAGAGTGCAACATTTTTTTAAATTATAATTTTCTCTTTTTATTTTTTTTTTAATATAAATATAATACCTTCAACATACTATGGATACGCTACTGTGTCCATGCGCTTTGAAATACTTTTTTTACTGACTAGTCAAATTACAACATATTTGTATTCAGAGTAAGGACTATTGAAGACTTCATCCCTCTTGAACCGCGGGGGTTAGATTTGGAAGCGTATCCAATTAGACACACCATACTTACTCTTATAAATTGTAGGCATCTTTCTAAATTAATAAATTTCAATTGGTTAAAAAGTTTGACCCTGTTTGCTAGCTAATCATTTTCAGAATTAGAGGAAGTGCCATGTGTCACGGGTAATTTCTTAAGAGAGTTGGTAATTTTTTAAATAGAAAAGAGACATTTTTGTTGGTGTCCTTCTAGAGTGAGGACCTTAAACAATGTCAATTGTTAAGCATACTATAAGATTTAAATTAAATTATCAAGTTTAGAGTTTCCCTTAACTCGAGTTAAGTCCTGGTCTGGTAAAGATTAGATTTTTTTCTAACAATAAAACACTGAATGTTTTTTTTAACACTTTTACAAAATTTATTACAATTTATTATCACTACAGATATTTCGACAGAGTGCCTTTCTCAAGAGATCTAATTTTCGTATGCGTTTACATTTTATAGTCTTTAACTGAATAAGTTGAGGATAACAAAACTATTTTTCTTAAGTTATTCATTCAGAATTATGTCTGTATTTTTTAATTTGTTAGTTTCCATCGACTCTAATAAAGATAGCTGTAGGCCTTTATTTTTGATGTGAAGAATTTAATTGATCATTAAAATAATGACTATAGTCCAGGATGTAGGAGAATAAACGCAGAATATGTTTTTCTATTATTAAAAGTCCTTTTATGTTCTGCCATAAGTTTGTTAAAAGTTCTACCAGTTTGACCGACGTAAGTTTTTGGGCAGTCGCCACATTTAAGTTTGTATACAACACTGTTTAAGTGCTTTTTCTTCTGGCTTTTGTTGTTCTTAATATATTTGCCCAAAATGTTGTTTGTTCTGAAAGCTGGTGTTATTCTTACCTTTTTTATGTGTTTGACAATTTTTGTTAATATCTTGCCTGTATATGTAATCGAGCAGAAGGTACTGGGTTTTTTCTCTGGTGGTGTAAATACTAATTTTAGGTCTTTTTTATGTAGTTTTTGATTTCAAATTTTATTAAGTATGAGTACAACCAATAAACATTAAATACAATTTTAAACCTTTAACGGTAACATCAGATTGTTACATTTCCGGAAACGCTTTCTGGTTAAATATGTAACAACTTACTTTAAGGATGACAATGTCTGTATTCCTTATGTTAAACGAACCTTGTACGAACCATTTGTTAAACTAAAGTGCTGATTTGTTTTTTTTCATCTGAATTTTAACTCTTTGTCGAGATAAATCGTTTTTTTGAACTTATTTATTTATTCCACTGTAAACAAGTTCTCTGATGAAATATTGAATTTAAACAATAGGTATGCTAGTTATATTTCAACAAAAAGAAAGATGAAGCCACGTAAGTCTTAGTTAAGTGTGTTGACAACATTGAATGAATAATTGTAACTTTAATATCTTTTACATTTTTACTATTCGGAACATAATTTTTTGTTACTTTTTTCTAGATCTAAGATTTATTAACTTTCTTCTTTTATTTACAAAAAGTTAACTGGCGGCCATTTTCTATCATTTTTGTCTTATCTTATATATTTATCTATGTATTTATCTATCCATCTATCGTATCTCATCTTATCTTTGGTACCTTGTTCGGTTATAACAAATAACAATTTCAAAAGCTAGGTTTGAACCCACGACTCGCTCTCCATCAAATATTTAGCTGCCGTTCGCAATCTATTATTGGTGACCTTTCTAGCTACATAGAAAAGGGTTACACATTGGTATAAGAGGTTAGAAGAAAAAACAAAAACAAGCATAAGTCGCGTTGGCATGGGTAGTGAATCACGAACGTGAGCCTTCCTTTCATAAGGTACGCTCCAAGTTAACTATTAAAGGCGTGAAATACTAAGAATAAAAACGGGTGTGGCAGTCCAGTGGGACTGCCGGTGGAAGTTACACTTCTATACACGCATTCGCCGTTACAAATTTATTTGGGAGTCAATCTGCACAATCATTACATATGTAATTCTATAGGTAAGACATAGCAGAAAGAGAAACATAATTAATAACAACTTACTAACAATGAAGGATTGAATCAATATTTTGATGAAAATGTATATTTTTATTTTCATATATGTATGAAAGGAGTTGAATGCAAAAATTTTTTTACACATACTCTGCAGTAAAATTCATTGTTTATTTTGTTGTTAATATAATAATACAATACAAATTAAACTGCAATATTCATAAGTATTTAAAAATGACAATAATATACATAAAAAAAATACACTACAATACAGTGCAACATAATTCCATATAATAATACAATACATATTAAAATGCAATATCCATAAGTATTTAAAAATGACAATAATGTAATAATATTAATAAAAAAGTCCTCCCCGACTGGGAATCGAACCCCGGTCTCCCGCGTGACAGGCGGGGATACTGACTACATACTACCGAGGACATGACGCAAATATATTTCAAAATTGACAAATCTGGATCATACAGTGATTTATTGAGAATATTATTTTGAAATACAAAAGACTAATATAATTATGAACATTTAATAAATAATACAAAACATATCACATAAATAATAATATTAATAAATATTTTATTATATGTATAATATAATATGTATATATATCTTTATATAATATTAAATTATATATACAAAAGGAACATTTTTGTATTCGAGAGAGGAAGAGAGAGAGAAAACATATCTTCTGTCTCTATCTTACTCATTATCTTACATATGTAATGATTTTACAGATTCACTCCCATAGAAATTTCCAACGTAGAGCGCGCGTATAGAAGTATAACTTCAAAAATTTCTTTTCCCAAATCCAATTTGATCATGATAAGATCAACCTTGTTCGATTTTTGGATCATGTAATCAGACGTGAGCAGTGCAAGAAGATATATGTGTTAATTATGACTACTCAGATTTTAAGAACAAATGACACAGACACCAATAAGTTGGTGATATATCAAAATGAGCCAGGTTTTTGGGAACAGAGAGGATTATAAAAACTAGAGTTTCGTGCAGCTGCAAGAAGAACTGTTATTACAATGGAACTTGATGGTTTTACACGAAATCCATGTAATCATAAAAATTTTAGTAGCTCCTTATATGCAAGAACTAAAAAAATTAAGCAGAGCATGAAGTCCTGGTGTTTTTTTTTTTATAAAAACCCCTAAATAAATATTCTAATATAAACTTTTAAAAGTCCTTACTAGCTAAATATCAAAGTATGATTTGCAATTGCACTGAAAGAGTTTCTCTCATATTAATATATATTTTTTTCAATTTTGGGGCTAACAAGCTCCAATAAATACAGAAAATGGTCCTCCAACATTCTAAGAAAATTTTTAAAATATTCAGGGTACCTGAAGATGCCTTTAATTAAATTAGTATGACTTGTTTGTAGAATCTAATCTCTTGTAATGCGTCGTCTTTTCTTCCTTTTTGTTGTAAAATTTTGTAAAATCCTGTCTGCTGTCACTCCATATATAACTTGACATGCTTCTACCACCAGGCACTGCATATTCGCGACTAAAGCAAATATTTGTCGTGTAAACTCTTTTTACGAACTAGACATAGCGATAGTCGTGAAATTAGTAAGATTCGTGATACCACAAGTGTGGCTCTTGCTCGTGATTCACAACCTATATCAACGCGTCTTATAGGATTGCTGTAACGTGTAATAGAATTGTATAAAATTAACAGAGAAGAGACAGAATCGATTATTAAACCTAATTATAGTTTTCACTACTGATTTAACTTACCACAGCCACTTTTTGTGTATGCCCTATCGACGCGCTTAGTTTAAGATTTGCTGCTACCATCATTGATTCTCTAACACTCAACCTCGGTTGTACTAGATCTTCTTGCATGATGTACGACGAAAGCTTGGTGAAAATTCTCATATCTCGAGGCTTTCCATTAATTTTTACACTACCTTTAACTCCAGCTGTCCTGAAACAAAGAAAAAACATTATTGTTGAAAGCTACTGATGATCGTGACGATCCACGTTCCGAGCTGAAATATCTCTTGCATATACTAAGAAGTTCCATATAAGATGTAACATAAAACTTCTTTACAATTCAATTTACAGTTTTCTGGGATGCGAAGGAATTTTGTTTTTGGATTATTGCTAACTGGTGAAACAATAAATTTTAACTATTATTGTAACCTTTTAGACCAGCCGAAGAAAAAAAATCCCCGAGAAACGATCCAGTTTGCAGAAGAAAAAATTATTTTTCATCGGAAAAATGAACCGTATCATATGAGCATTTTGACAATGGGCAAAATCCATGAATTAAAGTTCGAATTGTTGGAGCATCCACCGTATTCACCAGATTTGACCCCTAGCGACTTCCATCTGTTTTAATACCTAAAAAATTCATACGTGAAAAGCGTTTTTCATAGAATTATGAGGTTATATCAGCTGTGATAGCATATTTTGCAGCCTTCTAAATTCTCACTTCAGGGATGGAATTCATAAATTGGAATCTCGTTGAAACAATTATATTGATATTCAGGGAGACTATATTGAATCATCATCATCATAAGTGGCTCGACAATCCGTTGTGGATCTTGGCCTGCTCACAAAGAAGTCGCCACTCCTGTCGATTCCTGGCAACTTCCCTCCATCTTCTAACCCCTAGAATCTGTAGGTCTTCTTCCACATCATCAATCCATCTCATTCGTGGTCGTCCTCTGCTTCTTGTGCCCTCTGGTTTTGAAAATGTTAATCTCTTCGTGTATTCGTGATCTGACATCCTAGCAATGTGTCCAGCCCATCTAAGTCTCTGCACTTTAACGAATTTCACAATATCTGGATCGGTGTATAACTGATACAGTTCAAAGTTGTATCTTCGACGCCATAGCCGATTTTCATTTACGGCCCCAAAAATCTTTCTAAGAATTTTTCTCTCAAAAATACCAAGAAGTCTTTTATCATTTTGAGATAAGATCCACGTTTCAGCCCCATATATCAAAACTGGTCTTATTAAGGTCCTGTATATATTAAGCTTTAGTGCACGTTTTATATTTTTATTTTTTAAATGTCTCTGGAGGCCGTGAACAGTTCTGTTTGCTATTGCTATGCGTCTTTTTATTTCGTCGCTTGTCGTGTTTGTTGCGTTTACTAGCGATCCAAGATATGTAAATTCTTTGACTTGCTCAAAGGTATGGTTGTTAATTTGAATTCTTTGTCGGATGTTTTTTCCTCGTTTACCACAAGTCCTAATTCACTTGCTGCGTCCGCAAGCCTTGTAAAACACTGCACCATGTCTCTCATACTTCTGCCCACTATAACTATATCGTCAGCGAATGCGAGAATTTGCGTCGATCTATTGAATATTGAATAATAAATTGTATTTCAAACTATAAAATGACAAAAATAACAAATTTAATTTTTATAAAAATAAGAAATAAATAAAGGTTGGTTTAAATATTCCATTCTAAAATTTTGGCTTCTATCACTTTGTTTAAAATGTTTTTGTATGAAAAAAACTCTTCTACAGCAGCACTAGTGATGTGATCATATTTAAATTTTGTAATCTTTTGGAAGTCCATATCAGTATTTTCTACTAATATTAAATATTTTTTAAATTTTTGGAAATCTCCAATCTTAAACATTGAATTTCATCATTGTTATCAGTGGCCTCTTCCAAATTGTTAACTATTTTAATACAGTCATACAACATCATTCCATGACATTCCTTGAAAAAAAAATTACTCTTCAACTAAGCCAAACTTTTTTTGTGTCTTCTTAATTTAAGATCGTTTGACAATCTTTAACTGCCTTTCTAGCTGACCCGAATAGGTTGTAAACAACGTTTTTAAAATTTTCTACATACTATATTGCAGCATCCAACCGCGTGACCCGCCTTGCCAAAACAGGTTCAGGTAGTAAAGAAATGTTGGTACTCGTTTCTTGAAGAGGTGTACCCACAAAACCTTTAATTTATTTTCTTTTCATTAAGAAGAGAAAGTAGTTGCCTTATAGTTTAAGCTAATTTATTTAAGCCATATGCTAAGCCGGTATAATGGATTAAATTTGGGAAAACTCTTTGAGTTTAAAGTTGTTTTGACCATATACGCTGCTGCATCAGAAAGAATTAGTTTTGTACAGGGAACAGGTCCTGCAAGTAAAAGCTTGCTATTGCTGCATTTACAAATCTGGACACTGTGTTTGTGCTGTCCAGGTCCTTGAAGCATGTTAAATATCCTGTGTTTGGAATTTCTTCATCAAGAACTCCGATTAAATTTACATAGTGGCTGCCAATTAGTTTTTTTATTTCTTGAACAGTTTGATGGTACACAGAGCTAAAATAGTTTTTTTTCTTTTGTTTGGTACGTGTTTCTTACAATACTATTGACATGCTCTACGGTTTCGTCTTCTCGTTCACACTTCCTGCGTAGAGGTGGGTCTACTAGCTCCAGTATGTGGAGGTGTTTGCTTAGTTGACAATAACCAGTTAAAAAATAACTGTCAAGCGTAGGTTTTTTCTGGTTATTCCCAAGTACTTCCTTGATGCTGACTTTTCAAAGTTACTTAGTGCTACCCTGGCAAGTCTATATTCTTGCCATTCTTCCCATCTTTGACAGTTGTCAATTTCCGCGATTGTTGTAGTTGACCAACAAAAAAGATCCCCAGGTCCTAAGAATCTTAGGCCTACCCCCTTTCTAGCTAATTGGTCAGCAATGCGGTTGCCTTTATTCCTATTGTGTCCTATAACCCTCCTCATGTTGACGCTATTACTATCCTAAGCTTGAGTTAGTGACTCGTGACACTCCATTACTAACCCTGTAACACGTGGTCTATTCAAGGTTAGTAGCGCTCGTCTCCTATCTGTACAGACTATTATAGTTTTCCGGATATACCTTTGGATTATCTCTTTTGCGGCTATGGAGATATCAGCCAGTTCTGTCTGTACTAAGCTGAAATTTTCGCCCATACCCCAGTTTATTCTTAGGTTCAGTGACCTGGAGTATATTTCGCATCCTAAGCCCTCTTTCATTTGACCTTTTTTTACATACTTGACATGTTTGACGGCGCATCAGGAGTGCTCGAAATAGAGCAAGTGTTATCCACGTTAAATGTTAAAAACCAGTTATCCACGAATACTTTACGCTTTTATTGGAACACTTTGAAATCATCTATTATTACTACAAAAAATTGAAATAACAACTCATAATGTAAAATTTTTGAATTTGTGATGTACATCAGTATTATACCTTTCGTTGTTATGAAAATGAGACAAACAAAAATTAATTTGCAATCTGTCACATAAGATTAGTTGTTATTACTGGTTGTACATTGGTCAAAAATGAGTTCTAAAATTGATTACTTAAATAGTAAAGCAGAATCGCGGTTAATATCGCAAAAATTGGAAGACGCTTATAAAAGAGAATACAAGTTTATTAAATGAATGGAAAAGCAAAAGGTAACAAATACAGATGAACGAGTTGTTGTCACCTATGTGGGCTATCCATTTGAAATTGGTAATTATGTTGAGGATAAACAAACGGGTCGATTTAAAAAAAATCGTAAAAGTGCATGCATCTATTAAGGCAATTAACAAGAATGACGAGGCCAAGAAGGCGTATGTTTTCAAGGATGACGATTTGCGGAAGTTTTGCACAAATGCTCCGGACATAACGTATTTATTTTTGAAGGTGGTAGCCATTTGCGGTAGCTTTGGCTCTCACATCATCCAGCCTCAAGAGTCCACTGCTGAACATAGGCCTCTTCCTCATGTTTCCAACCCCGTCTATCTTGCGCCGCTCTCATCCAGCAAAGAATTGCTTGGCTCTCACAGAAGATGTGAATTGTGCGATTTACGCTTACATGACATCAATGAAGAAGGAAGCGTATTACTTATTACTATCCGACCATCTAAGACTTTGATGGCTTGACGTTTTACAGTTGCTATGCAATTAATTATGAGCGTTTGGTGAAGACGTATTTATTATTGCGCCCCAAAAATGTAAGTATAGATCGAGTTTTCTTGCGGTATGATAAAGGAAAGTGTACTAATCAAGTAGTTGATATTAATACATTTGGATAATGTCCCTTGTAAATTGCACGTTATCAAAAATTGGACGATCATGAGAAATACACGGGACATGCGTTTCTACGTACGTCCCCTACAATTATGGCGAACAGTGGCATGACAATAATCCAACGACAAGAAGGATGGAAATTGGCAGATGTGGCGACTGGTTACGTTGAAGAGAATATTACCAATAAGAAGAACGTTTCAAACATTATTGGGAGTGCCATTAATGGAAGTACAATCCCATTGGCTTCCGAGAATATCGGTAGTATTAATTTGAACAGCATTTCCTCTGATTTAATAAACGGAAGTATAAATATTTCAAACAATACCAACAGTACTTTTCACATTCATGGAAAAGATCAAGAATTTCAAACATATTGAAACATTCTTTAGTAATATTTATTACTAAATAATTTAATACATTAGCTAAGTACGGAATAATTAGGTATATTATTATTATTATATTAATCATGTTTCACTAATTCTTTAAATATTTATATGCATATTTAAATTCGATAATAAAGCTCATGCTCATTGCGACTGGCTGAATGACAATTGTCCAAGCCAAGAACAACAAAAAAAAAAGTAATATTTTATTCATATTTTATTTATTTGACGATACACGTTATGTATTACTGTCAGGTCAGATAAATAATTAAAAATATTGATGTTGCCACGGTAACTTTAAAACACGCGCGTTTTTGAAAGTTAAATTTAAACACGCTGAGGCGTACTTGCGCGAAATGTGGTACCAATAAAAAAAATGTATAAATCTTAAAGAAAAGCAAAATAAGCAATTAAAACACTGTCTTTTTGGTATATTTTTGATTCAATCTTGATTCAATGATTTATCTTAAACTATGTACTATTTGCTTATAATATTTATGAAAAGCATAATGACTGAAAATCCGGACTCTAGTAATTGCATTTGATAGTGATAATAATAATAAAAAATATTTTATTTATTAACTGGTTCGACGACTTTTAATTATTCTTTCTGTATATTTTATTTTAGATAAGATTTTTGAAAACTAGTTTATAACAAACTGTATTTTTTATGTAGAAAAAAGTAATAAATATAGGATTATAAAACAAGATTATTACGTCAAAGACTTTTATTAATTAGATAAATCAATCATTATAAAAAATAGACATAACCAGTTAATAAAATCCATATATTATTACATACTAACTATTTTTTGGAATTAAAATTGATGACTTTTTATGTATTAAGTCATTTGCTGTATGCCAAAATCTATATCATAATATTAATGGGTCTATTTTCAAAAATATAATAAAAACCAAATTTATTAGTAGTTTAAACTGTCTGTCTAGGTCTAATTAAAACAAAATGTTTGTATTGTTATTGAAATAAGAATCAGATGTTTTTTGAGAACTTTGGTATATTTTTATAAAACATTTTTTTGGTCAAATTATCTTATTATTTTTTTTTAACTAGTTTCACCTTATTTCCACTAGCTGGCGTCGCTGTTGTATTTTCTCATTTTTACTAATTTACCATTTTTTTCACTTTTTTCAGTCCGTGGTTCATTCTTTTATTTCTCCCATGGGTTTTCTCTCTTTTTGGATATTTATTAAGTCAATGTTTTCCTGATTTCTTTTTAGCTAGTTGTTTTTTATTGAGTTAAATATGCGTCGTTCTTCTAATTCGGCGCTTACTGCCTCCTTTATAGTTCTATAAAATTTTTGTTATTTTTGCTCTTATTTTTATGTATTTCATCCCGATAACATTTAACTTGCTATCGTACTTAGGTTGTCTTTTCCATATATTATATGTGCTTAAGTGGTCTCCAATGAATATTGTTTCTCGTCTATCTTTCGTAGTTCTGTCGTTCCACTTGGCTTACCCAGCTCCATTTCATTTGACTAAATGTTACCAATTACAGCTTTAACCTTCGTTCTACTTCGTACGTCTTCATTTCGAATATGTTCTCTCGGAGAAACTCCGAACATAGCTGGTTCGATGGCCCTCTGTGTTGTTCTTAATCTATTGGCTGATACCTCCGTAAGTGTCATGGTCTCCATTCCATAGGTCATAACTGATAGAATTCAACTATTGAATACCATTTTCTTTAAATTTATTGGTATCTTTTTGTTTTTCAACACAACACTGAGCCTTCCTACTGCTGCCCAAGACATTCGGATTCCTCTATTTATTTGTGCCGTTTGATTCTGTTGCCTAACTTGATCGTGTGACCTAGGTATATATACTCTTCGACATTTCCGATCTCACTTCCATCTAAGTCTATTGTGATATTTTGAATTGTCATCACTTTTGTTTTATTTAAATTCATTTTTAAACCTATGTAGAGTAGTTTCTCTGTATTGTTACTTATCAGTACTATGTCATCGGCAAATCTCAGATTACTTAAAAATTTAGCATCGATTTTAATTCCGCATTGTTCCCAATTTATTTTTTTGAACACATCTTTTAATGCGAGAGTAAATAATTTTTTAATACCTAAAAGGTTAGATTGAAGATATTTCTGGTAATTGGTACTGTAATGCATACATTCGTTAGTAATTAGGGTTCTTTTTTGCAAAATTAGTCTGTTTGTTTTTGGTTTTCTCGTCTGAGCTTATTCAGGTCCACCATCTTTACTTGATTTACTAAAAGATGTGTTCATTCAAATTAGTAAGTAAGTAACCGTTCTCCTCTTTCGTTCGTATTTCCTAGACCATATATTCCTCTATTTGGAGTTATGCTTCCCTACTTTGGCGTTAAAATCTCCCATAATTATTTTAAAATGAGCTCTTTCTATCATTGCCTTAGAAACATTTTCATATAATTTCTCTATTTCTTCATCGGTTAATTGGCTAGTGGGAGCGCATACTTGAATTATTTGGATGCTGTACCTTTTCGATAGTTTAAGAACGATGTATTAGATTTTATCGAACAATAGTGCCATGCCACCGACATGCGTATTGTATTCTTTTTGAAACTGATAGAACATATGTCCTGAATGGAGTATTGTACATTGTTCTGCTGGTAGTCTCATTTCACTTAGATCAAGGACATCTCATTTGGTACTAGTTAGTTCTTCTTCCAGTTATTTCATTCTTTCAGGTGATTTAAGGGTTCTGGCAATAAAACTGGCAATATAAATATGTTGCTTTCGGTGTTTTATTAAGTTTTTGCCTCCCATAGATCACATGAGGCTGACCTCCTAGAGGTGTTGTTTTAAAACTCATTTAGTGTGTGTTGGCCATAACTCGCGACGCTGGCTAGACGAGCTGACGGGAAGTGTCGGGGGAGGATATACGGAAGTTATTTGGAGTTCGTGTTGGATAATACAGGAGTTTGGGCCTGGTTTTTTTAAAAGTAGAAAGTGGGGGAAATACCAAGAGCCCGCGTAGGCAGGGGTGCTAAATCCCTAAAGTAGGTCTACCCTCTATCGGGATTATTAAAGAGTACCTAGTAATAGTGGTGGTCCGATATTATCTGTGATTTCTAATGAGAGTTCTCTTCTTTTATCATTAAAAATCATTATCAAAGAGCATAAGGGGATAGTGGAGAACCAAAAAACGTCAGGACCTTTAAATTATAGGTTTGTATGTGTCTGTGTGTAATTTAAATTTAATTGATAGTAGTGGTCTATTTGTAATCGCGTTATTTCGACAAGGCCCTAAAACACTGACAAGATCTCACTAAAAAAGATCAAATCAGTCAGTATTGAGTGAACAACTAGATCTATTGTGTAGATCTGATTAGATTATTTGAAATAACTATAGTTTTATTAGTAGTCTAATGTACGAACAAACTTAGAGGTATCACTTATCTATTTTTATTTAGAATTAATTGATTAGTTTATGGACAAAGTAAATATATTTGATCTTAATTATTCTATATTTAGTAATTTAATTTAGTAATAATATTTGTTTTTTTTATGTCATAACAGTTTTCAAAATTAAAAATAAAAATAAAACATTGTTCCAAATATTTTACAGACAATTTGAAATATGACCAAAATATATTTCTTGGCTATTTTCATTCAAATGTTTATCAAAATTAGAATAGCAATTTTAAATGTTTTATTTGCAACAAGGTGTATTTGACACTAATACCAATTAATGGCTAAACTATGCAATTTAGGACTGATTTAATGCCGATTTTCTTCAGATCATCACTATAAATATTTTGCAATTTTTATATTTACCACACCGTATAACATAATTTTATGACAATTTCTTCTTACCACTTACGTAATTGATTATTGAGGTACGTCGGTTTAACTTTCTTTTCAATGTTAATACTACAGCAGAATATTGTAACAGTTAATTTCCTTTTTGTTGAAATTAAATTTCATAAAAGTAAAAGTTTAATACTACCACTAGACTTTTTTTTGGTTATTAGCCGAAGAAGTAAAAATTCGTTGTACGATGTAGAAACAAGAATAAATAAAAGACAGATACAATAGAACGAATAGTTCAAGGAAAAATCGTTAAATCTAAAATTACTCAACTTAAAAGCAGAAGAAGTCATGGTGAAATATATTTAAACAAAAAAACAATGTAGTAGGACAGTTGCAGCCAAGAAAAATTAATTGTGTGAGACAAAATGTCGGAAAAACCAAGCAAATACAAGTATATAGGGAGACGAATAAACAAAGAAGCTTAGAAATCTATAAAGAAAAAAAACCTAAAATAATGAAAAAAAAAAATGGATGGTGCAAGTAATAAAATGAAAGTGTTCCACCAAACTTACGGCCAGTTTCACCAACGTGATTTAAGTGAAAATTTTATCTTAAGAAATAATTTTTACTTAAGTCCTTTGAGTTTCGTTCCACCAACTAAAAATATTTACTTAAGTACAAATATTTTTGCTCAAGCTCAAGTCACCTACTATGATGGCTTAGGCAAAAATTTTAACTTAGAGCATGAATTTAAATTCATCTTCTGTCATATATTGACATATAAGAGGTTAAATTTCTACCGTAATCTGTAGTATATAAGATATAATGGTTTATAGTATATATACCTACAGTGTAGGTATAGTTTGTTGTGTATACGTGTATAGATTATAGTGTGTTATTTTTTAAAAATGGATTAGACAGAATAAATTTGCAAAATACACAAGAACGATCACCATTTACAATAAACTAGCGGACCAACTCGACATCGAGTTTTTTAAATGAAATTTTTATTTTGCGAGAAAAATATACAATATATACAATGACCGGAAGTAAAAATATTTTTATCAATAACTCAAAAACTATAAATGATAATTTCGTGAACTTACAACTTTGAACTGAACTTTGAACTTCGTGAACAACTTTGAACTTTGATACTGAGGTCGACCTCAAAACCGGAATGCAATTTTTAGTTCATCAAATGTCGACATGGATATCATTTAGCAGTTAATTTTGCATGCTGATCACGAGTCCGGTGTCAGATTTGCTCTATCTTGACGTTTTATGCGCGTTTCGGGTCACTTCCGGTGTCGGATCGCAACCGGAAGTACATATTTAGATTCGTCTCGACGAGACCTTTCGATCAATATATACATTGTGGGGTCTAAAACTTAAAGTAAATTTTAACTTCCGGTCATATCAAAACCGGAAGTGAATTTTTGTACCAAAAGTAGATCTTGACAATCTCATACGTAATACTAATAATATTCCGAAGTCGAGTGTCTGCAAAAAAGAAAGATGATTAACGAAAGAAGAAGCTTTGGCATATTATGTGGACTGCAAGTCATCTATCCATTCATATAAACAAACTCGAAAGTGAATCATGAAAGCGGTACATCAGGTATTTCCGTCATTTTGTGCCTTTACTGCCCAAAGATTCTTTTGGAACGCCAAGTTCAGTACAGTACAGCTTTAGATGTGAGCCTTATAACAAATTTTAGCAGTTTACTAAGAGCTTTATCTACTGGTTATTATATCTATATAGAAAAATTTCTAACTTTAGCATAGGATACTAGAAAGCTGTATTTAAATCTTTATTCATGGTATTATATGCCTGTTGCTGTGCAAAAATTCTGGTGCACAGTGCAGATGTTATTCAATCGACTTTTCTGCCAATTGGAAGCTTTCTGAAGAAGCCCCAAAAGCTCGTAGTGAAGATGGCAGAAGATTCCAAGAGAACACAATACTCGAAAGCGGTCACGTATTGCCACCAACAGAGATCTACTTAATATGTTAATCACATCTGACCCTCTAATTAACAGCCTCAGAGAGATTCGGAAAAAAGACAGGGTAATCTTCCTTCTGAAGTCTTAGATTTAACAATACCACCTTAAGTAAATACATGTGCAAATGTTACAACTTTTACTCGTGATATTTACTTGCAGGTTTATACAGTCGATGATTCTTCTGTGGAAAAATCAATAAATTGTATTCTTGCAAAAATGTAATTTTGTAAGCATATGATGCAATTTTTATTTTCAATAATACAGTATATATTTAATTTCCTCTTTAAACATTCTATAAAATCTATAAAAAAAATTATTTCGTAAAAATTAAAAAATGATGTTTCTAACAATATTAAATACAGCCATTAGAAGCAAAAAAATGCAATAACTACTTTGGCCAGTTAGCTTGCTTTGGTTGAAACACTGTGCGAGTGTCCGAAACTTACATCGGTCAAGCTGGTAAAACAACAAACGTATAGCACAACACAAAGGGCTTTCAATAGTAGCAAAACAGATTCTACCTACCGACTTCACCTTCTAGACCATAATTATTCTTTTAATGGCCTTTCCAAATTCTTCACATTCAAAAGTCTTAAGATATCGTTATTACAATCTAAGAAAATTAACAAATTAAAAAATACACATAGGCATAATTCTGAATGACCAACTTGAGACAAATAGTTCTCCCCTCCTTAATTTATTCAGTTGAAGACTATAAAGTGTAAACGTATACAAAAAATAGATAATACACTAATTACTCCCAACGACCATAGATTTGACCACGACTTCCGTGTAAAAACTGAGAGAGACATAGAAAGACGACTCGCCACCCCCTTCGATCGACAGGAACCTCATGAACATCCGATCAACAAACATTCGAACATTTCTGCCAAATCGGCAGTTCGAATTCACCAGGACTTGACAACATTGCCAGATACTGCGGAAGCACCTTCCACCAAGCGTCACACTCTACCTGACAAACATTGTCAATTCTACTCTCAGACTCTGCTACTTTCCATCACCACGGAAAAAAGCAAACACAATTATGATTCAGAAAGAGGGCAAACCCAGGACCGATCTAAACTCTTATAGGCCAATTTCACTACTAAACGTCTTGGCTAAGGTCTTCGAGAGGATCATTAAGGAGAGACCACAGAACATAATATCATCCCTACATTTCAATTCGGTTTTAGAGAAGGTCACTCTACCTCAACGGCATTGACAGAAATCGTCACACACAAATCTATCATTTTTCTCGATGTTCAAAAAGCCTTCGACCAAGTCTGGCATGCTGGATTGGTCAAGAAACTACTGAACATCGGCCTGCCATTTTCATTCGTTAGAATTATCTATTCTTATGTCACTCAACGTAAAATCACGGTAAAGATGCGAGGTCATTTCTCAGCCTCTTTTACTCCAACAGGAGTTCCACAAGGTTCCGCGTTGGCACTAATTCTCTACACGATATACAATAGCGACTTTTCCAACCTACGTAACACCCACACCCTCACTTTACTCTAACTCAGATGACACTGCTCTCGTAACAACATCTCGAGGCACAGATTTTCTATGTAGGTTTGCTCATAATCACCTTGACCTGGTCGACAGATGGTGAGGGAGATGGAGAGTAACACCTAACTCTAATAAAACATTATTGATTCTATTTAGACACCCCAATCTCAGCGTATACACTACACACAATTTAGCCCCAAGAATCGACCTCAGACTCTGGGGCGACCGACTCCAGCTCCGTAACCAGATAGATTACCTTGGTGTGGTGTTGATAGAAATACTCAACTGGAGGGCTGATCTGGCTGCAACCTGTAACAGGGTGAGGAGAAGAATCGGTTTACTCAATGCCCTCTGTGTTAAATTTGGACGGACACACTCACGTATACTCATTAACACATACAAAACATGAATTAGGTCCGTGATTAAATATAGAGCAAATATATGCCATGTTCAATCACGGCCTTTCACAACAACTGCTGGAATTGAAACGAGAAATCCTGCGTAGGGTAAACTATACACGGCACGACTACCTCTCCGCCCATCGCCTGTCGAACATCCAGCCCATCAATGAATGGCTTTCTTCTCTCAGCCCGATTTATACAATCAAAACCACCCGTCGCCAAAATTTCAGAGCCCAAAATATCATTAAAACTAACTGTGCTCATCCTTCGGCAATGTGTTTGTCAGACACCCCAAACGCAAACTCCTTTTCCTACCCACTAAATTGCTACCTCTAGCCAGCAACGAACTCCCTAATGGATACATTAATATCCTGGAGGCAACTCCACTTTTTTACCGCCATAACTAATAAATAGCTCACTTCGAGCTTTGATACGAACAGGGAGGGATCGGTTTTCTGTGGTATCCCGATCCCATTGCACAATTACACCTGTCTATTATGAGGTTACAGCCACAGATGCCCTCTCCGCGATTCATAAGATTTATACATTTATTAATTAAATTCATTCACACTTCATAACTATATATTTTTTACTAATAATTTCTGAAAAGGACCGTTTTAGTACAAACCCTTTCAACTCTGACTACCCTGGACACCATCTCATCCGCAGGATTACATCCACCGACGCGTACCACCAGTGAGACATAATCCAGCGACGCAATGCCGACATACAATAAAACAAACTACGTCCTGAAGAGGTGTCACACCTAAAACAGGACAACAAAATCATCCAAAAGAAATACAACCAACAGAAAGAACAACAAGACAATAATGGAAGAAAAATAGATCACTCGAAAAAGGCACTGTGCCGAAACAGCTGTAGTGATAAAAAATTATAATTAATTTTGTGGAAATATTAAAAACAAAAGTGTTCAGTGTTAGATAAAATGCATTTTTATCAAGTAGCGTATGGGTCCATCAACTACTTATAACTTATATCAGTTCAAACATCCAATTTATTCGGTAAAAACACGCGGTGAGAACAACTAAACATTTAATTACTTAGATACTGTCTTTGAAGTAAATATCAAAACTACCTGAAAACAAGTGTGATTTATTAAGGATAACCCTAAATAAGCATTAATACAGATCTGCCTTATGTTCCACCCCCGGAGCCGACTTGGCAAGATTCTTCAAATGTGTGAATTACTACCAACCCACTATTTCTTTTTTTATTCTGCTTATGATCTTTCCACTCTTAAGATTTTAGATATGCCAGAAATCGAAACGTTAAACGTATTTATGTGTGTGTGTGTGGATGGAAATATGATTGCGGATTACTAGATCCATTCGCCTAACGAATTTTTGTTATTTGAAATCGTTATTTCTGCACTTTGTAATTTTTGTTTTACATTTTTAATATCCTTAACTAATAGACATTTTACCAAGTTCTTATTTTTGTTTTTAGTTTTTGTTTTTTTTTATATTTTCAATTTTTTTTGTGATAGTTTTCTTTAAATAAAGTATTTGTTTTATAATTTAAGTTTGGGTCCCATATACCTATATTTATTACTTCATTCTAGAGAACCCATTCACTTGTTCTTTATAACACCGTTATTTACCTTGTAACTTTCACTAAATTTTAAACCAACTAAATATCATTACGAAAACATTTATGTAGATGTTCCAAAATAATAATTATTATATAATGAAAAATAAGAAGAACATACTTTTATAGCTCAAGGTTGTAAGTAGAAAAAAAATGGTATTGATTTATAATGGTATTGTGTCAACTCTTATAAATGTTATTTGGTTCCTCATAGGATTAAGGTACGGTTTTTGTTAACAAGAATAAATGTTTGCATATGCTAATTATAATAATAATATTTTATATGCTCAAATATTTATTTATGGTAATCTGCTTCCTATTGTATGACTTTATTCTTTATGGTACTATTTAATTATAATTATTAATACAAAAATATCGAGCCAAAGCCAAGTTTATGTTTATTTCTTTTTAGCTGCCACTACAGGGGTTATTAGTGACATAATAGTAATTTACGTAACAAGTTCCGAAAGTGATATTTTACGAGACGAGTAGGAAGTTTCCATAGGTGTAAGTGAATTGTCGCCATACCGTATCATAAACTTTATTAATACCAAAGAAGACTGCAATACAATCCTGTTTATTTACAAATGCCTCATGTATTCACGTCTCTAAACTCTAAATCTATTAAGTTGTCTGTAGTGGATCGATTTTGCCTAAATCCGCTTTGTTGGGGAATAAGAAGTTTTTGTTGTTCTAAATACCATTTATTTGCCCTTTTTCTTGTAAACACTTTACATATAATTGGTTAGAAGTATAGGCCGATATGATTTTGGGGATGTTCGGGATTTATCTGGTTTAAGAAGAGGTAGTATTATTGCTTCAGCATTGGCTGGAAGATGAAGTAAAAATGGTAAAGGGACACTATCTGCTCCGGGGCTTGAGTCTTTGATGTAGAATCGAGTAGACATCGAAGACGACGCTCCCACTGAACCCAGTGAACAATCCGATGAAGATGTTGAAAATTTTCATAATGAAGTTGACGATAATCGTGCGTATGCGTCTCGACACCATTTTACTGGTAAAGACAGAAAAACTCACTGGATGGCTCATACTCCACAACTAGACTTAAAAAACTGCTGATGATTATATATTACAGAAGAAATAATACAAAAATGGTGTATTACAGAAATATCTATATAGCCAAAATACAAGACAATTATACCAGAGAAAGAGATTGCCAAGACACTGACACTACATAGATATAAAATATGCTTTTATTGGCCTATTATACATGACTGGGGTACGGAAGACTCAATATGTAAATACTAAAAAGGAACTTTGGAAGAATTCGATATTTGCACCTGCTTGCTTTATTTTTCATTTTTTAGGAAGGGAACTAAGATTTGACGATGTCAATAACAGAAACGAAAGAAAAAAGTAAGATAATTTGGCTGCTATTATAGAAATATTTGAACATTTCGTGTACAGATGTCAAGAAAATTAGCCAGTTTGAGAGTATTGTAAAGTAGATGAAATGTTAGAAAGTTTCAGAGGACTTTACAAATTTCGGCAATAGATTGCTAACAAATCTACTAATTATGGCATTAAAATATATGCCTTAGTAGATTCTACAATGTTTGATACCTTCAATATGGAGATATGTGCAGGAAAACAGCGGGATGGTCCTTTCCTTCTAGACAACTGTTCATCTGCGGTTGTTGTATAGCATATCCTGTATTAGATACAGATATAAAGATTACACTTCACAATTGTTTCACGTCAGGGCCGTTAGCGAAAGAATTACTTTTTAGAAAAGTTACACTCGGGGAAAGGGCCCTGTGGAAAAACAAGGGGAAATTTCCACCAGTATTCATACCAACAGCAGCAGTAGCATGTTTGGTTTCCAGAAGGATATTGTGTTGCTATCGTATAAACCAAAGCCTAAAAAAAGGTACTGATATTGTCTACATTTAACTCCTGTGATTATTACGTTCTACAATCTAACAAAAGGAGGAGCCGGTGTGGTTGACGAATTAAAATCAATGTATTCTGTTTCCAGATTTTGCTGTCGCTGGCCACTTACAATTTTTTTTAAGGTTTTTTACGTTGCTAAAGATATATTTAATGTAAACTATTTAGGATATTTCCTTTTGTTGTTCACAACATGGTAAATTTTTTTTATATTTATAATGTACTCAAATAAACCTTTTTTAACTTTTAATATACAATAAATCCTTTATCTTATCAGTGCTTTATTTTTATTTATAATAAAAAAAGAAAACTATTACACTAAACCAAACTTTAAAGGGATTCTGTGTGACATGTACTCTCAAACGCGAGTGTGAGAGTCTCTCTCGCTTTAAAAAATAAATAACTTTTAAGTGCGCTAGTTATCCAGGGTTAAATAGATAGAGTGGTACATACTTTTGAAACGAGTACCTCAATATAAAATAAACACTAATTTTATTTGAAGCGTTATTGAGCTATTTTCATCTAGCTTCTCTCTTTGTAAGTAATAAGTAAGTAAAATATTGATAGAGATCAATAACTATATCATATTTTTCAGTTTTTGGCAGATGTTCTCAAAATGTTGCCATACTTGTACATATATTGCTTATTTTTAACGCCCACTTTCTTCATTATTCACTTTTAAGTTTCATTACTGCTGTTACATAAGCATTACGTATACAAAACCTCTTAAAAAACTGTTTATCAAGTCCCCAAAATTTACACAAATTATATAAAAATTCACCAACAAATCAATTAGTAATGTTAATTAACAATGACGAAACGACATGTTTGTTTAAATAAGGTGTTAAATTTCTTATTGGAATAGATTAAGATGCAATTAAGATAAAAATTTGTGTTCAGTGACGTCAACCTCACCTCGGTGAGTTCAGTAATGTCAACAATATCATTAATTTCCATAAATATTCCCTAATTTAATTTTTACCTCAATTTCCATCTTATTCTTGGGACTTATTAACACGTGAAATATAAATCAAAATTCTATATTATGATTTGTTCGCACTGATAGAAATCCATTACCTATACGACACGATTGTGTTGGACATTTATTACCGGTTTCATCGCACGTGGTACATGTACTTTTAGTACCCAATTTACGTTGGTATTTGAGGCAGCAATACCAAGTTTATTACTTTCTGTGGTTTTGCGAATTGTGACGGCGAATAAAGGTAGGTTTCACTTAAAATTAATTTGAATAGGGTACTGAATGTAAAGATATATTTAGAAAACGTATTTTTTTGCGCGTACTTTGAGGTGGTATTACAAAATAAATGTAAAGGATTGGAGCCAACACACACAGAAAAGACGAGGTCAGTACTGTAATATTTTTACTTTTTATAGGGTTTAAGAGAGCACTAAATTTAAAAAAGCTTGCAGCCAATCCATATCGGCTGCTTGAACTCCTTGATGAACTGGAGTCCGATTTTGAAGTAGAAAGCGCAAAGAGATGGGTTTTTTGCCCTTCGCACTAGGTTAGTGCGAGTTAATAGCAAAATTAAATTAGTAGGTATCAGCTCGCAACAAGTGAGTATATCTATCACAGAAAGTGATGGAGTCGAAGAAAGCTGGGCAAAAATTGTGAAAGAAATATTAAGAAAAATAAATCGTTCCTCAGAGGAAGAACTCCATGGTTTTGTACAGAAGTGAAGGAAAAATGTAATGAAATACATGTCAACCAAGACACAAGAGGCATAAGGTAATTACAAGACAATAAGACGAAACAGATGCACTTATAAGGAGAATCAAAACTGATCATCGGGCACGTTTTTTCAAGGTCAAAGACTGAAGGTAAAGGAACTAGATCCAAAACACATAGAAAATGATATGGATTTATTATATCTAAAAAATCCACAAGGAAACAAAGTTCCTGTATTTGGCTGTATACCATATATTAAAAATTTTGAATAAAATCCTTTATAAAAAGGTATATAAAAAACCCAGTTGGGCTATGTTGCATTGACAAAACGTTTTCGGAATAAATATTCCATCATCAGTGTCAAGTTAATACATGGATGTAGCCACTAAATATGTGGGTAAAAACCCTTTAAAAATTATTAAATAAGATTTGATCTACATTATGTCTAATTTACATTTAAGATGTTAAAGTTACCGTTGGATAGGTAACAGGGCGACATATGACTCTACATTAGTTGCGAGTCCTGAGACGGTATGTCTACGAGGACTTTGTCAAAGCAACTCGTTGCTTTCTAAGCATCAAATTCGTTGCAACAAATCTAAATATTCTATCAATACCACAGTGTATAAAAAAGTGATTGGTTGGTTGGACAAAAACGTAAAAAAGGACTGGAATTTTTTTGTTAATATATATTACAGAGAAATAATTTATACATTCATAACTTTTTAGGCTTAGTTTTCTACAATGCAGTAGTTTCACTTTGTTAAAAATGTAAGTCAGGCTTTTTTTATTTTTAATACAGGACCGAATTGTTATATTCGTGTGCCAATGTTTCTGTGTTGGTTTTCCCCTGTAATTTTTTGTATAAAATATTTAATCTTTATAAAAAAAAGTTTGCAGACATTTTCAATGTTTATCGGTGTTTCCAGTTCTATTCGCATACGCTTTACCACATGTCACATGATACAATGCGATATTACTATAAGCATGTGAAGCAGCTTATCTACAGAATATAACCGACTATCGGCAGCAATCAGACTAGAGGTTAACCTGTTGTAACAACAATAATTGAGACAGCTGACCGCTGGATTGGACTACCAAGAAAAAGGTAAATTCTGGAAAAAAATCAAAATCCTAAACTCCCAAAATCAGTCATATCTCAAACACAACAATCAAATAATCATCAATCCACTAGACAAGGCAGAAATATTTAAAGACACACTTCAAGGTACCTTCATAACCCATGAAAAACCCAACTTCAGACAAAGATTCCAAAGAAATTCCAAATATCACGAGATAGTGGCCTTAATAGACTTGGAAACCATCAAGAGACTGTAGCCTAAGCAAAAACACAGCACCTGGCCTAGACAACATACACAGGAGATGCCTCAAAAAACTTCCTGAAGTCATATTCCCGCTGATAGCCGAAACCATCAATGCCTACCTCCAGCTGGAATATTTCCCTGCCCCCTTGGAGAGTATCCAGCACAATCATGATCACCAAACCAGGGAAAATACTAACTAATGCGGAATCCTACAGACCTATTTCACTACTAAACACTCTAGACAAGATCTAGGCACCTAAAGGAAAGACTCGTAGTAACATTCAACATCATCAAAAACTTCCAATTTGGAATCAGAACTGGCCACTCCACACAAAATGCATTGATACAAGCCGTAACTTTTATTTATCAGGCATTGAATTCGTACAACAGGCAAGCTATCGGTATCTTTTTAGATGTGCAAAAGACGTTTGGTCATGTTGGCATGCAGGACTGATTGAAAAATTGAAACAAGCCGCCCAACGGTACGGCGCGCCGTACCCATTCCATTCCTGAGAATAATCCAATCTTACTTAACCGCTCGGACTCTACGAGTCAGAGTCAAAAACCAACTATCCACCGCAATTTACTCCTTTTGCAGAAGTACCTCATGGCTCAATAATTGCGCCAATATACATACATACAGTCTATAAATAAGGCCTTCTAATTGCCCACAACTCGTCTGAGAGTATCCTGCTATACGCTAACGACACGGTCCTACTCTCCTCATGTTCATCTAGGTAGAGGACACTCTGTGTTCGATAGAGCACTAGCAAAACTTGACCAAATAGTCGATTGATGCAACCAATTGAGAGTAACTTCAAATCCATCAAAAACTCAACTCAGCTTATTCAGAAACCCCAAATGCTCTGATGCATTTGGGGTTTGGACATGCTCTAATGACTAGAGCTGGAACAACGCAACCATAATGCTTAACGGAAAAAGACTAGATTTCAGACCGTCAGCATCATAGGAAATGGGTGTCGAATTTAGAAATACACTCAATTGGAACGCTGGCATTAGAAACACCCTAGACAGGGTAAGAGACCGCCAAACTCCTAACAGCACTAAGTTGTAAATTCGGGGGCACTAGTCAAGTTACTCTCCTACACACATATAAAACTTTCTTAAGACCAATTATCGAGTACATAGCGAAAATCTACAACCCACTAAATAAAAGACAACTTAATCAATTCATCGCCACTGAAAGAATCCTGAGGAAAATCATGGGTAAAAACTATGACTATCCATCAGCGTTATTCCATCAAATAGCAAACGTAGACTCAATCCATGATATGATACTTAACTTAAGTAAGAATGACTTGAACAACAGAGCAAAGAAGGTTCTCAAAAGACCTTGCCATCAACGAAGACAAGTACAAGTTCCATTCCCGCTTTCTAAGCTTCTAAACATAGTAGGTTCAAACGAACTTTCTGATAAGTACTGGATGAGATCTTAGAAACCATCCAAATGAAATATCGCTGGCAATGGCCTGCATTAGCCAAAAACGCTGATCAAAGAGCCGTTCCTAACACTTAAAATTGTTTAAATAGTAACTGCATGGATTAGGCATTAAATGGTGAAAAGTAACTTCACTTTCTCTAATAAACATACAAATCAAACAAATCATAAACTAATAGCAAAAAAAAACACGAACTTGAGAAAGAACTGCGAGCAAACTATCAACCAAAAATCCAGCTTCTAGCACATATTCCAGCCCTAAACTATAATACTCTTAATAATCTACCTATCCAGACCTCCCGTAAAACAAAAGGGAGCAGCATACCTTGAAGAGGCGAAAACCTATAACGTTCATCAGTTAGCCCCTGAATAGGGGTTAAGTTAAATAGACAACGAACAACATTTTTGTCACTTCCATTGTGGTGTTTAAAAAAGTATTTTATTTTAATATTTATAAATAAATAGTGTTTGTAAACAAACATCCATTATGTTATGCAGTGAAAACTTTTTTATCATAAAGAAGATCGTGTAGGCTTATTTGGCGAGAAAGAGCAATAACCTAAGTGGTATGGAAATACCGTATATAATATTATGCTTTCGCTAAATGCGCTAACTTGTTTGGGGACCAAATTAGCTAATATGTAAACGAGGGGTTCTGGACAATAAAAAATTGCAAACGTACTAAAATAGAATAATAAATATAATTCTATGGTTTAGAATCATATAATAAAAGCAGAAATGTGGGCTTTAAGATCATACAAAAGCAACACAAATAATGCGAGAACATAATCAGCCCAGAAAGTGTTTAAATAAATCCAAATATAAGTAACCTTATAAAATAAGGTCGGTTTTCGACAAAAAATCGATTTGCTTATTTTCTGATACTAGGATGGACAAAATAATAAAAGTCAATGTTTAATTTCAGAGTAATATATATGATTTTAGATTGAATTTTATGTTTTAAACAAAAAAAAAAATATTATCAAGAACTCTTTTGTCATCACAATATTAACATGTGAAACGTTATAAACGTCACATATTTATTCTTTTTTTTAATAATAATTTTATTTTAATTTCTTTTGATTTTTTTTTTCATCTAATAACTTTATCTTCTATTTTATTATTTCTATTCTAAAAATAGTTGGCGCTCAACTTTTCGATCAACTTACTATTTACAAAATAATCTACCATAATCTAAACTCTAATATTAGTTGTCACTTAATATTCTTATTCTTTTATTCAGACACCATTATGCTCTATGCCGTGAAACATAAAATTTCTATGCCCACTTCAGTCAAACAAGGATATCTGTCAATTGACTACTCTTTGACTTTCGTCAAATCAGCTGTACCTACTTTAATTTTGAAGAAAGAGAAATTATTGTTTATATATAAGAACGCATGCTTCTATTGAAGATTTATTTATATCGTTAAAACTTCTCTTGGATTTTTTGCCCTTATTAATTTTTTCTTATTCACCTTTTGGTGAGATATATTGAAACCACATGGGTGAAACTTGCTGAGCGTCGTTAACGACTTTCCACAGACCATGGCCGACCATGCAATAACAACTGCAGCTGCTATTCAGAACTCAATGGCTACCTGAATATACATACATGCAAGTATCAGCTACATCTGAAACCAACAGCTACATTCTACAATTCTCTCCAAGAAGCTTAAAGACAACAATATTTGCCATAAGTGTTATTTTAAATCTTTATGTAAAGCTGTAGGCAAGATTTGCTCTATTTTCTTTAAACTTAATAATGCAATTTCTAAATTAGATGTCTAAATTTCTAAATTAAAAAAAAATAAATATGATTAGTTAATACTTTAGTTTATTTGTCCCAGCCAAACTCATTTTTTAAATTTATTTTTAGATAAGATAAGACGTTCTCATGCCTGAGAGACTGAGCTAAACGACGCCTAAGAATTGTCTTCCAAAGAAAGTTGTGAGTTTTATTATTCTACACTGGCTCCCAACTTTCGGAGGTAGCTATATTGTTACCCATTAGCACCCACCGTTTCCGATGGATCGTTCACCATCACATGTGGTCGCTCACCAACCAGATGGACTGGACGACTTTTAAACCAGTTCCCCCAATATATTTTTTTAAATATGCCGGGAGACTTATGTTATGCTACTATTTTTCAATTCAATTTCTTCCAACATAATATCTGTTTTTTTTATAATAATTTCCATCGAAGTTTATTTCATAGGTAGGATCGCTCGAATATAGTTTGGTTTGAAACAGCGTGTTGAGATATCTATTATGATCTTGTCTTTGTATATGGGATGAGGGCTGTCTATATCGACTTTTGTCCTCCTCTTTTTTGAAACCTTTGTTATTTAATGACCCGCTCTGCTCTATGTGAACGTTTCATCGGATACCCATGGGCGTTTATATGTTTATCTCTTTATTAGTAACTCTCTTGTCGTTTTTCCATTACTAAGGATAGTGATTTCTTCCAATATTCCTAACAATTTTTCTTCATTGGTCTCTATCTTCAGTATCTTCATTATTTTGTGTTTTTCTAGATATTCTACCAAACGAACATTTAGAACACTCTCAAAAATTTTGCCGAAAATGGGAATGATTGAGATGGGACGATAATTTCCAATTTCATCTAAGCTTCTTTTTTGAACACTGGTAGCACTTTTGTTACTTTGAAAACATCTGGAATAATCCCTTCAGAAAGACAATTATTATAAAGTATAATTAATTTGTCAATAATTATATCGATTGTTTCCACAATTATTTTTTTGTTTAAGAAATAAAAATCCGTGCAGTGTGAATTTTACCTATGTGTGATATGAGGGAGGCCTATGTCCAGCCGTTAACGCGTACAAGTTGATGAAGATGATGCTGATGATCTAAAAATTAAGTGACACCATAGGAGGTGTAAAATATTAAGGCTAAATTAGCTACTAAATCACCATAGGTGTTAACCCTTTCAGGACGGTTGACCGATATATCGGACAGAAAGAAAACTGCCACACGGACGACTGACCGATATATATATATATATATATATATATATATATATATATATATATATATATATATATATATATATATGTCACTATGTTTATCCGTCTCCAAAGACCAGTGTATGATTAAGCAGCCAAAATGTTAAAATAAAATTGGCAGGTAGACGACTGGCGAATATATCGTGAGCTCATAATTTGCCACACGGACGAATGTCATTTATATCAGTCACCGACCGATATATGCGACACTCGGCTAGAGAGAAAGATGCGCACGCAGCATACAGATTACTTGAAATTTCCGGTCGCTACGTCGCCACATGTTTCAGTAGCACTAAAATGTCATGCAACGAGAACGCCGGGCCTTCGAGCAAAAGAATTAAAGTTAATAATAAGACTACAAATGATTATTCTTCGTATTGTAGATTAACCCAACAGAAAGTGGCTAATTTACTAAAAATAGTGGACACACCTTAGTTTTCTGATAGTGAAGAGAAGCCATTTTCTGATAATGGGAGTATCTATTTGCCAACTGGAGAAAGTGATCAAGAAAGCAGTGCTGAAGAAGAAATTGATGAAGATATAAGCTTAGAGAATTGTGACAACTTAGATGCAAACGATCAAAATAATATTGAAAAAGATTATAGTGACATATAAATCCAGTGGGAAAAAATCAATTCGTCCCCAAGTAACATTAATTTGATGATAGTCAGAGCGGAGTACAGGACATGATGAACTTAACGGAAAAACCAAAGGTAATAGATTATTTTTTGAAAATTTTTACCGAGGATACAGCCAAATATATAATTGATGAAACTAACAGGTACGCTATGTAAAAAAATGATAAAAAATGGAAACATCTTTATTTAGATGAGTTCTTTACCCTTCTTGGATTGACTATGCTTATGTCCAGAAACAAAAAGCTTGAAGGAAAGGAGAATTGGTCAAAAGATCCTCTTTTTTGTACTCCGCATTTTTTAGCAAACAAGTGTCAAGAGACAAATACAAATTATGAAATATTTGCATTTCTCTAACAATAAACATGCAGAAGCTGGAGATCGCTTGTATAAAATAAAAGAGGTTTTGACACAAATAAAACAAAGATTTTAGTCACAATTCTATCCCTTTGAACACATCGTTATTGATGAGAGTATGATATTATTTAAGGGAAGACTACTTTTTAAACAATACATAGAAACCAGTCTCATTTGGGTATAAAACTTTATGTTATATGTGACTGCGAGACTGGTTTTGTTCTGGATTTTATTGTTTATGTTGGGAAGAATACATATTCTACCGAAGAAACTATCAAAGGCTTGGGTGTCACTGGAAATGTTTTGGCTCAGCTTATGAAGGCCACTAAACAAAGGCCACTCACTGTTTACTGATAATTTTTATAGCAGTCTAATCTTGTCACATTATTTGTATGAACATAAAACAAATTCTTGTGGGCTAGTTAGATCTTAGAGGCTTCACATGCCTTCTTTGCAAGAAAAATTAAAAAAAAGTGAAGTAGATTGGAGAAATTCTGACATTTGCTTGGTGTTTAAATGGAAAGACAGAAGAGACTGCATTATTGTTATGATGATAACAACAATGCATGAAAATAAAATGATTGTTCTTGACAAAATTGATCCTACTACTAAAGAACCAGTAAGGAAACCAGATTGTGTTATTGAGTACAATAAACAAATGGTACAATGGTAAAATGGTAAAATGGTACAAAAAATTATTTTTTCACACAGTAGATATCTGTGTACTAAATGCCCACGCTATGTTCTTGACAAACCAGACTATGCCAATGCCGCTAGCCAAGTTTCAACTGAGTCTTATACATGAGATTTTTAGAAGGTAAGTTTTTGTTTTCAGTCTTTCTTTAGATACATTATAGCTTTTTTTAATTTCAGATATAAATATCAAGTGAAAAATCCCAGACATACCATACTAAAGAAAATTTTTAAAAAAATGCACTTTTCTACCAAAAAATTAAAAAAAATATTTTTTAACGTTTTTCAATAAAAGCTATATAATATATAAATTCATTACATTAAAAAATATCTATGTCTTTACTCAATAAATAGTTTTATTAAACATAACGTGTTAATTTTTTTATTCTGACCGATATATGTGCCATCCGTTCACAAGGCATGCTAAAAACTACCGTCTGTGTGGCGTTGCAAGGGCAAATATGTGCCGTCTTGAAAGGGTTAAGGAATAAAAAAACAATAATAGAAAAGCGCTTTTTGCACTTTATGACAATATACCAAAGATAGTATCTCGAAAAAAAAAACATAAATGACAGAATTTATTTTCAATAAAAAATACTCATAAAAAAATTATAAATAAAAATATTCGATGTACTGCCTAGATTGGCATACTTACTAAATACATATTAAAACGAACATACTTTTTTAAAGGAAAAAACCTTGAAGTAAATTTTAATCTACACCTGCCTTTTTTTGATCGTTTTATTCCATAAAATTAACAATTTAATAGCCAAAAAAATATTAATTATGGGAAAACCCCACGAAAATTGATTAAATTTGATCTTATAATGTCATATTGTTGACAACATTATTATTTTTTTAGTTCTACTTTGTGTCGTTTGTTTCTCGTTAGGTCGTAAATTTACACTTGTTATATATAAAATAAAATAATAATCATGAATTAATTTGAATAATTGAATGAGGCTGATTCACTACCTTTTATAAATTACAAATTATCATTAAACAGCTTCTTGTGGTTAGTCAAACACAAGATGAGAATTATTTACAGTAATAATCGAAATATACAAATTTTTTAAACTGGTAGTAAAAATGCTATTAAATTTTAAGTGGCCAGAAAAAATCATTTGTCTGGTCGGTTTAGTATTACATTAACATAGCTTTTTATTTTCCTGTTTCGTAAATTTTTTAAATATCAAGAAATTTTTAGAATATAAATAATCGTGTTTATAGAGAGTAAAGGATAAAAATAGCAATCCAAATGAACATCATAAACAAAGTAAAACCAATAAAAAACATATATCTGTAACATTAAAACTTTATGAGGCTTCTATTAGCCTCAAATCCTGAAATCATCAAGGTTATCCTGACCTTGTTTACAGTAGACCTAAAGAGTTCATTAGTGGTACAGCCAAACCACTCTCTCAAATTACGCAACCATGACATTCTTCTACGGCCTGAATTACGTTTTCCTTCTATTTTTCCTTGCATTATATTTTGAAGTAATGCATATTTATGTCCTCTCATCAGGTGACCCAAATAACCTAACCTAACCTAACCTAACAAAAACTAGAAAACCACAAATCCTAAGACGGCGACGGTGTTTCAGCAGAGTTATTTAAACACAGCGTACAGTAGATCATCAATTTTGTGCAAAAAGTGATTTGTAAAACTTGGTTTGGGGAGCAAATGCCTGAGGAATGGAGCCTATACTTGTTGCTGTTGAACCAACTAAAATGCAATAATTTGCATTGCAATAATTATAATAATTACAGCCGAATAACTCTCCTGAATACCGCAGACAAGATATTGTCAAACATCTTGTATGAGAGATCAAAGCCTGATACCGAAGCGTTTTCCTAAGATAATACATACAAGGCAGGTTTCGGGCGAAATGTACCATCTGTTTGTCGATTTTAAAGGGGCATATGACAGTGTTACAATACCAAGTCTGTACAACGCTATGGATGACTTACGAATTCCAAAAAAACATTGATGCAAGATTAAATGTCACAATGACTAAGATGCTGTCGATAGTCAAAATTCAAAACAACGCCGCATCAAACCCATTTAAAATACATCCGAGATTAAGACAGGGAGACGCGCTGGCGTGTCAGCTTTTAAACATAGCCTTAAAAAAGACGTTCGAGGCGCTAAATTGGAAGCAAGCCATAAATGAACTCGTGGAAGGAAGGACTATCAAAAACAGTTTAGGACCTACGAAGTTCCCCGTACGAGAAGCGCAATTGCGGCCTCACCTGACCCCTATGAAAAGTTTGCCAAAGTTAGTTAGTTAGGAGATGGAAGAGGTCAAAGAAGCTAGTCCTGAGAATTACAACTCTCAACGTCGGGAGTATGACAAGAAAAGGAAGGTAATTCATCGAAATCATGCAGAAGGGAAGTATTATATATGTGGAAAGGTAATAAATCGAGAGATCTTGGAGATGGATGCAAGTTAATATATAGGAGTGCAAACAGTCATAGCAGAAATGCAGTGGGTATTATTTTGAATAACGAGTGGAAGGAAGATCCTGTAAGGGTAATCAGAAGAAGTGATAGAATAATGAGTTTCCAACTTAATACAAACGATACCAACGTGAACATCAGAAGTGCGTCTACGCCCACAGATCGGGTGTGAAGAACGGAAAAAAAAGAATTTTGGAGTCCACTTGACTGCAAGATGCTTGAGATTCCTGTAGACGAAAAATATTTTATTTAAGGTGATTTGAATGAATATGGGTATAGAAAGAGCGGGAATAGAAAGAGTTCATGGAAGTTTGAGGATGAAAATAAGAAATGATGGACGGAAATATTGTGATTGACTTTGCAGTGGCATGGCATTTGTCTGTAAATAATACGTTCTTTATGAAGACCAGTATATTGCCGATAGAAGCGGGAGAAGAGAAAGTCAGAAGGCAAAACAGAGGATGCAATATCCCAAATGAGAACGTATTACCAGAAATAAAGAGAGATGAGGTTGTCCAGGCGTTAAATGGGATGGAGAATGGTGAGGCAGTAGGATTTGATGGATGATGATGGAATACCTGTGGAGTATTGGAAGGCTCTAAAAGAGGGAAGGGTGGATCTTTTGTGGCAAATAATGAGTAGCATATATGAAGAAGAAAGGATGCTTAATGTATGGAGAGAAAGTGCGATGGTATCATTATATGAAAATAAGGGAGAAATTCAGGACTGTAAAAACTATAGAGGGATAAACTTAATGTGGCACACAATGACAATTTGGGAGATGGCAACTATAGAGTGAAGGTTAAGGGGGAAACATTGATACGAGAAGAACCGTTTGCGTTTATGCCAGGAAGGCGAATGGATGCCTTGTTTGCTTTGAGACAGTTGATAGAGAAATACGACAAGAAGAAAAGAGAGCTACATTCGGTATTTATAGATCTTGAGAAGACATACAACACAGTTTCTAGACAAGAGATATGGATATGTATAAGAGAGTAATGGGTACCTGAGGAGTACGTAAGGCTCGTAAAGGATATGTATTAGGGAACGTACACCAAAGTAAGGACTTATATCAGATTGATCGAAAGTTTTCCAGTGACGATTGTCACTGAACCCGATATCGTATAAGTAGAGAAGAGCAAATAAATGCTGGAGAAGAAGTTGGAGGTTTGGAGAAGGGCTATTGAAGAGGGAGAAGTTAAGGTTATCAGGTTGAAAATGGAGTCTATGTGGTTGTGAAAAGCAGGAATGATTGGGTACATCGAATCGCTTGGAGAAAAAACAAGTAGGTGAATTTAAATACCTTGACACCTAAATGACGGAAAGTGGAACACTAGATCGAGAAATTACCCACAAGATACAGGCTAGTTGGTTTCACTGGAAGTGAATGAGTTGGGTATTCTGTAATCAAAGAACTGCAGCCCTTGCTGAAAGAAAAGATATACAAGAGTGTGGTAAGGCCTACGTTGTTGTGTAGCGGTGAAGTGTGGCCTATAAAGCAGATTCAGTAAAAGAAGATAAAGGTAGTTAAAATGAAAATGTTACGGTGTATGTTGGGTAAGACTAGAAGGAACAGGATCAGGAAAACGACTTAATTAGGAAAAGAGCCGGCATAACTACAGTCTCAATAAAGATTCAAGAACAAAGACTGCAATGGTTTGGTCCTACGTTCCCGTCAACCTATGTGGACGAAAGATAGAGATGTTAAAAGTTTAATGGAAAGAAAGGTAGAGAAAAACCCAGGATAAAATGGAGGGAGTGCAAGGCAGAGGACGTGAGGGAGAAAGATTTAGGTGAAGAAGACACAACGGACAGAAATGAATGGCGAAGAAGAGTAAGAAACAGCGACCGCTAAAAAGATAAAAGTTTAGGAAGAAGAAGAAGAGCTCAAGTGCTACTATAGTATAATTGATATTAATTGATCCATAACAATAAAAGCACTATCATGGTCAGGTCATATTAACATAATTAAGTGGTCTCAAGAACTCATATATAAACAAAGGCCATATAGAAAGAGAAGGAAAGCTAGGCACAGATCAAAATTTAAATACTAGGTGGAGAAAGCTCTAACATCATTAGGAGTACCAAAGCGGCAAACTCGAGGAAGAATAGATAGAAATGGAATTTAATTTTAGGACAATCAAAGAATCATAAACGGATATAGAGCCAAGGAAGATAATAGATGATTAGAGATCTCGGTGCTTTATATATATTTATAGTAAAATTAAAAATATATTTTTAATATCAATATATAGGCTGTTTTTGACCAAGTATCACCTTTTAATTAGAAAATAAATGATTTAATAGTGATAGACGATTGACTCATTGGATTATCGAGCTGCTGACAATCTGGTATAATAGCTGGTTCTAGAACATTATGGATGGAGTTCTGAACAATCGAAACATTTTTCCAAAAATACCTGCCTTTCACCAAGTCTTCAATAAAACCTTCGTAGTCCTTCATAAGGGCATAAACAAAATTTGGACTATTTATTTGTAACAACTCAACTCTAAACCTTTCAACTAGATATGTTCTTGGCGCCATTGCAATCTTACACACCTAAGGCAATAATAAGATGAGACGCGGTGGATACGACGTCAAACTTAAAGAGCTGACCTTAGTGTAAACTGATGGGGAAGTGTAGTGTATATATCCTGTAGCAGACAGTCATTCCTGTGCTACTTACATGTGAATAGAAAATTGGTTTCTAAGGACATTTACTCTTAAGCAGCATTCCTTACGCTCTGCAGTTCCATACACTGCATTTGTATTGGATTTAATCTTACCAATCAGTTCTACAGCTTCCTGTAGCTGTTTAATCCTAGCCCACTTTGAAGCGAGAATTGATTAATAATGTGAAATTGTTTTAAAAATTCCTATTATACAGAATAAAATTAACACAATTTATTGGTAAACAATCTAGCAGAAGTGGAATTCCAAATTTTTATTTTTAAGTACTTTTGTTAATTACTTTAGTAAGACACATTATTTGACAAAATTTTATAGATTCCGTATTTTAACAGTTTATTTTGAAATAATTGTATAAGAAACCAACATTCTATATTTTAAAGATTACTACTCGTATTATTCTTAGCTACCTATTTAAAACCGCCGTTTTCACAATCGAACACAATTTTTACAGAAAAACTAATTACATATCTTGCAATTTAATCTGACGATTTGCAGTTATGCATATTTTGCTTTGTTGACTTTATGTTGCAATATTTATTCGCAATTCGGCAACCAGCTTAAGCAAAAAATTGTTGTTCCATAGCTCACTATTTGTTTCCTTGTTATTATGATTATTGTTGCGAATCTAACAACCATGCTGGAAATTAGTGCAATCCTTACTATTTATTTTTTTACAGAAGTAATAAAAAGTGGTCGATTCCAAATACAATCTAGTGTTATTAAACTAATTAGTCATTTTTAACTATTAGGAAACAAAAATATGTGTTTTTCGGGAAGCTTTAATTTGTTTATTAAGATATAATTAAAAAATATGCTATTCTGTTGACTACGTTTAGCGGTAATTGTACTAATTACATAAGTGCCTTTTTTATAGTGACGTTTAAACCAGTATAATTACATTGTTATAATTTGCTAAACATTTCTTTCGATATCCACTTGTAATCGCCGTTCTGACTAAACAAAAACAATTGAGAAAGTTAAAAAATAATTTGACTCAAAAGATTAAGATAATTTCTGATTTCTTTCAGCCTCACAATCCCTAAAGTATCATAAAATGACTGTCTTATATAGTATTTACAGTAAGCATAAACTTTGTTGTCTACATATCTCTACAGAAACAATCGTTTATTTCATCGATATTATTCACTGAGAAGTGAGTTTATCAAGAAAAGTTTGGCTAATTGGCTTAGTTCCAGTGCCATAAAACAAAACACACACACACACACACACACAAGAAAAGTTGTTGAATGTATATCACACACAAATTACACATGATTCTCAAGTAAATTTAAGTTTTTCAGTGCAGTCAAATAACAATTGGACTATATTATGGACTAAATAATACCACACTACACATTTAATTTGTGTACTGGTAAATTGTGTCTATGCAGGGATACTTAAATACGTATTCTCCATAGCCCATAAACTGCTTTCTTTATATTCTACTTTGCATATACATAAGACAAAATTTCTAAAAATACTACAAGAAAAATCTGGGTCCTGATCAGATCTCTACCTCATGTTTATACAAAATATAACAAGCACTTATTATCACAATAACTCTGATAAGATGATATATTTATTATTTTCTTTTACGATCGCTTTTCAAACTGAATAATTTCTACTTCTTCCAATATTTGGATATTGAATATGATTCACTTTATTTGAACAATACCGAAAATCTCGATAGTCCCTTCTTAATGTTACTCTGGAAAATCCGTTGCAGGACTATTACATACTTCGCCGGTAACGTGAACTAGTAACATCCCGTCGGTCTCTAAAACCGACTTTTTTAAAAATGAATATTTTTTATTGTGATTTTAATGTGGCTAAATATTTACTATAGCTGTATTTAAATAATTATATAGTAAAAAGGCTAAAGGCCAGTTCCATTAACAAACTTGAAATGTGGTGCCTGTGTTGAATGCTTAGAATATCATGGACCGACAGGGTCAGAAATGAGAAAGTACTCAGAAGAGCGGGCTTACAGGATAGGGAACTTTTTAGTTATGTAAAAAGTAAGAAGACTGCATACTTGGGACACATATTACGAGTAGAAAGATATACTTTTCAGCAACTGATACTCAAAGGGAAGATAGAGGGTAGGAAAGGTCTGGGACGTAAAAAAATGTCATGGCTGAGCAATATTCGACAATGGACAGGAATCCACAGCTATGAAATGCTTGGCAATGCTGCTAAAAACAGATTTATTTAATCCTGACTATTTAACATCTCACCTGATAAGACGATGTACGGGGGACGCCTACGCAGAAATGCACGGCACCTTAAGAAGAAGAAGAATATAGTAAAAAAAGTAACTCTTAAATATTTTTACTTTTTGGGGTAGATACTGTTTTTTTCTGACCTTCTTTGGTTATGTTAGTACTAAAGGGATTTGAGGTTTATTTTTTCGTAACGTTCCAATAACAGTTAAACGATGTTCACGTAAAAGTAACAGTGCAAACTGAACGCTTGTGAAAAAAGCGGTAAAAAATAATGTTACTTTTTGAAAGGTAACATTATTTTTTATTCCTCAAATCAGTTCACAGTTCCTCCATTTTTGATGAATAGTACATCTTTTTATTATATTATGCTTTACAGTTTTCATTTATAATACTAATAATAATATTATCGTATAGCATCTCTGCCGGGAAGATCTTTTCGGACAGGTTCCAGCGCCAATTGCATCTGTAACCTTGTTTCAAGTAGCTAGTGTCGATTCACACCAACCCATGCAAGCAAGCAAGCGATTTAATTAAACCAAGACTGTAAGACATGTTCACCCCTTACAATTACGTTTGGGTGTAACAATTCATTGGAGAGTCCTCTACGCTGCGCCTGTCTGGAGTACTGCAGTTTTAATAAAGGCGTACAGAAATCAGCTCACCCAAGCAGATAAGAAGAGTCTATTGAGGGTGGCGTGTGCATACAGAATGAGTGGGGTGAGTTATCACCGGGTGTATTCCGATCCACGTGCCAGTGAAGGAAAGAGGACGACTATATAAGAGAAGAAATGAAGACATAGCAACAGAACGTTTAAAAAAAGAAGAAAGGGAGAGGTCCATAATGGTGTGGCAAGAGGATTGGGCCGAGATGAGAAGGTTGGAGCAGCGGACGAAGTCGTTGATTTCTAATCTAAGAAGATGGATGGATTGCGGGCACCGGTGTTTGGATTACTTCCTGACGCAGATGCTCACCGGACATGGTTGCTTCAGGGCATACCTTCACAGATTTGGAAAGGCAGAAAATGACTAATGCCTGTCTTGTTAAATATCGGACACTGCCTCTCACACTCTATTGGTATGCGATAGATGGATATGTAAGAGGATCCTGCTTGAGAGAGAGCTAGGAAGTAGGGTGCAATCAGTCACAGAACTGGTGGAAATGCTTAGGTCGTCAGATCGGTGGAGAGCAGTTCAAAGATATGTGAGGAAAACATTGGAGAGAAAGGAACAAGTAGAAAGGCGACCCGAAGGGAGGCAGAGTGTCCAGGAGCAAGCAAGAAGATAAGGCAGATGGAGAAGAGGTGAGATTGAACATGAACAGGGAGGAACAGAGGGAGAGAACAATTCAGTCGTAGTGAGAAAGTGCTAGAATGCATGAAAATTGTGCGAGAATGAGAGATCGGGTAAATGTCGTGCCGATGTTGCTTCCCAATTAGGGCGATCCACCCGGTAAATCACCGCTAAGGAGGGTGTTTTTTTAGCAGGTAAGTCTCTGGCATTGACGGCGATGGTGTCCGAACAACTCTTGCGCGCGGCCTCGGATATCATCGTGGTCACGCTGGAAGAGTTCTCCATATCCGAGGCTGGAAGGCGGTTCTGCCCACCTTCTAGAACCGAGGTATGTTTCGAACATTTGGACCACCCGCTCTTATAAAAGAAGAAAAGAAAAAAGCTTTTCATGTAATACGCTATATCTGCTGCAAACGTAATTGATCGGAGGTTAGTACAATTTACATATAAATTAATTGCGGGATAGTTGAAAACAAATAAGAAATGTAATTTAAACAATTTTTTTGGATAACATATATTGTACTTACATATATCCCGCCAAAATATTAAGCAACGTTGATTTTCCTGCACCAGAAGGACCAAGAATGGCAGTTAACTCTCCAGATCTGAACTTTCCATTGATCGATTTTAATAATTGCCTCCATCCTACAAAAAATTTATTAAAAATTAATATATTACGCAAACTAATATAATTCGTAAAAACTAATACGAATTTTAACAACTTGCTTAAAAATATCTCTATCTTATGGGTTTTGGGTTCGGGTACTGATACTGTTTAGTTTAAATGTATAATCTAACAAGCTGTCTAAGAGACTGATTCAGATTCAGCTCAGCGTGCTGATATTGTTAGAGGTGTAAAATTACATAAACAATGGAGCATTTGATAAAACAGGTAGATCCCTAGATGGTGCGATAATTTAAACAATTTAGGAGGCTAATATTGAAGAACAAACAGACTTTAAAGCCTACATACAAGAAGGAAGAAGTAAAAGAAGAAGAAGGTAGATTCATTTTTTATGGAATTTCAAGCCTCAGAACAATAGAACCTCGCTAAGCTGAATAGTTATAACTGTGTTAGATAGCTTGTTAGACTATATGACCTTCACTTTCCTCACAATATAAAGTCTATTATATTTTAAAACGGGGAACATAACTCTGTACGATAATAATAAAGGAAATGTTGAGTCGTATATATATTTAATGCAAAAAATCGAACTATCAATGTTTAATCTAAAGGCTGCTTTAAATAGAAGATGTTAGCATGGGCAGCATTTGGAAGTTTACAAACAGTATTTAAATCAAACTTAACAAATATTTTACAAGGCAAACACTTTCGATCAGTACGTATTGCCCGTTCTGACATATGAAACTGAAACATAGGCTTTTAACAACAACATAGTCCACAAATTTCCAAGTGACTCAGAGTTATGGAATAAAGAATACTTAGCATCGATCTCAACGAATCCAATGCGATCAGGTCAACACCATCTTTATACAGGTCACAAAATTGATTTTGAAAACTCCAAAACCGTAGCCCTCATTCGCTTCTATAAACCAAGAATTATCCGAGAAGCCATAGAAATTAAAAAGAGGCCAAATTTTCTCAATAAAAGCGATGACGGCATATAGTTACCTCCGACAAGTAGACCCCTCATTAAGAAAATATTGTCCGCTCCACCCGCCAATCAAAATCCTATTGTCAGAAATGTTCGCGCCAACCCCCGCGCCAATCCCCGCGCCCATCCCAACGCTAACTCCCATGCCAACCAAACCTCCCAAACCACGTCACCAACGACTGTATAAATGAACAGTCCACTGTTCCCAATGACAGTAATGCATCGGTTAATGTTAAATATAGTAGTGTCTGGGGGCTCGGGAGACTGAGACCTCGGAAGCCCTGGAGAATAAATCAAAAATGATGTCAAAATATCGGCGCAATAATAATCGACGTGGTTTAACCCGGTAGACTGTTGTGTTGAATATTAATGTTTGTAATAGTATTAATCTTAGCTCTAATAGTTATAAGAAGTTCTAGTTCAAATAAGAAGAAGAGAAATACAGACAGTCCTTAAACTAAATGTACTAATACAGATGATATAAACCGAATGGCCGATCACGAATGGATGCAAAAAACAACGAACATAAATCAATAGACACACCTAAGGGAGTTTTTTATTCGATGTAATATACTGATTTACTTTACGAATAAACTTTCTACGACAAGCTGGTTTGCCCTAAGTACGAAATGGAGAACAGAAGGACAAAAATTACCGAAATATATTTAATTTTTGAAGCGAAGCTTCTAAACTGGCCATTTATTTTTGTGAAATTGTCAGTTGCATTACATTTTCTGTAGTAAAATGCTGAGGCCAGCATCACGGAAGTTTCGCCACGACACGGCGTCATGAAAGTAGCGCCACGAAATTTCGGTTCGTGTTTCGCAGTCACAGTTAAAATCTATAACAAAAGTAATAAATAAATAATAAAATTATTTCATTCGATTTTAAAAATATTATTTAAATTTTAAAAATACAGAAAACAGTATGAAGCTTCGTGCTAGTACACAGTACCGCCTACTGTACTACTTATTTTTATTAAAAAAGTGACTGAAAAACATATCTTTAAGAAGAGTATCTGCAAGAAACAAATTTCTGTAATTGTTTTATAAAGGTCGGAGTATTATGCAATAGAAGGCATAAAGCGCTTATTTTTTTTCTCTAAGACTGTGTTTTACGTTCACACTGTGGTTTATTTCGGTCTATATATGTCGGTATAATCATTCCATCCAGAATTCAATCACTTAAATTGTTTCCCTTTATAAGCATTTGTTAAAAATTTTATCCAGAGAAAATTTAATACATATTTTGTTTTACTTTCACACTCTAAACATTCATAAACATAAGTCTTGGATGTTTATAAAGAAATATCATTATAGTAGGCCAGTGTTATACAAGAAATTAGTAATGAACTTGTAACTTCATATGCAAATGTAACCTATTGCAATTGATTGTGCGTTACATAATTTAAACCAGTCAGATAAGGATCTTTGATGTTTTGCGTGAAGTTGATTTGATAGTACAGTTTATTTATTATTATTTTTCTAAAATTTAAATTTTTTAAATATTGTGTTTTTACGACTTTTTTTAATCTAAAGCGAATTAATACATAAATTAATAAATGAATATTTATATATTAACAAAACACGTGAAATTAGTTCCTCTTATAAAATTTACTAAAAAAAGAGGTTTTAATAGCTGTGGAGCTTGACCATATTTTATATTTTCGATATAATAATCTCGAAATCATTTATAACTTGGTTGTATCGTAGATAATTATAGGAATTCAATTGAACAAAATTAAAAATGAACTCAAATCTCTTAAGCTATGTTTCCATTGGTAGAAAGAGAAATCAGGTGGTAAAATCTTTCAAATCTAATAGAAAAAAATTCATTCAGTTAACCGTTTTCTTTCTTAACCCTTTCTACAATAAATGTATTAACGGTCAAGAAGGCTTTAGTAAGACTCCGCCTACATTTATTATATAGTATGTTAATCTATGATATACTAAAATACCATTATGAAAATTCAGCTAGTCCTAGATTTACAAAGACAATCAGAACTACTAAAAAAGTAAAATTTACGATTGCAATTTCACTTAAGATCAATAAAAAATATACGTCAATGTAAATATTTAGGCTAACTGTTGATGTACTATTTACAAATGTATGATTTAACGAACATCAAATTTAGTACCCCAGCAACACACAAGTAGTACACATACGCGGCGTAGTAATCATTATAATTAAAACATAATCAAGTATGTCACTAATTCCATCACAATAACTGATAGAAACTACTAATATATATCGATTTATTGCCAATAAAAACTAACATCATTCAGGTATACGTATCAACGGCAGATAAAACAGACGAAGCAAAACAAAACGAAACAAAACAAAAAGAAACGAAATAACATTTGGCCAAAGTTGAACAAGGACGCGATGGAGATATAATAGGATCGTGGGGTCTAAAAGAGCGAAATAAACGCGAAGACTGACTGAACACCTTCGCAATGCGGGAGGAACTAGTAATTACCAACACCTACCTCACATTATCATAGAGAATCACATGGCGATCACCTCAAGACACATCACACGTTGTTCAAAATCAAATCAATTACATCTTACATTGGTAAAAACATACTTAGTTAAAAAAGTACAGAAAACCAAATCCCACGAAACACATACACAAAAAAACGAGAGGTACAACAATATATAAAAAAAAAAAAAAAATATATATATGTCCATGAATCGGAAACAATAAACATTGCAGAAGAAGAGTTAAATAAACTAACAGATATTAGGTAAGAAATGCTAGAGCAACACCTGCGCCAAAGATAAACAGTAAAAAAAAAGCTTGTATGAACAATAAGGTAATAATGATGACGGGTAGGAGAAGGAGAGTCAAAGTAAAGGACAGTGTAAGATATCAGCAAATTGACAAAGAAACAAAAAAGGCAATTAGACAAGTAACAAATATGTCGATGGAAGAACAGCCTACAGAAATCAAGACACTAGACCGCAAACACTATATGTTTAACTTCCACAAGAAGTACAAGAAGGCAATAGGTTTATACAAACCTAAAAGATCGACAAATTTAACTAACTTTCAGGAGAATCTAGTAATTGACATAAAAGAAACAAAAATATGCAAAAAACACCACTATGCAGAAAACAAAAGGCCATACTTGACCACCAATCATCGAAATGGAAGTAGAAGCCTCAATAAAAAATATAAAGCCGCGGGCCTACATAGACGATATTAATATGGACGAAGACGTAATAAAATGGCTTACTTACTTACCGCAACAAAACGGAAAATTTTCATAGCAATGGCTAAAGTCTACCTTCGTAACAATACCTAAAAAGTCAAACGCAAAGAAGTGCGAATACTACAGAATAATAAGCATTACGAGCTATCTTTTGAAAAGGTTCCTGAAATACAGATGATAAACTAATACAGAAGGCGTTCGTGAAAATATACAGAAGAATATATAAAAAATGCGAGACAAAACATGATAAACATACAATTCGGGTTAAGAGACGCGTTGGGCGCCCGTGAGGTTCTGTTCGCAGTCCAAGTTCTCTTTCAAGATGTAGAGACGTTAATTGCGAGGGCGCTTCATTGATTGTCAAAAGGCGTTCGATAAAATTAAGCACACCAAGCTAATGAACATACTGGATTCAAATAAATTAGACAGTAAGAACATACGAATAATTATTATGCTACTATATATATTATGAACAATTTACAACAATCTGGGTAAGAGATCAATTGACAGAAGCAATATAAATATAGGGAGGAGTACAGCAAGGATGCGTACTGTCTTTAATAACCTATAACGTATATTTAGAATACATAACCCTAGCAGATATAGACGAAAAAATACTGTTAACGGACAAACCACTGAAGGACAAACGTTACGCACATGATACCGTCATCTTTACAGATAGTTTAGAAGGACTGTAGACACTTATTATAAGAATAGCAGAGAAAGTGAAAAATTTGGTTGAGATTTTAATTTTAATGACTAAATATATCAGTAAAAATAGCATTACACCTGGACAACTGTTATTCAACCAGCAATCAATAAAACGGGTCACCAATTATTGGTATTTGCAGTAAGGAGATAAAAGTAAGGATTGAAAACGCAAGATCAGCATCCATCAAAATGAAAAAGATTTTCAGTAGCCACGATCTACAACTCCCCGTTAAGTTTTGCATGCTGAGATTTTATGTTTTCTCCGTTTGTTCTCCGTAAAAAAAGCATCGTAGGAGGTGTTATCGAATGCTCCCTTAATATCGAAAAATAGACCCAAAATCACCTCTTGGTTTATTAGAACGTACTCTACTCTGTACAAGATGGCGCAGTTTCGTTTCCGTAGACAGTTCTGCTCGATACGCATACTGTCCCTGATACATCGGACTTTCAACCAATACATCATCTCTAATATATTCGATCGAGCAGTTTTACTAGAGTCTTTAATACGAGCGACATCAGACTTATCAACCTCCTTCCTCCTTCTGCCTCCTTCCAGGTTTCATCAGGTTTGGGTATAAAAGCCACCCTTATTGGTCTCCATACTTTTGGTATATACCCCAGTCTTAAGTTAGCCTGTAGTATCATACTTTTTTTTGGTACAAAGGGTGATTTCCCTTCTGTAGAAGTAATGGATAAATCCCGTCCGGACGCGATAATTTATGGGACTCAAATGAGTTTATCGCCAATTTGACTTTGTCCTGTTTGACCGCTTGTTTTGCCACACGACAGTTTTTCTTTGAACCATAAGTCATGGTATCCATCTCCATTCTGCTGACATTTATCTAGTGGTATCAGTTTTGTTTTAGAATAAAAAAAGTACACAAAAGTTTCAGCACACGTTTCATCTGAAGTAGACTGAGTACTGAGTAGTAAGTAATAAAATTGTCTACTATAAAGGCTTCTCTATCCCTCAGTGCGTTCTTAGATATTTTCGTTTAATAAATTATCACTGTCAGTATGAATGCTAACATTCGGTATCGAATATGCACTGGAAGAAGAAGAATGTAATTTGTGAATTACGACCATATTATTAGTGTTAAGAACAACGAACTTACATGACCTACTAAACTGTTTCAATGGTAAATGCATTTTCACACATATTTCTTTTGTGTTTATGTACTTAAAAAATTATCAGTTTATGTAATTTCATATATTATGTAGAAGGATGTTAACTTTTATTTAATAATCGTAACAGATATTACTGCCTTTTTAATATTTCAAAGGCAAGGTTCCCTAAATGTTAACTCAGATAATTATAGTATATAGTATCGTTAACAGTTTTTTAAAGATGTAAATTCAACTACAAACCGTATAACAGTTAATTCATTAGTCTATTTCTGCGTTCTCGAGGTGTATCTATGTAGTTCCAGCAACTACTTTCAGATTACGTCTCTCTAATAAATGCATAGATATACAGTGCTCAATCAGTCTGGTATTTCTGGTAATAATCTATTCATTGGTTCAAAATTCTCGAGCTGTAAGGACGGTCATTATTACTCACGGTCACCAGCAAATGGCATTATTATTGGCTCTTTAACTCCATCACTATATCTTACAGCCGTCATTTTTCCAATAATTAAAATTACTAAGTCAGTGCGTCCATTATAACATATGCCCACCGCCCTCACCCCAGACATAAATTGATCTGCCACCAAAGAGAGTGGTTGAACCCATTAAATGCTTATTATATCGTTGTTCTCTTTCTCTTCATACCAATATTATACCGTCAGACGTATATAAACCGAATCTTGATACGTCAGAAAAGAAGCAACGTCTCCTGTCTTGGAAGTCCCATTGATTGTGTTTTATCGTCCAACGAAATCTGCATGCACGTTGCAAGTCAATCGTCGGTGTGTAGCGTATCTTCTTGCGCTTAAATGATATAATGTAACCGTCTTCTGATAGTTTGACTAGAAATAACCCTTCCAGTAGAAACCATCCTTGCCTGAAGAAGCTATTAACCTTCGATACAGTCTATGTCTTGTTTTGTCTTGATGTCAGGACCATGAAACGATCTGGAGTATAAGTTGTGGCTTTTTCCCGTCCTCTTCCATATGTAGAAGCTGCAGATCTTGTCTCTAAATAGCTATTCCATGCCCGGCTTACAACACTCTGAAACACATTCCGTCACATAGCGATTTCCACTTGAGACAGACCTTCCTCAGCTCCAACGCATTAGCTGTTTAAGTTGCACAGTCCCTAATCATCTTAAAGAAATATTACTAAACTAAACTTTATTTTAACTAAACTAAGTTTATTTACTGAAAAGTAAAATACAGGCTTTTTGTATATAGAGTTTTATTACATCTGTTTTTCGATAAATAATGCGTCTATCCACGTTTTTGAGCTGGATTATCTTTTGCACATCATCGGTTTCTGATCACTAGTTAAGTCGGCTTGGGGATAGGCTTTTACTTATTTTATTGCATTTTGAAAACATTTTTGGATCTTGGTTAACAAATATATTTAATTGTGAATTGTCTTATGAAAATACGGATGATTCCCATGTGTACAGTCGCCTAGGTGGTAGCTAAAAGAAGGTGTTACGAACAACTTATTTAAGTTCTATACAGAATTACACCATCTGGTTTCCTGGGGATTCGATATTTGTCGCTCGAACTGAATAGACGTAAATTATCGTGCACGCCGAAAGAGACCAAAGACGAAAACAATTAACGACGGGAATTGCCATGTCTCTGACAATATTATGGGTTTTTTCACCCTTATAGTTTGTACGTTTCAAGTTAAAATATTGAAATATCTGTTAAAGTTGAAAAAAAAGTTTACTTGAATTGGTCACGAAAGCTGCACCAACTGCATTGTTAGATTTTAAAGCATCTATATATAATATAATAAAGACGTTTTGACAAGATTCCAGTGTATTTGACGAAATACTTTTTATTACTAAGTATTTTCGACTTATTGTTTCAGCTTAGATATAGACTACATTGTGGAATATTGACTGACCAAGCGGTGTGAGGATCCGCGATTTGTGGATAGAAGATTTCGAAGGAAAAGTTTAATTTTTCGAATATGTTCTAACTCTTTCATAGTATGTGGTTACATCTGCGCGTCCACGATGATTCCTTTTCGCGGTGGTACCACGATGATTCCTTCCCGCTATCGCCGAACACTATCCTGCTAATTAACACATTTACACAAAAGTTAAGTGCATTTTTTTCCGAATTGATTACATTTTTATGAGTTAGGCCAAGTGTTTTCTTGTTTTCAACCATATATACTTATATTTTATTTCCGTATTTACTACTATAATTAATTAACCAGCCAATTTTCAATTCATCCTTGTTTAAACACTGTGGTTTCCTCAGTTTATCTTTAGCGTTAAAGAATCTTCTTTATGCATGTCCGACGTGAAGTTGTTACTTTAAATAGTTTTTTCTGAAAGACAGTATACTGCGTTTATGTCATCAAAAGATATACTTTTAAATGCTCGTAATACGATCCTTATACTAGAAAAGTGTACCTAATAATAATAAAGTGATAGTATTCTGCGTATATGCCCTCAATAGGTGTACTTCTAAGTGCTGGTAGTAAGATCCTTAGAACATTCTTTTGAATTGTATGAAGAGTGATAGTATATTTGATTTACTACTTTACTAGACAATATTAGTCACCAAAATGGTTACACGTGTAATAATTAGAAAATGTCAAGAATACGGCTGCGATAAAAGGCTATTTTAAAATAAGTCGTGCAATCGGCTGAATCGGTGGTCTATGCTATGATTTTCAATTTTCGAGATTTATTGGAAAATTTGTCGGTTTTCTAGTAAATATTTGTATCAGAAACAAACTTTTTGGTGTTTTGGCAATTTTTTGCATTATTTCAAAATTTAATCGTGATTTATAATTACGTCAGCGCATTTATCACAAATTTTTTCATTGTTTTGTGAAATTTTCAAATTGAATTAAGTAATACAAATTAAAATTATTGGGACAACTCTTTAGATTATTAAAAGACTTTAATAAATTAAATTAAAAAATTAAAATTGTTATAATCTACATCGGGCCGATAATTTATGATGTCTTCCTCGTATATAAGCAACGTCACATTGATATGATGTACAGCTTAATGGTGTTATAACTAATTTGTAATTTGGAAAAATTATATAGCGATAACATATAAACATACGTCGTTTAAAAGATAATTTGTTTTGATTCAGTTAATTGATTTCTTTATGCTTTCTATGAAATTGAATTTTTGTGTGCTATTTAAATTAATAGTGCTCCGAAATGATTTCCTTTTATTAAATCAGATTTTAATCGGAAGCTATTTTCAAAATAAATTTTTTATTAAACAAACTATCTGGTCTTTCACATTAAAATTAAATAAATTGTTTAATTTTTTTCTCATGATTGAATCTAGCCTTAATAATAAGCCTCAAACATCAAGGGAAACATTTTATGACTAACTACAACAAGCCGTAGACCAAGTTAAAGAGAAGATGATAATACTGGGGGATTTCAACGCTTGGATAGGCAACCAAGTAATACCCAGAATTAAGCAAAAACATAACGAGAATGTCCCATCTATTAACACACAATTTAGACCGCTTATCTTAATATTTTTACGTTAATGTATGTACAAACTGCGGTTTGTATGGATATGGATGATATAAACCGTAGTTTTTAATTAGAATCAAATTTTCTTATTAAAGACTGTTGACATTGTTAAAAATAAAGATAACTACTTTACTCTTCATAAAATTTATATTTTTTGACAAAATTAAAAAAAAACGAATAAAAAAATTAATATCTGATGATTTTATTTTAGGTTTTAGAACATGCAGGCCTTTATGAAGAATATTTTTTTCCATAAAACTAAAAATAAAAAAACTCAATTGGACAGACACACTGATTATCTAATAGAGTCACAAGCAACACTTGAACAAAAAAGTACTTATTTCAATATCCATTTATTTAAAAAATCTAAATTTTAATATATTTCAAGTTTTCTTGTAATTAAATTACAAAATATTTTATGTTTTGTCAATTACTTCAACAGAGGTTGTTCGGAAACCATTGCAGTCAACGCCAGAGATCTATCTCCTAAAAAACACCCTCCTCAACCGTGAATTACAGGACGAACCGCTCTGATTGGGATGCAACGTCGTCACAACATTCACCCGATCTCTCATTCACGCAAAATTCTTACGCCTTAATGCACAATTTTTACGTATTCTCGCAGTTTCTCACTACGACTAAATCCTTCTCTCCCTCTGATCCACCCGGTTTATGTTCAATATCTATCCCTTCTCATTCTGCTTTATCTTCTTGGTTGCTCCTGGGCCTTGCTCTTTCTCTCAAGCAGGTTCCTCTCAAGCATACCAATAGAGTATGTGATATAGTGTCCGATATTTCACAATACAGTGATTTGCCTTTTTCTACCATTCCAAATATATAAAGGTACGCCTTGAAACAACCATGTCCTGTGAGCATCTGCGTCAGGAAGTAATCCAAACGTCGATGCCCGTAGTCCATCCATCTCCTCAGATTAGGAATCAGCGACTTCGTCCACTGCACCACCCTTCTCATCTCGTTCCATTCCTCTTGCTACACTATAATGGACCTCCCTGTGTCTTCTTTTTTAAACATTCTGTTGCTATGTCTTCATTTTTCTCTCGTATATTCTTCCTCTTTCCTTCACTAACACGAGCATCGGAATTCACCATTAATTCTAACTCCCGCGCCTCGGCAGAGACTGTTCTGTATGCACATGCCACCCTCAATAGACTCTTCCTATCTGCTCAGGTGAGCTACTTTCTGTATGCCTTTGTTAAAGCTGCAGTACCAGATACCTCATACAGGCACAAATGACCGATGGTAGGAAATTTATCCTCGTTGTCTTTCCACCAAGATAAGATGTCCACTTTTCTGTATTCTCGTTCTTCTGCTAGATACCATTCCAGTTCATCGTTAAGGCGCACGCTTTTTTGTACAGTGGCAAAATTTTAAGATCGTCGTCACCACAAGAGAACCTAAAAGAAGATAAAACTTCGTTGTATGTTGCTTCCCGGTATAGGCTATTTTTTTCATATTTTTTATATAATTTTTTGAGTTTTGTCAATGTTTCTTTATACGGTGGTGTCGTCATAATTTCGGGTGGTGGTTTATTAGGAGGGTCTAAACAATTTATTCTAGATCTATTAATTATGTTTCATCAATATGAATTAATAAAACAAAAAACCTTTTAAGTTCTATATATTCTAAATATCTTTACGTTGCAAACATAATGCAGATACTTGTATAACTTCAATTACAAAATCATTCCCATAATAATAAACGTGCAGTTTTTGCAGAACATCCCGCGGGACAAAGCGCCAGTGCCGTCCTGCAGAAAAATCGCTGTCCTGCCCGCGTCCCGTACCCACTGTAAAACAAAACAAGGCTCAAAGAACCGATACAAAGAATCAGACATTTTTTGAAGAGGATTGGAATTACAAAAACAAAATTAATCAGAACAGGAATGTGCAGAAATATAAACATCAAAGCTAACATCATATAGAAATAAATCATAAAAGAGAATATTATTGGTATTAAAAAATATGAAGGTATTGCTTTTTTTCAGCAGTGTATTGCTAGTGATCTAGAACATCACTGGTACATTAAAGATTTTAGGTTGGTGCTCACCAGTTCCAGCACATTTACTCAATGCCCTTCTAAAATAAATTATAATTAAAGTTGAGCAAAAACAAAAAAGAATTTTGTAATAAAATTTATAACAGTTTTGTATTGTTTATCTTAATTATAAATAATTAATGTTAACTGTTAGAATCTTATTTTTTCTTCCATATTTACTTAAACAAAATACTTTTATTATAACTGATAATGAATCCGTGTTAAAAGACGCATAAGAATATCAACTTGACTTTTTGCCCTTTATTGTCACTACATTGTGTGCTGATGTATATCATTGTCATGTTTTTTAAATAAAATTATTGCAATGACGACGTTTAAATGGTTTATCAAAACAGTATTTTTACACAAATAATATTTACGATTCTAGTAAAAAAATCTTCTGCAAACTAACAACAGTTTTTAAATAAAGAAAATTTGCTAATTTTTAGTTTAATTAGTGATTCTAATTAAATACAGTTCATTCCAGTTAAAACAAGCCGTTTTGAATGAATCGGTTGATGTTGGTCTGTAAAAAATCCTTAAAAGTTTTCAACTGTAGCATTTAAGTTAAAACCAATCATCTGTTAACCGCTCCCACTTCCAACCAACACTAATATCGAAAGTTAAAATGGAAGTGAATTAAAGTTACAATCCCCCTTAATATTCTTCTGAGGCTATTTTATTATAGCATTTTACTACCTTTAATAGGAAATAACAACTATTTCAGTTGAAAATACGTTTATTTTGAAGTTTCAATCTCCCCTTCAGAAATCGTTCCCAAAATGCAAAAAAGTTACCTTTAATTATAAAGCTATTTTAATGCTGTATCTTTCTTCTTTTACTAAATTTAAACATACGGTTTTCTTAATAATTGACGACTAGTGCATTTGGCTTTAACTGATACTCGCACCAATACGTTTCTACCCTTTATTTTTACCGGGTCATAGCAGACACGACTTCATGTATATTTAACTAGATCATCGATGCCATAATACTATATTATAGTTTGGACGTCTTTACTTTTTACTTGTTTCTTAATTCATGGTAATAACTTAAGCAAACAAAGAAAACTAAACAATGGTTTACCTCAAGGATTAGCCCTGACCATGATATTATGTTTGGATATGGTGACGATCTAGCCTTTGCTCTATAAACACGTTGACCAATGACCCTAACAAATTGTACAAATATTTCACCAAGTTGCGATTACTCAAACCTGAATAAAACTGAAGCCAGCTGCTGCTACCTTAGCAACAATAAGGCAAACTACAAATTAAAGGTACAAATAAATAACATAGTGCTACCCTATCAACTGTATCCAAAATATCTTAAGGTAATCTTAGACAGAACTCTATGATTAAAAAAAATCTTGAAACAACAGTTCAAAAAATAATTATCCGAAATCATCTTATTCAGAAACTGTGTAGCACTAGTTGGGGAGAATAAACAATACATTACGAACATTTGTAATTAGTCTGGTGTATTCTGCGGTCGACATAGAGAGTATTGCAGAGACCTGGAAAAATTACTGCTCAGACTTCAAAAGACACTTTGAAAGATGCATTAGTCTTAGAACACAAGAAACATACAGTTAGAGAGGCAGAATCAATCATCCAAGAAGGCTATCAACCAACTAAAAAATAAAAAAACCCAAGGATCGATGGCATACCGGCTAAAAGTAATGAGCGAGATTGACGTAAATGTAATACTGGATATGTGCAACATGATATGGATCACAGGTGAATGGCCTGATGAGTGGTCCACTTGGTCCAGTGATTACTCTCAGAGATAGCCGAAGAACAATTTGAATTTGTACCAGGAAAAGAAACGCATAAGCAGATACTGAACATCAGACAGGTAATAGAAAAAGCGAAGGGAACACAATATGCCAATTCTACTCTATTTGGGAAAATATGGAAGTACCTTATCACTTAGTTAACGTAATAAGAAATAAGTATAATAAAAATTTAGGGGAAGTTAAAATACACGGAATATATTTAGGTGCGTTTAAAACAAATATAGGAACTAGACAGGACTGCATACCATCACCATTATTATACAACATATATTCTGAATATAGTACAATAAGTAAAGTAGTAGACGCATGGGATGTAGGAATCACGAGGTATAGGAGGCATTAAAATCAGTAACCTACGATACGCAGATGACATACTTATCCTAGCAGCATATGAGGTCGAAATAATTACTATCATCGAATGGCTAAGCCGGATAAAAGCATATAATTCGGACTTCGGACTCAGATCAAGATCGGAAAAACAAAAATAATGATCGTAGATATAGCAAATAATAATCTACAGCACATACACCAGGTGGTGAATTTCGAAGTGGAAGACAGATTTGTATACTTGGGCACCCTGATAACCAACAATGGCAATTGAGCATCAGAAATCATGCACAGACTAGCAATGGAACGAAGCGCAACAACTAAATTAATTAAAATATGGAAAGAACGAAATTAACAAAAAATACTAAGCTCAGGTTGTTCAACGACCTTATTTTTTACATTGCCAAATACGCTTCTAAAATATAGACTTTCAAAAAAAATCGATAGGAGTACAAGCTTTCAAAATGTAGGTCTATAGAAGAATTCTACGCGTGTCCTGGACAGAACACAGAACCAATCTGTAAATTCTGGAAGAGCTTTATACTAAAGATAGGTTATTAAAAAAAGTAAACCTAGCATAACCTAAATTACTTCGTCCAACAGGCTATTAAAAAAATTGTACCAAGCATACCTAAATTCTTCATAGCTAGAAGAACGGGAACCATGAAACTGTAGGTAGTAGAAGGAAGGGTAGAAAGCCGAAGACCAAGAGGAAGATCTCCAGCACGATGGGCAGACCAAATGAAGACTCTGGTGGGAAAATTTCTACATGAAGCCGTCCATATAGCACAGGATAGCAGCCAATGGAGACAGCAAGGTAACAATATTTATAGTGTCACCACGCTCTGACAAGGACTCAAGGAATGAGGAGTAGGATTCTGCAGCCCAATATTGTGCACCAGTATATATAAACAGCGCACGTACAAAGAAAGTGGAAACTCAGTTTAACAAAGCAATGATTAGTGAATGCATCAGATCTACTCCATCTTATTGGCCCCAGACATTCAGCCACATAGCCCTACCTGCTCTTAGAAGACAAGACGCCATGATAAAAGAATATAGGAAAATAATTAGTTAAACACACAACTCCCCAAATCGCCAATGTTACTAGCACAACAACTAACAGCAAATAATTTCAACATCAACTTTAGCAGACGCTAAAGTTATAAAAAACGCTACAGATTAAATTGCTGGCAACTTGTTTATGATAAAGAAATGAAACGGGAAAAAGATTAGTTGAATTATATCAAGAAGCTGGTCTTGTAATAAACACCTGGTTGCAACTACCAGAAAGATGCCTATATACCTGGAAGTTACATACCTGAAAGTAATAAGGAATCAACTAGACTGCATTTTAATAAACCACCGATTTAACAATAGTGAAAACCTATCCAGGTGCGGACATGAAGTCAAATCATGATTTACTCCCTGCCAAGTTGCAAATCAAACTTAAGATACTTACAAAGCCATTTGAACCAAATGGCCAAATATGCCTTAGTTCCCTTAGAAACCCTGACACATGCGACCAGATATCTCAAAGAATTAATCCGGAAATAAATAAAACATTAATCAAAAATAGAACCATCCATGAACACTGAAATGACATTTAAATACCGATTTCGCAAGAAGAATGACATGTATATGCACCCACTGCAGCAATAGGCAGCAAAAGTTGTCGCCAATTGTCTAATCTAATCTATAATAGTCTCCCGTTTTATACCGCTGTCGCGGCTTTGGGAGTATAGCAGGGTAGTCTGCTATATCTAGGGCCTACGGTATACAAGGAAGGTAACATGGCCAGTGCTACGCTTCAACCGTCTATTATTACCCCTGGTTTTACCCAAGGTACTCATTTTTATTCAGGCTGAGTCGACCTGGGGCCTATAGACATTTTTAAAATGTCTAGATGTTCTTGCCGGCGGTGGGATTCGAACCCCGGACCACCAGCTTGCGAGTCAAGCATCCTACCGCTTGCGCTACGCCGACCCTAATCTAATCTACCAATTCAAAATGGTCCTCATGATAATCAGCTACCTATTCTGGTATTAAAATTGATACCAGACCAATATTGATGTAGGTTCTTGGGATTGACAATCTCATAAAATTGCTGTAAAAAGTGTAGAAGGCGAATCCTACCTCGTTTCTAGAGGCGAGGTACAGGATCTATTCACGTTTAGGGTAGCTTTTTCTTGGCTGTAAATAGATTTAAAAGTCTTAACCAAACAGAAAAAAATCGCTAAATAAAAGGACATTGAAATAATCCAATACAAAACATAGATTAGTGTCTAAATTTTGGAAGATGTAGAAGAAGGCTGTAAACGAAATGTCTGTATAGATAGATAGATAGATCTTTATTTAAATAGAAAAAACCTAATATACATACAATATAAAAAAAGAACACTATAAATTTTTGATATATTGTTTAAGTAACATTTTGAAATTATTGAGACTAGTACATTTTTTTACAGATGTTGGTAACTGATTAAATTTAAGGAAGCTTTTAAAAAAGAGCGAATTCATCGTACTTTTATACATAGTTCTATTTACATATATGTCATCTAAACCTCGGTTATTATAAGAATGAATACTTTTGTTGAAAGAAATGCATTCTTGAAAATATTCAGGTGATAAGCCATTTAATATTTTGAAGACCAAAATCATGGTGAAATAAAACAGTCTATTTTCAACAGAGAACCAATTTAGAGTATTTAACATCGTCCCAATTGGGGTACGGCGATTTGTTTTAAGAATTATTCTCATTCCCCGGTTCTGTAATTTTTGTAGCATGTTAAGTTTGTTAAGGTTAAATAAATATAAGATAGATGAGCAATAGTCAAAATGAGGTTGAATAATTGTGTTATATACTGTTATTTTGTATAGTTGTTGTATAGAATATTGTCAAGTTGGAATCCCAAATATTTAACTGTTGTGACAATTTCAATTTTTTCATTATTAATATTTAAATTTATGATTTCAGAATCAAGCAACCTATATTTATGTTTGGTAGTGAAAACCATTGCCTTTGTTTTTTTCACATTCAACTTCAGTTTATTCATTTTTAAATATCTATTAACCATATCTAAAATAGTGTTCATTTTTTAAATAGCTACATTAAAATTTTCATCGCTACAAGAGATTAGAGTATCATCGGCAAAAAGATTAATAAATTCACAAATTACAAAAATATCGATATCGTTAATGTACAGAATAAATAAAAGGGGGCCTAATACACTACCTTGAGGAATTCCGGTATTACTATCCATTTGAGATGACAATTGGTCTTTAAATCGAACTTTTTGTTTGCGATCTTGTAAATAATTTTCTAACCACGCAATTACTGTACCTCCTATACCATACTGTTTAAGTTTAGAGATCATTATTGTCCTGTCAATGGTTTCAAAAGCTCTTTTTAAATCAAGAAGTACACCGACTACGTACTTATTTTTATCTAAATTACTCTTTATGTGACATAATGTAACTTGTAACGCTGATTCACAAGAGAATTGTTTTCGAAAACCTGATTGATTATTAATTAAAATTTTATTGTTTGTTACATGTTCTATAGAAAGTTAATGTTGTTGTTTTCCAAAAAGGAAACATATGGAAAAATAAAAGTATGTATACAGGAATTGTATTTTGCCTTAAAGGCAAAATAGAAGGCCGTAGAGGTGTAGGAACAAAACAGGTTTCTTGGTTAACAAACATTCGTGAATGGACTGAGATATCAAATGCAGAATAATTATTCCATGTGGCAGAAGAACGAGATGGCTTCGCAATGGTGATCGCCAACGTCGGATAACTCTGATATGGCACGAAAAGAAGAAGATGCACGAATTTATAGAAATGATAAAAATATGGACCAGAAACATTGTGCATTGGAAATCACGCAAGCACAGTCGTAGTAGACGAAGACCACAAAAACGGTGGCTAGACGACATCAAAGCAAAAGTAGAGAAAAACTGGCACCAAATAGAACAAAACAGAAAAGAGTAGAAAACTCATGGGGAGGCCTTTGTTCAGGAGTAAATGCAAACAGACTAAAGAAGAAGAAAATACAGACAATACATCCTTGTATGAAATACTGTCACTCCCTATTTGATTCCAAACCCGTACGGACTCAATATTTGATCATTCGGCTTTCTCTAGTTGAGGATCGTCTTTCTGTTTGTAAAGTGCTAAGTTTGGGATTTTTTTTGTGATTCTTTTTATTGACAAAAAAATTTGAGTTACATTTTTTGCTTGGACTACTTTATCAAACCAAATAATTCTAATAACAATAATTAAGGTCTCCTGCAACAAGAATTCACAAAAGTTAAAAAGTGGAGTTGTTCTTCAAATTTGTTGACCTAGAAAACTAAATAAAAATCGTAGTTTTTAAAATTATTCACATTCCTTGTATCCCTTAAAATAAGCTCATACTAAGAAAATTATTATAATGAATTATATCTCTTGCTAGATCTATTTACATTAAAATATTATTTATGAATAGGAAATGAAATATTATTACGATGAATCATTAATAGACGAACATTAACCGGTGTTAGAAACGGATTTGTAAATGGAATTTGTTTTATACGAAGACCCTGACTTAGATGACAATTGAAAGAGAAAGAATATAATAAATGAATAAAGCAATTAAAATGTTTTATATGCTCTTCAATTCGAATGCTCCAGATAAAGATCATTGTTGTTGGTAATCATTTATTTGACATATTTAGATACAAGCAAAATGGGGAAATGCCTGTCTGGAAGTGATGCCGTACTAGAAGCGATGAGGGTCCTACACGCGCTACCTGGAAGGGGGTTCCTCTAAAAAAAAACAGTTATTGGGACCAAAAAATTGGACACAGGGAAAAGGGACTCCCTGCTTATAGTTAGTGAATACATGTAGGTAGTGCTTCGAAAGTGATGCCGGCGTTACGGCTATACATGAATTGGCTCCCGCTTGCGGCTAATAAGCTCTCTACTGATAAAAGGGTTTGCTTGAATTGGCTCCCGATGAAATTTTTGGAAATTTAGGTAGGTAGGCGATGGATTTTATTGGGGTGGATGGCCAGTACAAAATTGGATTTTTCCATTATTCTTTAAATTCGTATACCCTTCGCTGCAATGTCTCATAATATTTAATTTTAATGTTCATGCTACGACTCTATATAGAAGGACTGACCACCATTTAATAACTTCAATTTGGATGTCTGAGCTTAGTTTTCAGTTATAGATAATTTGCTTCCATTTATTGTACATGTTCCCAGCCTGTTCTATTTGTTTTTATTTGTATATCTGGATCCTACTTATCGTTTAGTACTACTCATAAGCATCTGAATTTGTAAACTTGTTATAAATGAGTGTTATTTAGGTCAATTCGACAATTTTCATCGGTTTTGCTAATCACAATTACTACTTTAGTATTTTGAAGATTTATTGTCAATTCCATTGCTACACTTGCATTATTAACTCGCATATAACTCTGCCTATAACTGTGTCCATTTATATTCTTCTCCTCCTTTTTCTTTTTCTTATTCTTCTTCTCTATTATTTGTAGACACGACTCCGTCTGTTTTTTTATGTGGCTCCAGTAAGTTGTCGTTCCATTATTTTCGTGGTCTTTTTACTGATCGTCTTCACACTGAGGAACCGTCTCTTGCCATCTTTACTACACTATTTGTTGTCATTCGGCTTATATGATCGTTCCATTCTCCTCTTCTATTCCTTACCCAGTTCTTGATGTTCTCCATCTTGTATCTACGTCTTATATCTGTACTTCTAGCTCTGTCCCATAGTGTTTTACTATCAATTTTTCTAAGTGTTTTCATCTCTGCTGTTTCTAATATTCTTTTTGTCCTCTTTGCATCAGGTCGTGTTTCTGTCGCATAAGTCATTATTAGTCTGATGATTGTTTTGTAAAATCTGCCTTTCATTTCTTTTCCGATATTTTTATTTCTCCATATTGTTTCATTCAGGCAACCTCTGTTTGCCACTCTGTTTGCTCTATTCTATTTATAGTATATTTTGTAACGTTTGTCTTTTATTGTTCTCTGCTATCAGAACGATATCGTCTGCATACTTGATATTGCTAATATACACTCGCGATCATAAAATCCGGGTCACCTTGAAAATCACCGATATTTCATTTTTAACGAGCTTTATCGTAAATATTAATAACACAAATACAAACTAATGCATGTTTCTGATAATTGTTGCGGTTTCCTTTGTAACAAAGAATTCCAATGGTGCCGATTTCACGGTAAAGTGCACACTTCCCAAAATGAACGCTACCTGTAACTCCGCTTGTTTTAAATGTCTCGTTTGTACTTCGACTTTCTGTTCAAATGCAACGGACAAACGTTTATTATTGCCACCATTAGTGTTTATTAATGCCATTATTAGTGTTTATTTTTTGACAAAAAATGCCTTTGACTGTTGTTAAAACGGCACAAATTGTTGCACTTGTGGAAGACGGTCACACTCAACGGCAAGTCGCAAGAACTGTTGGCGTAAGCCTTTCTACGGTTCAACGAGTGCTTCAACGCTTTCAGGAGGCAGGTTTGCTAACCAGGCGACCAGTTTCTGGACGAAGAAGAACGACCAAGGCACTAGATGACCGTTTCCTTGTGTTTCAGGCTTTACGAAACCGGACCTCAACTGCGGTTATGCATCAAAATCGTCTAGAGGAAGTACGAAATCGCAATTTTAGTGTTGCAACAGTCAGAAGAAGACTTCGTTCTTCTTGACTATCTTCTCGGGTAATGGCTAGAGGACCGCCACTTCGCCGGGTGCCTCGAGTTGCACTACTAGCTTTTGCTGGACAATACGCGCATTGGGGAATTAACGATTGTAGCAAAGTGTTATTCTCAGATGAATCCCGTTTCTGCCTAATTGGATCCGATGGACGTGTAAGAGTTTGGAGGAGAACCGGTGAACGATTTTCACAAGCTTGCATTGCTCCAAGAATGCCATTTGGTGGAGGCTCGGTCATGGCTTGGGGAGGTATATCTTCCGACTTCCACACAGAATTACCTTCATCGAAAATGGGTCCCCAACTGCACGAAGGTACATTACGGAGATTCCGGAAGAACATGTTATGCCAACATGGCAGGGCTTGGAGAAAACGCCGTTTTTATGCAGGACAACGTGCGACCGCACGTTGCCAGGATCAGTATGTAATACTTGGACGAAGTTGGAATTACGAGGGTACCCTGGCCAGCTAGGTCTCCGGACCTGAATCCCATCAAACATATCTGGGACGATTTGAAAAAATGTATTCAAACCCATACACCTCCTCCTAACAACACACAGGAGCTTAAGGATCTGTTAGTGAGAGAGTGGAATAACATACCACAACATGTAATCCGGAGAAAAATTGAGAGTATGCCCCGTCGTCTGCAAGAGGTTATTAGAGCAAGGGAAGGCAATACACGATACTGGTCATTGAAATTTCACTGATTTTTTACCACGTTCTGTATTTTCCATTTTTTTTCGTATGTCTGTTTTATCAACAATTTGATTTGTTTTCTGTTTTTTTTTCAATAAAAACAATAAAAAACCATTCTTTTTTCTTTCAAAACAAACATTGATGACAAATAAAAAATACATTAGCCAAAAAAAAGGTTATTACTGCACCAGAGGCAAAAATATTTAAGAAACTTGAAATTTTCAAGATGACCCGGATTTTATGATCGCGAGTGTATTTACTGTTTATTTTTATATCAATTTCGGCATCGGAAGCGCTTATTTGAATTCTTTTCCCCAAAATAATATAGGGTTTTATTAATATTCTTACTAATTCATTCCCTGACTTCAACATTTTAATTTAATTTTCATAAATTGAATGTTTTTTTAAATAAACTAAAAACAAAACTGTCAAAAACTACCAAAAATCCTCATTGAATGTTTTGTAATGATATTTAATGTAAATTGTTGTTTTTGCGTACTAAACTTTTTCTACGATATTTAATCGAGTATATGTTGTATCTAGTTCAAAATAATTCTAATTATCGTTAACGGATAGTTAATATACATAGGGAGAAAATCTATTCTCTCGGATTCAGATTCAGAAATGTTTATTACTTTAAATTACAGAAATTGCTCTACTAATAAAACAAATAGTTATTCCGTCTGGGGGCCTTCTTTGAATATGCATTCAGAATTCAAGTTAAAGAGCAATGGAGACATAACACAGCCTTGTCGGACACCAGATTTTTTCTGCCTGGCTTCATTTTATGTAGTTTATACAACAATTTTTCATGCTGGATTCTATCAAAAGCCTTATGGTAGACGATGAAACAGAGATATACTTTTTTCTGGTGATCGAGGCATTTTTGAATGAGTGTTTAAATCGCAAACAACGCGTTCCCAAGGCCTTTTTAAATCCAAACTGAGAATCACTAATGTCCATTTCACATTTTTTATAAATTCGAGTCTGTATGATTTATAAGAATATTTTTGGTTAGTGACTCATTAAGCTACTTAGCTATGAATTCCAAGTTAAGCCATTCCTTTGGTGTTACGACACTTTCATACATTGGAAGTTAAAAAGATGTGTTGCAGTTTTATGTTGTTATCATTAAACGATTGTTAATCTATATAGAGTTTAATTATATAAAACAAGTGGCGAAAATTCAGAAACTGGGCTTGGCAACGGAATATTTGAAAGAATCAGACATTTCGTGTTATTTAAAATACGTGTTTAGTCTTTATTTTTTGGAGTTTGAAGACGTAGGCGATTGTTTTGCGATTGATAGTGAAGCAATTTTATCCAGACATTTCCACTTAGCATGTGATCCGAACATAGTACGTCTCTACAAAAAACGACGAATGCATGCGAGAGTTCCCATTCAAAATTCAATTTTTTTTTTCTACTTTCCATTCGAACATTTTCCAATTTTTGGAGGTTCTGAATACCTATATTAAAGTAAGAAGTAGTAGTATTCCTCAAAATGTATACCGAAAACCAATACGTCTTAAACGTCTTAACGAAATATTTTGCCTACCACATAGGGTATTGTTATAAGGGGTTGAAAATTGGGACAGAAGTTACTGGGGCAAGCAAAATAAACGAAATTTATGCGAACGGCACTCAGGGTTTATTTGGAGTAGTTGGGTCGTGGATCAGTTGAATGGCAAGGAGGATGGATTGGGGCAACTACAAAAAAATGAAACAAAGGGGTACTTATATGAATCTCCTGGAACAAATGGACAAACAAAACAACAAGAAGGACCTCTAGCTATTTAAAATAAGGACGCCGCTTCGAGGTGTCAAATTATAACGACATATGTGAGAAACAAATTGTGTTGGGGAATAAATTTAAAAATTGTAACGAAAATAAATTAGACATTTATTGTTGTCTCACCACAAATAGTTATAAAAATAGACAATACAAAAATACTATATTAAGTAATATTCACAAAAGTAAATACAAAAATAACAAAGAGAAACATTTACTATTGTTACTGGGCTATAATTTATAACAGAAATAAATTATTACAAATAAAATGTTATCTTTACAAACTTTTATGAAAGCAATGATTAATAAAAATGTTTATTTTTACTTTTTCTTTAAAATTGAAACACAACAGTTATCTGGATTGCACTGGGGTTTTACACAAAAATGCTGGGGGTGGAAACTAGACTTCACTGGAATTTCTGGGGGTAGAACTGTGGCTTAAACTCTCTGCCACACGAACAAAAACTGTATATTACACTGAGAATTATTGAGGTTGAAAGTTAGGGCACTGGAACACAAACTTTGGAAACTTTTCTCCTTAAAAAACTGGAACAGGTAGAATTACACTGCAACTACACATTGAACTTCACCATTAACTGCCACTACATACTAGATTTCCATGAAAAGAGGCGAAGAACGAGAAATAAAAATTCGACGTAGAATTTGGACTAAACGCTGGAAGCAGTTGTCTCTGAGAACGCCTCAGCGAGTGTCGCAATTATCTTTTCGGCTAAACCTTCTCAGCGATCTAAATGGATGTTTATTTTTAAACGCAGAATATTAAACGGCTTAATCTTGTTTGGATGATGTGAGTAATAGCTTATAAATCTATTGCTCACGTGCGTTTTCTGAACAATCAGATTTTCAACGCATTATCTGCAGTTCTTACAATTCTCATGTCAAGGAATGATAGAGAATCTTCCACCTTTTCCTTAACTGTGAATTGTATATGTTGATTCTAATGTTGAAAATGTTAACTGTTTAATGAATTTTTTATTTAGGAAGTGCCAAAACTAGATCATCTACATACCTTTTAATAAAATGAATGAAAAAAGTGCAATTGTTGATACAATAATTGATAACATCATGTATAACATAGCTGTATGGGGTCTAATGTTTCACCCATTCTAAGTAGTATAAATATATTTAAAAGGAAAAATATAGGTATAAGAGTTTTACGAAACAATGAATATTGAAAATTAAAATACGGTTTCGGGTTTAATTAGTAAAGATTAGGATTTTGGTCAGAAATATTTGCATAAATTGTATATAATAAGAAAGTGGGATATTGTTTTTCTGTGTAGTCATACACAATAGATTTCGACATTGGTTATTCTAAATGGGCTAGCATGACATAGATTTTGTGTCAATAAGAGATAATAGGAAGAAGGGGCAAAATGTAGTTTCTTGCAGTATTGTGATTGGTCAAGGAGGAGATTTTGAGGAATGGGTAGAAGAGAAAACCGAGTAGGGATTGGAAAAAAGAAACAGAGGAGTTTGACTTGAAAGACAAGGTGTTTTTGGTTTCTTCGTAAAATTATAAAAGGGGCTAGGCTGTCCATGTCTATTTAAGAAGACACCATATTCTGAGAGTTAGACGCAGCAGCAGATTGGAAATTTTAATTTCGATAAGAAATAGTTTCTTTGGGCAAAGATCGAACAGAAGAAGAGGGTAATACCTATAGAAGAAGAAGTTTCAATTTATAAATTAAATTTCTTTTTAATTTTCAAGATACATTCACAGGGAGTTTAGAGTGGATTAAAAATATATTATCAGTGATTAAATAAAAACAATTTTCTCATTAATTTCTAGAACTGGAAAACAGGTTAGGAAAATATGATTTTTGTGTTGTAGACGTTGAAAATTTATGTTATGATTTTGTTCTGTTAAAAAAATTTTGTGTTTTTTATATAGCAAGTTTATTAATCTTATGTTGATACATGATATTGATAAATTTTATAATTGATATTTTTATTAAGCTTATTTTCATTCAATATATTGATGAATTTTACATTTGACATTTTTGTTATTTATTATTCCTTTTGGTAAAAGTATATATGCATTTGTCCATTAAATAGATATTTAACATTGTCTCCATGCTAATTAACTTCTTTTATTCTCCTCAAGTAATAATTTATCTCGTTTTTTAACTATAACCAATGTTTGGATGTTTGAACAAAGCGACTTTTTATGTCCTATTCAAAACGTAGTCACCATTAAAATGATAAAATATACAGTTTGGTATAGTCCTCCAAGATATTCAAAAAGGTGACTAATACATTTAATATAACAGCCGAATTGTACGAGGTCTAAATCAAATACGCCGTTTACTAATAAGAAAATCAACACAATATCAGTTCACAACATTTTTATTGATCTCCGTACATTTTACTCGATGATATGCGGTCTTTTACAGTGAGCCAGCTGTAACAACAAATGCATTCACGATACGTTTTAGCAAATAATATTTGGTCACCACAAATAATCCGAATTCGTAATTACTCACTCCTTATCAGTGGCGTTTCATGAAAGCGTGTTTAAAGTCTTGTATTAAAATTTGAATTTATTTGAGAATTTATTGAATAAAATAAAAACAGTTAGACTACGTTTTTTTTAATAAAATGTTTAGATAATTTATTGCCAAATAACAAATATAACAATTGTTAGTAAAAACGTTTGTATTTATACGTATTTATGTTATGATTTTTAATCGTAAAGGCTCTGTACTGAGGTATTAAGATTTTAGAATTTGTAAATCTTAAATAATATTGTTCTAAATAAAATTGTTTTGAATTGGAAAAACTATTTTGGTCAAACTAGTGTACTAGGTACAGTTTATATTATGTGGTTTACAAGACTTAAAAACCGATTTTAATCGCTTGAGAATGTTCTAAGGGCTCTTCTTATTAAAGAGTGACATTGAGTACCTAAAGTTAGCCAACTGTAGTGTCAATTACAGAATGCGTGTTTTGATTTGTTGCGTATCAATTAACTGAAATAAAATCTTAAAATAAATAGGTTTTAACTTTCAGGTATTTTATTTTGTTTCATGAATTTATACAATAAAATCTTTAGTGTTTCTATAAACTATTCAATTTATGGTGATATAAATAAGCTAATATACAATAAACTAATCACAACTGAACCAAATTTTTAATAATCTTAAGAGGTGGAGTTATAACCTCTCCAATTAACTTGTTTCCACACCACCCATGGGGTAAAGTTTTCGGTGCGTTTTATTTGTACGTGGTGTCCCCAATAGACCTAATCCACAATGCAATATTCATTCAGAGTCTGTTTCTGACTGAGATGAATTTAAATGAGATTGTTTTATTATAAGAGTAATCAATTTTTTCACAACACTGGTAAATGTGACTGTTTCAATTAATTTTAAAAGCACATATGTACCTCATCTATCTAGCTATGGAAAACTCGAAACGGAAGTGGAGGATCAAGTGAATAAAGCAAACGAGCCGCAGGTTGCCTGAATGAAACAATATGGAGAAATAAAAATATCGGAAAAGAAATGAAACGTAGAATTTACAAAACAGTCATCAGACCAATAAATGCGCGGCAGAAACACGACCGGATACAAAAAGGACAAAAAAATGTTAGAAATAGCAGATATGACAACCCTTTGAAAAAAAGATGACAAGACAAGGTGGGCGGCATTAATAACTGCGTAAAAAACAGGTATAATGGAATGGCTACATAAGCCGAATGACAACAAATAGAGTAGTAAGCACGGCGAGAGACGGTTCTCCAATTTGAAGAGGATCAGTGTAATGATCACGAGAACAATGGAATGACAACTTACTGGAGGCACATTGAAAAAACAGATAGTCATATTAACACAAAAAGAAGAAGAAAATATGTACCTCATAATTTTCCAAATTATTTTACTCCATTGATTCTGCAGAACTGTCTGTTGAACTGTCTGAATCATTTGATCCTAATTGTATTGTCACAGGCTCAATAACAGTATCCACCATGCCGTCCAATCTCCACATATCGTCTTCTACTTTAATAACATGGCTTATCGCATTGCTCCAATCAGTTGAATGTATATTGTCCAAACTAGCTTGCAAGAGGCTCTGGACATCAATAATTTTAAAAGTGACATTTTCTCGAGCTACATATCCTTTCATTTGTGCCCAAATTAATTCTATTGGGTTTAGTTCACAATGATAAGGTGGTAGTCTTAAGACGGTAATGCCATGAAGTCTAGCCATTGTATCCACAGCATACTGACGATATGTACTACGATGTTGTCTAATAATATTCATTAGCTCCATTTTAACCATATCCTCGCCGTATGGAATGGATTTTTCTTTTAACCAATTTTGTAAAACTGCTTTTCTGTCACTCATATTAGGAATTCGTTCAACAAGTCGGCTATGATAGGATGCATTGTCTAATACTACCACTGAATTAGGTTCAATACGCTGAAGAACGTTTTCGAACCATCTTTCAAAGCATGTGGCGTCCATGTCCTCATGATAGTCGCCTGTTTTCTTTGATACAAAAATGAGAGCACTATTTTGCAGAAAACCTGTATCACTACCGATATGAGCTACAATAAGACGCTGACCTTTGCCTGATGGTGCTCGTAATCCTGTTGATAAGCCTTCTATAAATGCTTGACGAGGAGTTGTTACAGTCGTATCATGCCAAATTTTGGAAACTGTATGACCGGCATTAATCCAAGTTTCATCAAGATAATAAATTTTTCTTTTGGAAAGACGATAATCTCTAATAGAGCGCAAATATCTTCGTCGCCATGCTACTATTTCCTCTTTATCTATTAAAATTGATTTTCGAGATCGTTTCATGTAACGAAAATTTAACTTGTGTAGAACTTTTCTTAGCGTTTCGGCGCTCATTTGAGGAATCATATTGTTTTCCAGTAACTTGGTCCTAACTGTTTTGATCGTTGGGGGCTTATTTTCTAAAAAGAATTTATGTACAGTCCTCCTGATTAAATTCAGTTGTGTTTCATCTAGATCTAGAGGTTTTCGTCCACGCTGGCGAGTTTTTGGCGCACTTAAAGTTGCTGTAATTTTAACTATCAACTATCAATTTAACTTTAACTAATCTAAGTATTAATGGTTTTACTTCATTACAATATAATAATTAATTCTTGATTTTTTTATTACAAATCCAAGCCTTAATCGTTTTGTTTTAAATCTTACAATGCGTTTACTTGTCGTTTCATGATTTCATTTAAGACAAACACGGCAAATCAATAGATTTAAATTTACCTCGAAATAACGAAATATAGGTAGTTGTTAACAATAATAATATTCTAACAATAATAATAGTCTAAAATAACAATAATAATCTACGAGTTTGCAGTGAAAACTTTCCGCTGTAATGTATCAAAATTCACTCACGTTCACTGTGCACTACAGTACGCTACTGACACTTCTCAAATTTAACCATTATCAGCAGCTGCAAATATATGTGTCATCGTCTTCAAATTTTTGTCGGAGTATAGCAGCTCGAATTTTAAGTAGTATTCCAAAGAAAGAAAGCTACAAGGACGTATATACCGGGTGGCCAAAACATCTTAGTATGGGATATTATTTCTTGAGTTATAAATAAAGACAGAGAGGAAAATACTTCTTGACCACGTATTATGTTATGTTAAGATATTTTAAAATGCCATGAAACAGATACTTCATTCAAGGGGCATCTTACATGACCCCCTGTAGCTGGTGAAGTTTTTTCGACAGGGGGTCATGTAAGATGCCCCCATCTTCAGTTTTTAATAATCAATAAGTTAAGTCTATTGCATTTACCTTGATAAAACCATGAGGATTATATTTTAATACGGATGTCCTTCGAAAGTTTTTTAAGTGGCCATACAATGTTTTTTAACAACTTTTTATTTAACTGATGATGGAATGATTTAATTCCGAAAAGATCTTCTTAAAATAAAAATTTAAGCTTGTAATAAGCAATTTTTTTTTATACCTTAATACACACGAACGCCACGTGCTTTGTATTCAACAGGTATACTAGCCACTCCTGGATATTTCCACTTAATGGTTTGTTCCAGTTTCACTTTTAATAAAAATACAAATTTTAGATGCTAGACCCCACAGAGGAACGGAATGTGGCATTGACAACTGTTTAGTAAAAGTTAACAGTAAGATGCCGCCTCAACCAATGTTAGAAAAACAACGTAAAGAGTAATGCAAATATAACAAAGGTCAATGATAAGAAATATAAGCTGATACATTTAAAGGAAAAAAGGATAAAACTTAGATATACATTAGATTAGATATAAATTCACTTAGACTTACATATAAATTCATAGAAAAATAAACGCATTAAATTCTTCTTCTTAGGGTGGAATGTTGGGCTACGTGTAGCAATTGGTCTACTGTTAAACCTGTCCACATTTCCATAAATTTTACTATTGAGAATTAGCCGACGTAACTCGTATCTTGGTCCTCTGATTATGTGTCAAAGATATTCTAGTTTGCGTCTATTAATGATATTTAATAAAGGTCGTTAATGTTTTGTTCTTCAAATAACTTCTTTTTTCTGGTTCTGCTGGCCCATGGAATATTCTTCGATATAACCACATTTCAAATAACTAGATTTTGTTCATGATATCGACATCTTGCAAAATTTTCATCAATTTCCAAATTCAATGAATTATTGGAAAATAAGGGCCTGTATTTTGTGAACATCCAAGGTATTTAAACCGTTGTACTCTTTCCAGCATTTGCTGAATAAATACCAGTTGGGTTGAGCCGATATCGTCTTTACTGGTCACCATATACTTATTTTATGTAGAATGTTTATCGATAGTTCCTAATTTTTGCAAGTGTATTGATTAGTTCCTGCAGGTCATCGATGTTTTCAACTATAATTACAGTATCGTCGCCGTATCGTATATTGTCCATTTCTCCTCCTATGATAATACCTTTTTGATTGTCTTTAGTCTTCTTAAGTATATTATTAGAATATACGTTAAAGAGGATGGAAGAGAGTAGGTATACAACCCCGTCTTAGGTCTCGATCAATGCTGATTGGCTTCGATTCTCTGTCGTTTGTAGTAAGAATGGCTGTTCCAGTAAAGTTTAACAATAGAGTTGGTGTATTTATCGTCTAGTTGGATGCTCTGCAAGGCGGTTATTAATTTGCTATGCTGCACACAATCAAATGGGTTTTCAAAATCAATGAAGCACATATGTACTGGTTTTCTTACTTGCCAACAACGTACCGTTGAAGAAGAGTTTCCATAGAAAAAAGCGCTTCTTCAGTTCCAAGACATCTTTTGAAGCCTAACTGCTCTTGACCAATCATCTCTGACATTTATTGTTAATTCTATTTCGAAGGATATGAAACAGTATTTTAACTACGTGGCTTATCAAACTAATCAGTCTGCTCTCTATTAGAGAGCATTAAAGATCGAATTTAACCAGCCTGATGGAATTTCACCGGTATCATATATTTAATGGACCTGAAAAATATTTTAATTTGCAAAGGCAAACAAAACATATTTTAACAAAGCGAACAGAGTTAAAAGCGGTACTAAAAAATATGAAACATGAGAAAGAATAACTAAGTATATAAAAAATGGCGTACCACGACTGCACTTAAAAAAGTACACAGATCTAAGAGGAAGGGGGGGCGAGACCGGCACCGCCTCACAAAACTAAGTGATTTATTTTTTTTTAATTATATATAAAGATTATAAAAATGGTCAGTTCTGGCACTTTTTTCAAATGCATAATTGTGCATTTTTCAAAATCACAATATATGAATTATTTAAATTTTCCTGGTGGGTCGTTAGGCTAAAGCAGCCTGTAATAGTAGAAAATAAAAAAAAATTATTACAAATATTTTATATTTGTTTTTAATTATAAACTTCATTATTTGAATAATTATTACATACATATTATTTTATAAATTTTCCTAAAGCCTATATTTCTTTATAAACAATGTTATTTCTTTATTAAAAAATATTTATGTAATAACTATTTTTTATAAACCAGTACGTATTGCGTATAATATATATATATATATATATATATATATATATATATATATATATATATATATATATATATATATATATATATATATATATATATATATATTAATATATATTATATATATATATATATATATAAATATATATATTATATATATATATATATATATATATTATATATATATATATATATATATATATATATATATATGTATATATATATATATATATATATATATATATATATATATACACTTATCAACAATTGAAGTGGATATTATGAAAATGTGTATTTTATTTTTTGTTCATAAGGTCAAATAGAAAAATGAAGTGATATAAATAAAGATTTATTTTTACTTCGTATTTTCATACAGATGAACCGAAAGAAAGAAATTCTTTAAGAAAAAAAAAAGAAAATAAACAAAAATTGTAAAATTAACAACCTAAAATTTCTATTCCTGCTCAATTTCTAATATCCCGAAAAGAAAAATTAATAGTGTGTGGGACCAACTGCTGCGGTATACGTTCCCAAATCGCGCGTAATGTATTGGCCAACTGATCTAAGGTTTGGAGCGGTTGAAGGAGCCTGTTTTGTTGCCTAGACATTTCGGCCCAAACATGTTCAATGCAATTCATATCAGGTGAACACGGTGGCCACTCCATTCTTCCATGCCATGCGCTTCTATACACTCACTGACAATTCTCGCACGGTGAGGGCGAGCATTATCATCAATCAGAACAAATTGTTTTATTATTGCACCAAAAAATGGAACAACTATTGGTACTATGACTCTGTTTCGATATCGTGTAGCAGTCATTATCTCATTAATTAAGACGACTAAGTCCGTGCGACCGTCAAAACATATGCCTCCTCACACGCAAACGAATCCACCTCCAAAAAGAGTATTTGGGACTCTCAAATTTTCATTGTAACGCTGTCCTCTTTCCCTCCACACCAATATTCGGCCATCATTTGTAGACAAACGAAATCTGGACTCGTCAGTAAAGAGACAATTCCTCCAATTTTCGAAATTCCACTGATAGTGTTCCATCGCCCAGCGATATCTGCATGCACGCTGCTCCCTAGTTAGTCATGGATGGGTAGCGCGCCGTCTAGCCCTTAAATTGGATGCATGTAACCATCTTCTGACAGTTTGACTGGAAATCTCTCATCCAGTAGCATGCCTGAAAATACTGTTAATTCTGGAAGCCGTGAATGTTGCGTTTCTTCTTGCCGTCAGAACTACAAAACGGTCTTGCCGACGAGTTGTAGATCGTTCTCTTCCTCCTCTATGCCTGTATGTTGCAGATCCAGTTGCTACATACCGATTCCATGCACGACTTATCACACTTTGCGACACATTTAGCCTTATAGCAACCTCTTGTTGAGTTATGCTTTGTTGGATCCAACGAACTAATTGCTCGAGTTGCACTAATTCTAAACGTCTTTCCGTCATAATTTTTTTGTGATACATAGATTTCTTGACTTAAACCACATGCAAAAAATATTGGCAATAAAGATAGCATATAGAGTATAGTACAGGCAATTATTTTAAAAATAGTTAAATGTTAATTTTAGGAATTTTAAAATTATCCACTTCAATTGTTGAGTAGTTTATATATATATATATATATATATATATATATATATATATTATACGTCATTGTCAAATCTAATAAAAAGCTCTATTCAACCTACTGTCAATTTTTTTAACGAAAAAAACTTTCTGTTTAAAAGTTAACGTTGTACCTAGCAATGAAGCTTTCAAAATTTCTAATATTATAATATTAAGTTTTATAAAGTGTCCTCTGAAAATGTTATTGTGATTCATTCGTTAAACCAATGTTTGTTTTATTTTTAAATAGAATTTTAACTCTATTTAACGTGGTGCTAGTTTGTCTTTTTCGAAGATTTTTTACATACCATTTCAATCTAATGTAATGGCCGCAATCTTAATTTAATCAAGTTAAATAGATATATAGTTAAAGAAATATATTAACTGAAAAGTAAATATACTGAAAAAAAAAGTATACTGATAAATATACGTAAAATACTCTAGGCCTGAATAATATATTTTTTAATGAATCGACCTTGATTTTTCCTTTGCAAATTTCGTGAGTTGTATAGTATGGTTTCAATGAAAAAGATTAATGAGATATAATTGGACGTGAAAGATGAATTATTATATAACACAATTCGTGTTATAAATCATATTTTGGCATATATGTGATTAACATTTACAATAAAAAAAATGTTAAAAAAACTATTTGCCAAAATTAAGTTTTCACTTAGACAACCTTGGTTTATATATTTTATTCTGAAACTGATTCTTTGTGACATCATAAGAAACTACTCAACAATCGAGAATTTCAGTGATTCTATACGAGCAGTTACCATAATAAATTTAATAAAACTAATACGTTAATAATAATATAATCTAATAAGTTAGATAACAATAATCTAATAAGTTAATGAGGTGGTAGATGTTATTAACGAAGAAAAGTTTCACAATTTTTTTATGTTTATCTGGCCAAAACTCTGTTGATGGCAGTAGTAAAAAAATGACAAATTTATGAATGCTTTGGCCTTAAACAAACCACATAAAAATACTAAAATTAAGTGTTGAAAAGCTCATTGTGGACAACAGCAAATTCGAAATATTGTAGTATGAGTCATCAAACGAGCTTGTATTTGTCCACCTCTGAAATGTGGATGTGGATACAAAGGATGAAGACATGATAGCAGTGTGTGTTTTTCTGTCTCAAAAATAAAAATTTAAATTTTCACAAATAGTTTAAATTATGAAGAAAAATTTGCAGGATTGACATAAATGACTGGGGCTGAGATGAGATGACTTACGCCCAATATTGGAAGAATGAAGCTGAAATAGTCATATAGAACTGACATGTCTCAAAAATACTCATTCTACATAAAATATTATATAGAAGTGACCCTCACAGAATTCATGAGATTCATTTACAAGTACTAATTTTTGCTTAACATTAAAACTTGATTAGAGAAATTTGTTAAGCAAATTTTACAAAATACAGCCATACTAGCACGAAATATACACGTCAAAATTATTCCGTAACGTCAAACTTTCGTGTGTGTAACTGTATAAAAAACATGATTATTTTTTGAATTATCGCTGTAGTATCTATTTACATAAATAGAAATGTTTGACTTTGGTATAGATTTGACTTAACATGACACGTGTTACATGAAAAATATAAAATTTTTGCTTATGTTTAGATAGTATTGTAAACCAATTTCTTAGTGACATCAAGTTCAATTTAGTAATGAAGCAAACTAACTCGTTTAGTTAAGCTGGAAACAAATGCTTCACTTATACTCATAAATTAACATGTGTGATATTATTAACATTTTATCATCCGTTTAAGAATGAATAAGACCTTAAAATATTTTTATATCTTTAAGATATGTTCGTATAGTCCAGGGAAATAAGTTTTTCTCAGGACATCTGCATGACCAGGGACCCGTTTCACAAAACTACTGTTGTTAGTAACAATTGTTAATATTCAGCACTTGTAATCACAAGTTGTTAATAACTAACGTTTCACAAAAAAAATATTTAACTTGTTCGTTACATGTGTAAATTTGTCAGCAACAAGTGTACTTCACGCATGTTAGTTACAAGTTTGTAAATAAACATAACCTTAAAATAGTTTTGTTGACAATTTACTAGTTAAACGTCAGTCGTTATGTAAAATTCTGTGACAATGTCGAAAAGTGTCTTAAATTATAATTTTAAAAGATTTTAGAGATAAGAAAGCAATTCTTTTCGGCAGCTTTTCAGACAAATTAACAAAAAAAGACAAAATAGAATGTTGGAAAACTGTGCACCAAAAATCCACCAGTTTAGGGCTTGTGCCTCCAAATAAGGATTAGACTTACAGCCGTGATGTATTTTGGTAAAATTTAAAGAAAACAACAATGGTAAGTGTTAGCGTTTAATTTGCCAAAGTGTAAGCGTTTCTGACATTTTTTTTTGTATTGCAGAAGAAAGTTGATAACAGGAGGAAAACTGGTTCAGGTCGAGGCACAGATTCTAAATTTACAGAAATGGACAATGTAGTTCTCGACATTCTTGGGCCGGATACTCCAATTCTGTGTAGTCTCGGCATTTCCGAAACTTGGGAGCAAGATCCTGAGAAGGAGCAAGATCCTGAGAACGTTGAAGAAGAAATAGAAAATTCAAACCCTTTGCAAGATCACGGTGCAACAAACAAGTAAAAACACTAATGTGTTTATTTCTACTGGGAGCAGCAGTTACAGCTGATACATTATGTTACAATTAAATTACTTAAATGCACGAAAAAATCGAGACACTTTATATTTTAAAAAGCGAAATCTTTTTAAATGTGATTTTGAGTATGTTGTCTGAATGGCGGTCATAGAGTGAATGAATAATCAATGTATACCATTTTTCAAAGTAAAACACTTGCACGTCACCATTTATACAAAGTGACGTCACTTGTATTTAAAATTTCTAGAACGTCAACCTTATAGTTCAAATGTTTCTAACACAGCTAATAATACGAAACCCATACGGAACTGCTCGATCTTTCATAGGCGTCAACATGGTGTAATAATCAAAAAAATGTAATCATCATTATATTGAAAATTTTAAAATTATATTGATTAAATAACCAAAAACATTTTTTATTATTAATAATATAAATTTTATGAAATAACTCTTCAAGTCTAATATTGCACAAAATAATAATTTTAATTAAATAGATTAGATAATTGTACGCGACTGATACCGGAATACTTCAAATTTTATTGACAGTTCAGCGTGTGGCAAAAGTGTTGCCGATTTTTTAGAGTAAGAATTTTGTTTATGTTTTGATTTCTTACACAATTTGACCATAATATAATATATATTAATAAATTATATTTATAAATACATATTAAATTTAGACTAATAGCTTTAAAAACTAATTATTGTTGTGTATTGTGATTGTGCTATGTCAAAACAAATAAGTAGTCTGTAGAAAGCTGAAAAGCTTTCATATAAGATAGATAATTTTGAACAAGAAATAATGGCGGGACGTCTTTACTATTACAGCCCTAAAACAGGTAAGTTTAAAATTTAGAATATATAATTTTGTATTAAAATGTTTTCTTATGTATTTTAGTGTGTTGCAGTAGTCTTAAAACTAAGTGTATTTACTGTTAATATAATAGTTTTACAAATAGTTGACATTAAAATTCCTCACTGACTAACTATTCTGATGTTTTGGCAACGCTGTGGGGTTCTGACGTCGTAAATCTTGAATGACGTGAAAGCATTTTTATGTGAAAAATGCTATATATTTGTTTCTATTTAAGACGTAACCTTTAAAAAAAAGGTCTGTCTTCACGCGACATGTAAACATCACAACCTCCTACTATGCACTTTCAGCCTAATGGCGTTTATTTTATATTGTTCGTTGTTTCAATAAATGTCTATATCGCTCAAAAGCGGACGGTTTTTCTAAATTTCGACTAATTACGAAAGGAAACTAAATTAGCCACAAGGTATGTTGATATTTCAACAATAGTATTATATTATATTTTAGATTTGCTGCGATTCGAACTCTCACCATCTAGGCTGGGACAGCAGAGATAAGATTTGTATATCTTAAATAGAGGCACCGAACCTACCTTTATTAATATTCGTAGCCAAACAGTCATAGATATCACGCTAGCAACAGCTGAAATATCGAATAAAATTCAGAACTGGCTGGTATCGAAGGACATCTATGTCTGACCACCGCTGGCTAATCTAGTAATATTAGTCTGGAAAAAAGCCTTATCAAATCGCGCGATCCTACGAGGACGAATGTAGAACTCTACAAGCGACTCTTAGAAGATGCTCTGCGGAATGAAAAGGCTTCAACTCCAGGAACTAATACAGAATTGGAAAGGTATACGGTATCTATCCAAAACAAAATAAGCTATGCCTATAAAAAATCCTGTCCCATAAAGATGGTCCAGGAAAGTCGCAAAACCAACTCATGGTATTGCACTGAACTGGAACACCTTAGGAAGATAGCAATAACAACTTTTAATAGAGCAAAATGCACCAAACTCAAAGATGATTGGGATTCTTATCAATCAAATCTCCCACCACTCAAAATGTTTGAGTGGTGGCGATACGGTGGGGTAAGACGACCGTTATGGCGTTACTGTGTAGTGTCTATCGATATCTAATGGGTGACGGACGATGAGAAAAAATTTCTACACGGGACTCTGCGTACGTAAATTTGTTAAGTTAACGATTTGTCACAAAAAGCTGATTGAAGAGAAAAATAGGTAAGATTTTAAGTAACATTTTTAAGAATACCTAATATTAACAGTTATTATTATATTTAACATACTTTTTATTTATTTATTTGTTGTTTTATAGATATGTTATTTGTTTTCAATATAATCTACGCCTATAGTATAAATAAATTTATTTTTTTTTCAGAATGGATATTTTTGATATTAGAACCAGGAATCAACTTTTAAAGTGGTACCCAGAAGTAGAAGCAGAACCGATATCAGAATATTCTGACTCAGAAAATGACGCTTCTTCTGTACATAGCATTCATGAGACGAAATACGGAGAAGTCAGAAAATGATGAGAATTTTGAATTATGTGACGCAATTACGAACCTATGGCAATAACTGCGGTTCTCTCAGAATTTCATCAATTTATTGACAAAGATGGAACAGTTTGATTAAAACATAAAAGGACTAAACCTGTATCAAAAACAAAAAGACAAAATATTGTTATTCAACTTGCAGGTGTAAAAGCAGTAGCATCAAAGTGTTGTACTCTTCGGGACTATTGGAAACTATTTTTCCTGATAGTACTCTAGAAAATATTGTACAACATACAAACAAACAACTTGCGGTTATGCGGAAATTGTATAAACTGGAAAAAGATTGTCCGGCAACAGATTTCCATGATATGTGCGTTTATTGGGCTTCTATATTTGGCTGGAATAAAAACGGGGCAGCATTTGAGCACTCATGAATTGTGGGCGAACGATGAAACAGCACCTATATATTTTGCTGACACTATGATACAGAAGCGCTTCCATGTCCTTGTGCGAGGTATTCGTTTTGATGATCGTCAAACCTGACAAGAAAGGAAAGCTGTTGATAATTTAGCTCCTATTAGAGAGCTATTTGAAAACTTTGAAAAAAAATGTTCTCAATATTATACTTCAGGGTCATACGTCACAATCGACGAGATGTTGGAAGATTTTCGTGGTAAGTGCCGTTTTCGTCAATATATAGCAAATAAACCTCAGAAGTATGGCATTCAAATCTACGCGCTGGTTGATGCACGAACATTTTATATCCACAGTATGGAGAACTACGCTCAGAAACAACCAGAAGGCCCCTACGTACTGCAAAATGATGCATCGAGCGTTGTAAAAAGGTAAATAAAACCCATTGATAATACTGGTCGAAATATTACAATGGACAACTGTAAAAGGTCGGCCAGTTGATAGCCAGCATGTTTACATATGGCCAGAATGAAAATCACTGCACTGTAGTCTCGTACACCAAAAAAAAAAAACAAAAACTTTCTAATGTTATCAACGATGCACGATGCCGATTCAATTGATATAGAGTCTAGTAAGAACAAACCAGGGATGATAAAATTTTATAACTTAAATAAAGGTGGCGTGGATGTTGTAGATAGGATGAAGTCAGATTACAATGTAACCAGAATTAGTAACAGATGGCCATTTACTCTATTTTGTACCCTTCCCAATATAGCTACTGTAAATGGCCAAATCATTTATATGAGTAATACTAACACCTTATTAGAAAAAAGAACTTTTATTTCAAACTTAGCAAAAAAGTTAATAAAACCACATTTACAAAAACGGTCTTCAGTTTCAACTTTTTTCATAAGCCTAAAGCAAAAAATTCGGGATATTCTACAGATCAGGATCAATCCAGTTTCACAACCGACAAATTCAAAGGACAAAATAAAGTGCTCAAATTGTCCTGCCAAGAAAAATAGATACACACAACACTCTTGTAATTCTTGTACAAAGGAGATATGCAAAGAACACACTGGAAAAACAACATTGGTGGTTCTTGAGAGTGATGCATCTGCATAAATCATAAATTTGTAAAATCTAAATTACTGCAAAAAACTTATGTTACTTATATTACAAATCTAATACATTGTGCTTGTTAACTTGTTTACTTTTGACTTAACCTTCGAAAACAAGCCCACATAGTTTAATTTTATAAGGTCATTATTGATTTTATACTTATTTTATTTAATACTTATACTTATTTGTCTGCCAAACGTGGTGCGAATTAGCTGTATGGTTTACATTTTGTAATCAGACACTTTGTAATATAAAGAAAAATAATATATTTAATTAGACCTGAAAATAGCATTTTTATGCTGGCTGTAATTTTTTTACAAAGTGAGAAAAAATAATCTCTACATGGGACCTATGGTGTAACGTAACTTAACGGGACCTATGCCGGGTTAAAGGTGAAGATTGCAGCTTTCTTATACAATCTGTGCATTTTGCCGCAAATGAAGTCAGTTTGTATAAATATGTTCAATAAATAAACGTTGGGCGATTTTTGCCATTTTTTATGATTCTCATGGGGTCAATAAAATTTATCAATTCCATTGACCAAATTGTACAATGCATATATAACAAATATTTATTTAACACCTTTATAAAAACTGACTTTATTGGCAGCCAAATACCAAAACTACATACATAAGCTGCTTTCTTTATGTTTAAACCTTATTTTGATTTTTGTCGATAGGACACTCTGATGAAAAGATATCGAATTTTTACCGTCAAGTTAATACAAGTTTTATTTAAAATTGATCTCGCACGCGTAACTGACTTTAAAAATCGCCGGTCACTTCTAGCGTTGTTTCTGAGAAAAAAGTTAATTGTACATCAAAACTGTTAATAAATATTTTTATTCAAAGTTATCTCAGCTACATTTTTTATTTGAAACATTTTTTTACTGCCTACAGATTCTTGGTAAATCAATTTTTTGATTTTTTTTTGTTTCCACCCCTCCCCATCCCCTACTACGAGAGAGGGTTTTACGAAAAAGCCGGGTGGTAGGAGTAACAAACTTTCTAAATATTTTTTGAGGTCACAAAATTGACATTCTCAGGAAAATTCAGCTTGTTCGTATGATTTAGAGATAAAATATCTGACGACTGGACTAAATAGTTTTACACTATCATAAGAAACATATTGTGGTCTTTGCCAATTTGCTCCTTACAATTCCAATTCTGCTCTTGAGTTTTATATTCAGAAGTTGAATTTTCATTAAAAGAAAAACACAATATTCTTCAGCAAGAATATGAGTAGACAGGTGATAGACGAGAATGCAGCAACTACAGAGGTATAACTCTCCTGAGTATCCCTTCCACAGTTTACGAACGAGTACTGGAGAAAAGACTACTACAAGAAGTAGACCATAAGCTGGAGCAGTCACAGAGCGGTTTCAGGAAGGGAAGAAGACCATGTTTTTACACTCAAGCATCTAATACAAAATGCACGAAATATAAGCACGGAACTATACCAAGCCTTCATAGACCTCGAAAAAGCATTTGATAGAACCCCGCGAACCGAAATAGACAAAAGCCTAAGAAACAAAGAAGTACACAGCAAACTCAGAAAAGCTATTATGAGCCTATACAAGAACACAAGAAACAGTGAGAACAGATAATATGGAATCAGAAGAGTTTAGAGTCAATGATGGCTTACGATAAGGAGGTGTACTAGGCCCCATCCTGTTCAATATTGTACTAGATGATGTAAGGAAGGAAACTAGAGAAGAAACATCGAGAATATTTGTTGGACATAGAAACCTGGAAATGATACAGATAGCGGAGTGCGCATTTGCAGATGACCTCGTCGTATTTGGAAGAAACGAGGATGCACTTAAGAGAAACAGAATGGACAGGATACGGAACGATGAAATAAGAGAACGACTTAAAGTCCAATCAATAGAGAAGAAAATCGAAGAAGCCCAACTGAGATGGTACGGCCACATGGTAAGGATGGATAAAAAAAGCCAAGTGAAACAAGTGTGGGGAGCGAGAAGAACCTTGAAAAGACCGAGGGGCAGACCCATGAAGACCTGAGACGATGAAATTGCCGCCATCCTAGACAGGAGAGGAGTCACCAAGGAGCAAGCGAAGAAATTGGCAAGCAACAAGAAGAATTGGAGGAAGTTTGTATATGAAACCTAAAAAGAGACTTTACACCCAACACCTTAGGTTAGAAGGGTTATTGATATTATATATAATATATATATATATATATATATATATATATATATATATATATATATATATATATATATATAAGAATATGAGCAGCATTTGCTATTGCCTCTGCGTCAGATTTTTCTAATAAATCATGAAATAAAATTGATACACTGTGTTTTAAGGTTTCTTCAGGAAAGCTAGATTGTATATCTTTAATCTTCTTCTTCTTCTTTTCATGTAGACATGACTCTGTCTGTTTTTCAATGTGCTTCTAGTAAGTTGTCGTTCCATCGTTTACGTGATTTTTCTACTGATCGTCTTCCTATTGGAGAACTGTAGTATATCCGTACTATCAATTGTTTCATTCAAACAACCTGCGGTTCCGTTTGCTCTATTCCCTTGATCTTCTAGATATCTTAGATACAGATATCTAGATATCTTAGAATCTTACTTCATAAAGATATAGTGTCAAGGCATTCGTGAATTTTCGGCAGATATTCTCGAAATTAAAATACTATGCTGTGAGGTTCAACCCATCTCGCCTCGCACAAACCACTAAGCTGGTGTACCATCATATTTTTAAGAACTGCGTTGCGTTTTGACGGAGCTTTAAAAAAAGAAATTACTTCTTTCATCGTTTCATCGCATTCCTCACAGATTCACTGATAAAAATTTAATAATTAAAAGATTTAAAATATGATTAAAGAATGGAAAATAAACATCATTAATAGCTTCATTTTTGAAGATAACTACTGCACCAACAGTTTCTGAAATCATTACAGAGCAGCCATCTGTAGGCAAATCCACACAATACTTAACATCCAAAATTGCTTTTTCAAAGTCTCTAATACAACTTGAGCTAACTTTAAAAAAAATCTAATAACCAACTTTGGGAGGAAGGCCGATCGCCCCCTTATATCCGCTTATGCCTTGTGAATAGGAAACAGTTTATTTAGATCTAACTTGTAGATCCCAAATTGTTAGAATTACTCAGTGCTACAACACTACTGCACTAATATGTACTACATACAATATAAACTTCTAATTTTATAGAACCTAGATACGCAAACGTGCATAAAACAATGAACATAGAGTTCAGTGGAACATATCATCAAGAACTCGCAGGAAAGGAAATGGCAATAGAAAAAAAATTAAAAGCTACGAAAATCTTTTTACTAAACGGAAGAAATTGCGTTTCAAGTAATTTATATTTTTGTTAACAGAAAATTTTAAACAACAATGTTAATATAATTTCGGTATGTATTATTGTGTGAAAGTGATTACATTGCAATCATTAAGTTTTTGTTGTACATACTCATGTAATTACCGTTTTTTCGATGACTAGACATTTTTCAATTAGCTGCTTTATGATAAAAAAATCATCTATTGTTGATTGTAAAATATTTGTTTATGTGTGGTATTATTCCTAAATAATAATGTGAAATTATTACTCATGTTAGATGGTACTCTTGTTGATACAGTTATAATAAATATCATTTTAATAATGTATCAAAAACTGTATCTAAGACATTGACCTATTCTGAAGTATAGAACAAAAACTATCTAGTCCATTTTAACTTATTTTCTAATTAAACTTTCTCTAATTCAGCTCCCATAAAATAATGACACTTCGTTGGAAGAAATTACAATGACTAATCATTTCTTAAATACCTTTTTTTTAAATTACCGTTCGACGAAATAACAGTTAGTAAAATACTCTTAAAAGAAAATGCTAAGAATAAAATACGATAACATATAAAAATTTTCTGCAATCACTTTATCGACGAAGGTGCTTTTTTGTTTCGAAAGAAAAGTTGATACATATCTATATGACCGTGACTTTATCGCTTTTGCGTGATAAAATCTGACATAAGTGTTTCTTTTTGTGACTTTGTAAAAGTAAATAAAATAATTTAGAATACGTTTAATTAAATCCTTTTGATACCTTTATAGTATAACCGGGATAACTATATTTGTCAGGAATTCAATAAAAAAAGAAACAAGGTTGTTCAATGTTAATCCACATTATTTGTCGGGTCATTGGTTTGTGGTGAAATAATTCCCATATTTGGGAATGAAATTTGTCAAACAAGTACTAACCTTTCAGTTAATTTTGGGTATTGTTTAAATATATATACACATCGGTTTAGAACGTCTTTCGACGTTGTCCGATACCTAAACACCATCTCTTCCTATCTTCGCAGTCGTTTGTTGTTAAATTTCTTTCGCTCATGGACTTGTTTACGCCGTGTTGCCATTCTAATCTGGGTCTTCCTCTTTTCCGTCGACCTATCGGTTGCCATTCTATTACTTTTTTGGGGAGTCTTGATGCTGGCATCCGTTGAACATGCCCATACCACCTTAATTGTTTATTCTCTATATCTTGAGTTATATTTTCAATATTCAATCTAATTATTACGCCACTAAATGGCCTTTTGGACTGTAATTTTTATAGTCAGGACGAGTTTTCTTGAAAATTTGAATTTATATTACTCTTACCTCTACTTCACTTTTGGACTTGCGCCCAGGGTTGCTTTTACTTGTGGGTGAAAACCACCCCTTCTTGGAGGTGAAAAAACATACATTTAAAATAACTCCGGAAATAAATCTTATATACTAAAACGCTAAGCCCTTTTCTTGTCCACCACTTTACTCAAAAACCATATTAGATAATTAAAATATTTTTTCGGAATATTATTAGTATTACGTATGAGATTGTCAAGATATACTTTTGGTACAATAATTCACTTCCGGTTTTGATATGACCGGAAGTTAAAATTTACTTTAAGTTTTAGACCCCACAATGTATATATGGATCGAAAGGTCTCGTCGAGATGAATCTAAATATATACTTCCGGTTGCGATCCGACACCGGAAGTGACCCGAAACGCGCATAAAACGTCAGGATAGAGCAAATCTGACACCGGATTCGTGATCAGCATGCAAAATTAACTGCTAAATGATATCCATGTCGACATTTGATGAACTAAAAATTGCATTCCGGTTTTGAGGTCGACTTCCATAATCACTTTTTTTTTACTTGCATTATATTTGATGAATGTTATGTATATTCTTGCTTATATTGTTTGTATTGATCTCTTAATTTTTCTCGCAAAATAAAAATTTCATTTAAAAAACTCGATGTCGAGTTGGTCCGCTAGTAAACTGACTAATTCTAAACAACTTTTGTTCTATAGAGTTTTTTGACTAAATTATTACTTTTTGAGTTATTTGCGACTGAAAATGTTTATTTTTCAAATTAAAAACCATGTTTTCTGACGGTTTTTCACAAATAACTCAAAAAGTAAGTAATTTATCGAAAAGAAAACTTGTTAGCAAAAATGTAGAATATAAAAGAACAAAAAAAGTTATATACTTACGATGTCTGCAGACTTAGTAAAAGCAGAGTCGAAGCTCATGAAAAGTAGGTTCTTAATTGTCAATCCAACCGAATATTTCAATGTGAAATAACGAAAACATGAAGTACTTTATTTATGAATTTTTTTATATAATCTGAAAGTTTGAAAAAATGTCTTTTTTTTAAATTTAAAACGTATTAGTGATCTGAAAAATCTTAAACAGTAAAAAATATAAGTTTTGCTTTTCTGAACATTTTTTTGTTGTTGTTCTGAAAAAGACAACCACATACCATGATGACAGTAAAATTCTCCTGTTAGTGATTCCATAGTAAATTATGAGGAAAAAACCAGGAAAAACACCTCATAATACTATCCAGACATGGTAAGTATTTGGTCGTACATTTAGTTTACTTTCAGTAAACACCAAATTCTGATTTTATATGTTTGTTATTTAAAAAATACCGTCGTACCGGAAATATGGCAAAAGGTCAAAGTCATATACTTGCCTAAGGTAGGTAAAGTATCAGACCTAACACCAAAGTCATAAAGACCGATAAGCCTATCTTCTTTTTTATTAAAAACGCTGGAAAGCTTCTTGATAGGTACATCAGAGACGAAGTGCTAAAAGATAATCCTCTAAGCAATCGTCAATATGCATACCAACCTGGTAAATCTACGGACTCTGCGTTGGATGATCTAAATAGGCTTATCTCAAAGTCAATGGAAGACAAAGAGATAGCAATGGCCGCTTTTTTAGATATAGAAGGGGCATTTAATAATGTTACCACCAGCTCTTTGATAGGGGCTATGAGTAGACGAGGCGCACCTGCGGTAATATGCAGATGGATAAGGGCATCCCTGGAGAATAGGACAGTAATGTCCATTCTGGGTAAAGCAACCATCAAAGCAAAAGTAGGTGGAGGCTGTCCACAAGGAGGAGTTCTGTCCCCTCTACTTTGGGCAACCTTGGTAGACGATCTCCTCAGAAATCTGTCCACACAAGGCTTTTATTGTCTAGGATATGCTGACGATATAGCAATCGTTGTCAGGGGCAGGTTTGCTCAGGTAGTGTCTGAGAGAATGCAAGCAGCCCTAAATATAGTTGACGACTGGTGTAAACAAGAGAGACTGATAGTCAATACTCAGAAAACACAAATTGTCAACTTCACCAAACAAACAGCACTACAAGGCCTAAAACCACCGGTGCTGGGAAGAACAGAGATTTTATTTGCCAAAGAAACAAAATACCTTGGAGTATATTTTGATCATAGGCTTACATGGAATACTCACATTCTAAAAACCACACAGAAAGCTACTATGTCCTTGGGCAGATGTAGAAGAATGTGCGGTAAGAATTGGGGAGTTAACCCCAAAATGACTCTATGGTTATATACAAGGGTTATTAGACCCATGATAACCTATGGCTCGGTGATGTGGTATACAAAGACGCAGCAAGTGGGAGCAATGAGGCTGCTAGGTAATACACAAAGGCTAGCATGCTTGTGTATTACGGGGGCCTTAAAAACAACTCCTACTGCATCGCTGGAAGTCCTGTTGAATCTACCACCACTTCATATCTTTATACAGGGCAAAGCCAGATCCGTGATGCACAGATTAATCCATAGTCAGCGACATATAAGCCAGATGCATGGTACTGACAACAGAAAGCTAATCGAGGAGCTAAAAGCCGATATTGTGATGGGGAAACCTATCGATGCAACAGTTACGAGATATAGCTTTAACAATAAGTTCACAATTAAGATACCAGGCAGGGAAGACTGGAATAAAGGTGTACCCATACAAGCTGCTGCTACCTGGTACACGGATGGCTCAAAAACATCCGAGGGTGTGGGAGCCGGCATAGTAGGGACAAATCAAGGGATAGATTTCCCGGTAAGTCTATCTAAGGATGTGACAGTTTTCCAGGCGGAAATAACTGCAATCCATCACTGCGTGGAAGAAATAGAAAGGCAGGAAAGAACGTTCTGTTCAGTTGCCATCTTCACAGATAGTCAGGCAGCGCTTAAGGCACTCAATTCTGTAGAGGTCAATTCTAAGCTAGTATGGGATTGCGTGTGTGCCCTAAATAAACTAGGAGACCGTAGCAAGGTTACGGTAGCCTGGGTAACGGGGCACGAGGGTCATAAGGGCAATGAAAAAGCAGATGAAATGGCCAAACAAGGCTCATCATTGCCATTTATTGGACCGGAACCCTTCTGCGGAGTTGCTAAATCAGTAACAAAAACGGCTACAAGGAAGTGGGTAGCTCACAAATCTCTGGAATGGTGGAGGAATTCACCAGGACAGAGACAGGCGAAACAGTTCATTACAGAACATTCGCCAAAATTTACGGCAGACCTAATAAGCAAAGACAGGAAAACAGTCAAGGTCATAGTAGGTCTTCTAACAGGGCACTGTAAGCTGAATAGGCACTTGAAGCTGATGGGATTATCAGATGATGACCTGTGCAGATTCTGTCACCTCGAAGAAGAAACAGCATTGCACATTTTATGTCAGTGTGACTGTCTGGCAAATGTGCGGTTCTTGGCATTAGGAGAAGAAAATCCACCGGCAAATAGCTACATCGAAGGTACAGTCTCGAAGCTACTAGACTTTATAAAAAAAGTCAGGCTAGAGAATATTATCTAGGACTAGAGGACCACAATAGATCTGAAAAGGTCGCAGTGGAATAGGCCGAAAGGTCACCTCTCTTAATCTAAATCCTCGATATGTTACTGACTTACTAATACTGGTATTTTCCTTTTAATAACTTCCTCTTTTAATATGGGTAACCACCTCCTACTACATTTTGCCGAGGAATTTGCGACTCAATTGGTCTCATTTAGCATAATTAGAGCCCGTTCGTTCACTTTTCTCTTTTTACCATCCTAACAGCAAATTTTAGACCCTTTGACAGCATTAAACTCTCCGTTGCATTTTGTTCCTGGTTTTTCCCCTTATAATTTACTATGGAATCACTAACAGGAGAATTTTACTGTCATCATGGCATGTGGTTGTCTCTTTAAAGACGAATTACATGCTATGATTTTTCTGACGGATATTCTCAAGTTAAAGTTGATCTTACAAATAAAGTCGTCCCAGGAATGCAACTCGGCAATATCATTTTAAAGTGGTCTACTTAAAAATGTATAATGTATGTCTGAATTGTCAATATAAATGAGTAAAATGAGAAAAAAAAATAAAATAAAATTATTATAAGATTTTTTCACCAAAAAACAAAATTTTTACTACCTAATGTTTTTATTTTAAAAACGATTTCCGAAGTGGAAAATGAAACGTCAATAAACTTACTTTAACCTTTAATTGTGGCTTTTTAAATAGTAATTTTTGTTTTGTACGAAAAATTGGTTAAAATACACCTGTTCAAAGTTTGTTTACACTCTCGATTAGTGACCCTTTCAACTACAACCCTTTCAAAAATAAGGGTTACAAAATTAAATAAAATGATCTTATTGCCCTAAAAAACCTACAAAATGGTGTTTTTAAGTACGTAGCATAAACGTTAACCGAGTTATGGGTAAAATACCAATCACATATTATAGAAGATATCAGATCGCGTATAGTGGAGCATTGTAAGATAAACATAATGTGGTATTAAGGCACATATATATATATATATATATATATATATATATATATATATATATATATATATATATATATATATATATTCACCCATCCTTACAAACTAATATAATGGTTCTTTTTTTTAAGTTGTGTGTGAGAGAGAGGGAAAATGGCTTGGAAGCAGGTTATTTAGCCACAGATTTTTATTTGTTATTTTTTAGCATATTTTGATTTTTTTATATCTATTACCGTTGCATTTAGGCAATATTTATTTCTTTCAAATATCATGGAAACAGTAAATACTCTATACCAAGTGGAAATATACTTGTTTTTGTTGTAGTCTGTAATGTAATTGGTCCATATATCATCTCTCGTTAATTTTGCATTCCAGGAAAATATGATTCAAATCTAATAGAAACATTATCACAGAAGCAAACTGGTGTATTCACTATTCTTAATTTATGCAGATTTGCTGCATATTTTCCATGTTGAGTTTTTAATCTCACAATAGAATGCAATAATATACTCAGTGACATTAGAAGTGTTACACCCAGAAGGAATAATTTCTTGAACTTAATTTTTTGGCAACATGGTAGATTTATATCAAGAATGCAACGATAACGTTTTCAAGAATTTTTATTAACAAGTAATCAAAAAAAAATTAATAATGCGTTTGGCGACCCCGTAGCTGAATACACTCCTGTATACGTCTAGGCATTGACAAAATGAGATGATCGATGTATGCTTGTGGCACCTCGTTCCAAACAACTTGAACTTCATGTATTAACTGTGCCAGAGTCTGTAGAGGATGGTGCAAAGTAGACAGTCTCCTTCCCATCATATCCCATACATGTTCGATAGGATTTAAATCCGGAGCACGGGGTGGCCACGGCAAAACATTAACGCCAGCTTCTTGGAGAAAGTCCATAGTTTGACGAGCAATATGGGGACGCGCGTTGTCTTGCTGAAAAAGGACGTCTCGACGGCCGTCAAGATAAGGCAGTAAAGTGGTTTGTAAAATGTCATCAACATAACCTGCAGCTGTCATATTGCCTCGAATAAACACAAGTGGTGATCGGCTACCATAGGCAATAGCCCCCCAAACTATTACACCAACTGTCATGTGTATATGTCTCTCAACAGCAAACCCGATATCTCGTCGCTCTCCACGGTGGCGTCTTACCATCCTACGACCATCATGCATTCCTAAACAGAATCTTTATTCATCGCTGAATGCTACATTACGCCATTCTGTCACCCAATGCTGCCGTTCTCAGCACCAATTCAAACGTTGATGACAGTGATCCCCAGTCAAAGGAACCACTAGTCGTGGGCGGAATGAAACCAGTCCAAAGGCTCGAATGCGACGATATAGTGTACGCATACTAACAGGTCTACCTACTACTCCAAACCATTGGTCAGCAATTTGACGCGTAGTAGCAAAACGGTCTTGCAAAACAAGTAATCTAAAGCGCCTATCTTGATGCTCGGTTGTGCGCCTCGGTTGACCAGTAGGTCTTCTTCGTGTTCCTCTACCTTCGTTTGTTCACACACGACAGACACGCATAACCGTCATTGCCGTACAATTAACGCGACGGCCTATTTCGCGATACGACAAACCCATATCTCTATACGCAATAATTCTGCCCCTGTCAAAATCGCTTACATGGTGGTAATTTTGATGTCTTCGAACTCGAGGCATTTTGTTACACTGAATACAATTAGACTAAGGAATAATAACTAAAAATTTCTATACAAACCGGTTTTTACAAATCGGTATCTTCACAAAAAAATTTAAAGGTAAAACTCTATTTTTACAAAAAGTAGAAAAGATAAAACATTGATATTGTTATCATAGCATGTTTTAAATGTTGTCATTCTGTTGCCAAAAAATTAAGTTTAAGAATTTATTCCTTCTAGGTGTAACACTTCTAATGTCAGTGAGTATACAATAGTAGAACTATCCCGCTTTGGTAGCTTATATTTATTTATTCAGGTGGCGAAGGGAGTTGTTGATGCAAAGAAAAATATGTTGACATTCTTGAAATAGTGTTTCATTGTAAAAAAAATTAATTCATAACATTTTGTTACAAAAATTTACTGTATTTATAGTTTCATTAAAAAAATACTATTACTATTCGAATTTCTTCGTAAGGAGTGGTTTTTATAAGTGTATAAATTATATGGTAAAAAATTAAAACAGCGGCAACGGCACAAGTCCAATTTTGAAGTGGAGGGTAAGTTTAACCTGAAACCAAATTTTTATGGACATCAGTGGAAACAAGTTATTCAATAACATTGTTTTAATTATAACTATTCTGTGGGTGAGATTTAGAGGCTAAACTGTGATAATATCTTAAATTATGTGGTTTAATCTTAACTAGCGTTTATTTACTTTATTAAAAGATGATTTGAATCAATCACCCGGTTTAATTTATAATTATACGATTTTTTTCTAAAAGGGTTAGTGTTCATCCCTAAAAAATAAAAAGTAACCAACGGCAAAGTCCAAAAGTGAAGTGGAGGGTAAGTAAAACCTGAATTCAAATTTTCATGCAGTTCGGTGGTGACTCGGAAAATTACAAGGTATCGCCGGATTTCACGTTCATTTACTGGCCTAAGTATATGAAATTGTGTAAAGTAGCAATCGTAGGAACAGCATAAGATTTTTTTTCTTTACAAAAAGCCCCATTAACCATGACAGGTTATTAGCGGGTGTTGAAGGATTACAATATAAGTTTCTGTCAAATAAATATTTATTCTTCGAATAAATTGACATGTTAACATCACTTTAAATATCTATAATAAAGAAAATTCGTCAGTTTAACTTAAAATTATCAAAATTGTATTGCAGGTAAACGTGATTAAATTAGACGATGTGAATTGTATATACATATATATTTTTAATTTAGATTATTGTCACCATCATTATTCCCTGATGAAGATGGCTATGTGCAGTGAGGAAGTAAACAACGCTTGTTGCTGCAAAGAAGAAACCCTTTTATTGAATTTAAAGATGTGGATTTTAAAACTAGGTTTGGATTATCTAAAAATTTAGTAGATTAATTATAACACTTGTTCGGTGACCCATAATTGTTAATTGCTATTTGTTTTTATGCTACAGGATCATTTCAAATATGCTGCATCCTACGAAAAATGTCTCATTACATTGCTCTACTCTGGGACTGTGCCAAGCCTAGTAACATCAAAGTAATCCAGATATTCCAGAATAAAGTACTGAGGAACATCGTAGATGCGCCTTGGTACGTTAGGAACAACGACCTTCACCGGGACCTCAAGATGGAAGACGTCAATCAGATAATCAAGAAATTTGCAGGGAGCCATGAACAACGACTCCATCATCATGTAAACGTCGAGACATTACGAACCTAGAAAGAAGGCTCAAAAGAACAAAGCCTTTTGAACAGGTATAATGAGTGAGTGAAAAGCAGAGTAATGTGTTGTGCGAGTAAGCATGCTAAATTTAATGCTAGTTATTAGAAATAATAGGAAAGATACTAGTGAGTCGACACCTAATTTTAAGATTTCATTAGTAATTTAAGTTAGAAACAAATTGATAATTGGTCTTACTAACCAGATTTTAATGTTAGTACACTTCTGTGTCTTAAGTAAAAAAAAAAAAAAAATTACATTGCTCTATTTACTTCTTTGGTCCTCTATTACAAATGCCCCAGAACCTCAGTAAATAAGGTGCAAAATAATTTCTACCAAACTTCAAGATTTCCGAGGCCCCTTGGAGGGATAGATTGCACACATAAAAATACAAGCATCTGGAGCGTACATGACTCAACAATGTTGTTCTGATCTTATTTTCTTGTGGCATCTTAATACAGTTTACTATTTTTATTAGGAATAGGCCACAATTTTACTTTAAAATAAGTTTATTTTAACCTTTTGATTTCCTCTTCGGAAATCGTTCTCAAAATACAGTATTTATAGAACTGCCTTTTGAGAAGGGCCAAAAACTGCCTATTTCTTTGTTTTCAGTAGTGTCTTTAAATTTCTCAATTATTGAAACCAGATTTTTTTTCCTCCTCTAAATAATTTTTGGTTCTTTCACGTTTTCTATACGTTTTTAATAATCAAATTTGGAATCTATTAACGCTTAACGCATAACGCTTTTTAAGAGGGAATATATTTTCATCTGTCACTAATACTCCAGTCTTCAAAGACGAAAGTGCCACTAAACCTAAAAACATCTTATGAACAAGCTGACTTTTGCTGAGAATATCTCAGAAACAACGTTTGAAGGGATTGCAATATAATTTGCAGTTTTTATATAAAATTTGTATCAACTGGACGGTAAAAATTCGATATTTTTTGATGAAAGTGTCCTATGGAGAAAAATTAAGGTGAGTTTTAAAGATGAAGAGTGCAGCTTGCATATGCTTTTTTTGATTTTGCCGCAAATGAAATTAGTTTCTATAAATCTGTTAAATAAATAAACGCTGGGCGATTTTTTTTATCAATTTATCATTTCTATTGACAGGTCGCTGTGAAATTTCCATTATTAAAGCCAAATTTTGAAAACCTATAACATGAAGGTTCTATTTTGAATTTTGGGCAAAAAATATGATTTACATATATTTATATATATATATATATATATATATATATATATATACATATATATTCATATTAATATGACATTTGTATACCCAAAAAAAAACCCTAAATTTAAACTTTCACATTATAAATGATCTCACTTCACGAGAAAGACGACATTGGTGGAATTTGTAGCTGAAATTTGTGAATTGCCATCTGATCTTTTGTACTTGTGCAATAGAAAAGAAGTTTTAAACGGTTTAAATAGTTTGTAATGTAAAAGTTTAAATTCAGCGATTTTAGGCATATTTCAAATGACGCATATTTGTTGCCAAAACTCGAAATCGAAATTTCATGCTATAGGTTTTGAAGATTAAATAATGAAGTGGATTTGCTAGCTTTAAACGTTATTTCTGAGAGAACGCGGCATCTTTTCTGGGGTCCCAAAATTGACATTCTCAGCAAAATTCAGCTTGTTCTTCTCGTTTCAAATATCTGACGATTGGACTATATGAAACCTAGGTTCACTAACTGCTATTATATTGATACATGTTAAAGTTATATTTCCCACATCAAATACCAAATCATATTTGCAACAGATTGTAACATTTGGGAAACGTCATTATCAAAATTCTGAAAATTACATGTTCAATATCAAAATTATCGGACAGTAAATAGATGAATGTATAAATATGCCTTTCGAAAATTTATCTGTCTGTAATTCCTCAAATTTATATTACGGAAATATATTTATTGTCAGTATACTTAATTGAAAAAAATCGGTTAGATAGCCAAGCGGGGTAGGCGGCCGACTCGCATTGTCGTACGGCCGTAGCGTCCTCCTGGTTTTCAGGAGTTTCTGGACGATCTACGACCGCCGCTCTTGAAGAGGATCTCAAGTTTCGAGAGTCCATCTTCGTATTTAAGGAGTTTATTAGGATATCGGCCGTTACGGGCAAGAAGATCCGCCGAACCTCTGTGGTAGGTGAGGGGACACCGGCAATCAGAATTCTCTAACCGTTCGAGCTTTCTTACAGATAAAATGTTCTTACATGAATTATATATATGTTAGAATTCTGATGCGTGGTGTATACCTCAAGTTCCACAGAGATGTCGGCCTTCTCACGTCGTGGAGCCGTGTTCCCTCTCCTCGAGAGAGGTACGAGAATGCCGGTCGTGTCGACCCTTCCTGCTGCCAGTCGCTTCGTATAGCTACCTTTTCGCTAACAGTATTTGATATAGTTACTATTTGCGTAAGGTTTCGGAGACGAAACGTTATTGCAGCTCAACCTGATCGGAAAAGCAATTACAAGTCCCCGTCGGGGCTTTTATTCGCTCTTTACCGTGACAGGCCCAAATAACGCTGTGGTCAGTTCGACACGATGTGAGGTAGTTCTAAGACCAATGTCTTTTCTATCTCAGTAAGTCGTGTTCTACTGTCAGGAAGCGTTTTGCAGTCGACACGCCGGTTCTCTTCCACTTGATGATTTAACTTCTAAATTGAATAACCATTATCAAGTATTTTCTTCAACTCAGGACGTCTTCGACGATAACAGGATAGCGGTAATAAATAAAACTCAAAGGTAGCTTGGTAGCGCACCGAACCAACAAGGTCTAACGGGGCTAGTAGAGTATGTGCGACTGGACCCCGATCGGAAGATGTGCTGTTCTTTTATACACATTGTGTTTGAGAAAATTCAGCACACTTCCGCCGAGAGGCCAATGACAGCGAAGTTAATAACGAGCGCTGTGATTGGCCGGCCAAAGTAACAATCTTTGTCGTGATTGGTTACCTTGGCGACAGCATTCGCTTTACTATCGAAATACTTTAGCGGACGACGCGACGCGACGTTTTGGGCCCTGGTGGTGACAGAAACAAAAAGGCTAACGTAGCAGTTAACGTAAAATTCTAAAATATATATATATATATATATATATATATATATATATATATATATATATATATATATATATACGCTACTATCTGGCTAGTATTTTTGGTCCTTTAGTTAAATAATCAAAAAAACATTATACATCGATTTTTCTTTTCTAATAAAAACGCAACGCATAATCTTAAATCTTACTGTGATTGTCGGACACACTGTATATATAGAAATATTTGAAAAAGTGTACATCTAAAATAGTATAGTAATCCTACCACAGGCTTAAGATTTAAATTAACGGCAAAAATGTTGCATGTATACATCTTCAAAATAAACAAATAGTTTTTATACTAAATAGGTATAAACTTGTTATTTATAATTAAATTTATTAAATTTTCAAGTTAAACTTGAAAATATTTACTTTTATTATTGTTGAGATTTTTTTATGTAATGTAATTTTCTGTGAAAATAGTTCCTGTGAAGGATTACAGATGAATGAGACATATTTAGATTCAAAAATGACTATTTCTATTTTCTTATAGCTATATAACTATTTTCTTGTGTCATGTTGCTCACTGAATATTTTTAAATGGGAGTAAATCACAATGAATTGTAAGAAAAATACCAGTTTTTATTTTATTTCAACGTTCTGATTTCCAATCTAGAAATAGTCTTAAAAAAATCCGAAATAAAATATGAAAACAATTTCTGGATTGGAAATCGAAACCTCAAAATAAATAAAAAAATCTAATTTTTATTACAATTCATTGGGGCTTATTTCCATATAAAAATATAAAGCAAAAATAATTAGTTATTGATTCATGTATATATCAACTCAACTTGTTAATTAATTAATAAGAGATTAATTTATATAAGTTTTTAATATATCAACAAGTGTTCTTTTTATGGGTACATTTTGTTTTAATAAACAAGATATTATATTGATGTATTTTTAAATTTGCTCACCCCCTTTATAACTGGAATCAGAAATCGAGTATGTTAAATCACTGAATTCAATATCAATTGGAGGTTTTTTCGCTATTGTATTTAATTCAGTTAAGGGTTTAAATTTCGGCATCATAACCTCCATTTCACTACCACTGGCTTCACTCATGTTTGTCAATTAAACTACTATACTACCGAATGCCGTTTTGACACGAACACGCAACTCTACGATAAATCCTATGGTCTGTGAAACCGAACTGATTTGATGCAGTCGACCAACTAAATAGTTTCTTAGTCCGCGCTACGGCAGTTTTTAAATCAACTGGCCAGCTTTAAGGAACGTTTCAGAACTATGTGTAGGGGAAATGATCAATAATCGCCGCGTGCTAGCCGTTGGTAATGGAAGCCCATTCGTTTAGTCGGTTTGTTGACGAAAAAGTGATAGTTGAAGTTCTCTGCCAAAGGTAACGTCTTCTTTCGCGTTGCCACCACTCAGGTACTTACCTGCCGGTGGTACTTTCGCTGAAATTGATAATAAGTTGATTGCGACGCGTTGATTTATTTGACAAGGGAGCGGGAAAAAGGTTATAGAGTGCATTTCAAGAGTTACATATTAATAATATATTTTAAATGTACACACACACTGCCAGAATTCTTGTACCCTTCTGAATATTAAAAAAAAATTACAGTAAAATTTTAGCAAAAGTGTAAAATTCAGATAAAATTCAATATTTTATTGGCCCAAATTTTTACAAATTAATCCTATGTTTTACGTTAAGTGTAACAAAAATTCAAAAGTTTTCGTCTTTTTAGAATATAATAAAAATATGCTTTATTGTCACTGAAAATTGTATAATTTTATGGACAAAGCTTACAAAAAGTCAGAAAATAACAATAACAATTAAAATTTACTGAAACTACATATGTACGGGGTGTAGAGTTGTGTTATAGAGATAGCACCTTTTATCGGAACGACCACATCGAGCGTCATAGACGGGAGATGGTTCTTGATAACTGGTCCTCATAAGACAGCTAACTCTCACTTATGGCTCCACGTGCCACACCCCGGGCAACTGCATTGGTCTGCAGGCTAAACTAAGTGAGGGTAGCCAGATATGGCGAAAATTCCACCGAGCGATTGCCGGTATAAGCAATCCCACACTTACTGGCCAACGGCTTCGGGCGGATGAGTTGGTAAGTGGGAGGGCACTCTTTTGTCCTAGTGCTAAGAAATTGGCACCAAAGGCGAATGAATCAAGTAAATGGTCAACGGCATAAGGATGCAGAAGGCAAGGAGAAACCACTGCATTAAAGATCCAATTGGATATCTCTAGTACAATTATCATGGCAATGAATACTAAAGGAAAGAAAGAAACTGATCATGGGAATCGGAGGCCAAGATCCGGCAGGGGAGGAACAGACAAGGACTCCCAGGTCGTTAACCGGCGAAACCCTTGTCAAACTTCGAAACAAGACAAACTAAAATTATCAAAAACAAAAATAGGTACGTGGAACGTCAAAAGCATGTATCAACCTGGTAAAATGCATAACATCCTTCAGGAAATGGGAAGACTGAATATAAATATATTAGGAGTAAGCGAAACATGGTGGCCTAACTCAGGATATCTTTCAACAAAAACCGGTACCTTATATTATTCGGGAAACACTGATAACCAACATAGACGTGGAGTAGCAATTATTGTCGATACCGAGGTCAACAAGTCAATAGAGGGCTTTGTCCCAATCTCAGAAAGAGTGATGCTACTACAAATAAGGACATCACACACAAAACTAAATCTGATCCAGGTATATGCGCCAACGACGGATGCAACAGAAGATGAAGTAGAAATATTCTACCAACAAATTGAAGATGCACTGAAAATGACAAAGAACAGGGAAATCACGGTAGTTATGGGCGATTTCAATGCAAAAGTCGGCAAAGGAAGAGCTGGAACAGTAATGGGAGACCAAGGACTAGGGGAACGTAACGATAGAGGCGATCGTCTAATACAATTCTGCCAAGAACAAAGTCTAATAATCACAAACACGTTCTTTAAATTACCAATGAGACGGTTATATACATGGCGCTCACCAGCAGATAAACCCGAAAAAGTTGTAAGAAACCAAATCGACTATATAATGATTAAAGAGAGATATCGTAACACCATCAAATCAGTTAAAACATATCCAGGAGCAGATGTCGCATCAGACTATAACCCACTAATCGCTAATGTCACGGTTAAGCTTAAACGTATAAGAAAACCACAAAGAACTGCAAAATTAGATGTTAGAAAACTGAAAGAAGTTGATATAAAAATCAAACTTCAACAGAAAATATACGAAAACATTGATAAATTAGATACTAACCCTTACGAGATAAACGAACAATGGGAAACACTAAAAAACTGCCTCCTCGCTCCATGCAAAGAGATATTAAAAGAACCGACACGAAAGAAAGACAATTGGATGACCGACGAGATACTCGGCATGATGGAACAACGAAGACAAGCCAAGAACAAAGACAGTCACAATTACAAAATCATTAACAACGAAATCAGAAAAAAGATAAGAGAGACAAAACAAACTTACTATGAGGAAAAATGTAAAGAGATAGAGGATCTTCAGAACAAATACGACCTATTCAACATACATAAAAAGGTTAAAGAAATGGCAGGACTGAAAAAAAGAAACCACAATACAACTCTTTTAGATAAAAATGGAAATACTATGATAACGACTGACGAAAAACTAAAACGATGGGAAGAGTATATGGAAGAGCTCTTCGACGACGAAAGAGGAAACCCACAAGACTTGTCTTTTGAGGACAGAGAAACAAGTGCAGAAATTACAAAGGAAGAAATAATGTATGCACTAAAGAACACCAGAAACGGAAAAAGCCCGGGGCCAGATCAACTGCCTATTGATATCCTTAAAATAATAGAAAATGAGTACATTGATGTCCTCTTAAAGCTTTTTAATAAAATTTATCAATCGGGTGACATACCCAACGAATGGTTGACCTCAACATTCATTTGTCTCCCAAAAAAGAAAAATGCTAGAGAATGCACTGACCACCGTACCATAAGCCTGATGTCTCACACACTTAAATTGTTTTTAAAGATCATTCATAAACGCATTTACAAAACACTTGATATGGATATTGAAGAAACTCAATTTGGATTCCGTAATGGCGTAGGTACCCGTGAAGCTCTATTTGCATTCAACGTACTAATCCAGAGATGCTTGGATGTGAACCAAGATATGTACGTCTGTTTCATAGACTACAACAAAGCTTTCGACAAAGTCCGCCACAAAGAGCTAATGGAGATCCTCAAAGCAAAACAAATACAACACAATGACCTTCGAATTATAACAAATCTATATTATAAACAGCAGGCACACGTACGCATTAATGAACACACATCAGAAGAGTTCGAAGTTAAAAGAGGAGTGCGACAGGGGTGTGTATTGTCACCACTACTATTCAATGCATACTCTGAAGAAATTATGAAAAGAGCTCTTGAGGGAGAAACAGCAGGAATCAAAGTCAATGGAACACCAATTAACAACATTAGATATGCGGACGATACTATCATAATAACAGACAACCTCCGAGATCTCCAAAAGCTAATGAACAAGATAGTTGAGTATGAAGAGGAATATGGATTATCAATAAACACCAAGAAAACCAAATTTATGAGGATATCAAAAACCCAAAATAATGGTGAAAGCCTGACAATTAACGGTAGTGCTTTAGAACAAGTTGAAAACTACCACTATCTTGGCACAATAATTAATCACACAAACGATTACTCCAAAGAAATCAAAGTTCGAATAGAGAAAGCACGTACAAACTTCAATAAAATGAGAAAGGTACTTTGTGCAAGAGAACTAAAATTGGACTTGAGAGTTAGGCTGGCAAGGTGCTATATCTTCTCGACTCTGCTTTATGGGATAGAAGCATGGACACTTAACGCGTCGACTGCTAAAAAGTTGGAAGCACTTGAAATGTGGGTGTATAGAAGAATCCTGAAGATATCATGGACCGAGCATGTAACAAACAACGAAGTCATGAGAAGAATCAACAAAAGAATGGAAGTATTGGAAACCATCAAGACACGAAAGCTGCAATACCTGGGGCATGTTATGCGTAATGAGAGATACAACCTACTTCAATTGATTATACAAGGGAAAATCCAGGGCAAGAGAAGTGTAGAAAGAAGAAGAATCTCATGGTTGCGTAACTTGAGGGAATGGTACGGATGCAGATCAATTGAACTATTCAGAGCAGCAGCATCTAAGATCAGAATAGCCATGATGATTGCCAACCTCCGTCGCGGAGATGGCACGTGAAGAAGAAGACATATGTACACATACAACTACATAATCCACATGAAATTAGAATAAGAAATAAGTGATTCACAGATGGGTTTTAGAAAGGGTCTGGGAACTAGACAAGCATTATTTGGAGTCAATGTTCTGACACAACCATGTTTGGTTATGAATCAGGACATATATGCTTAATTTATAGATTTAAACATAGATTTTAAACATAGATAGTAGAGATCTACAAATTATATCGAATCTGTATCAAAATCAGAAAGCAAGAATAAGAGTCGAAGGAGAACTGACAGAGGAAGTAAGTCTACTTAGAGGAGTTTGACAAGGGTGCATACTTACACCACTCTTATTTAACGTCTACAGTAAAGTGATATTTCAAGAAGCTTTATTGAATATTGTAGAAGGTATTTTGGTCAACGGAAATAGCATTAATGATATTAGATATACGGACGATACGGTCATATTTGCAAGTGACATGGAAGATTTACAGTACATAATACAATATGTATACAATGCATGTGAAAGGTACGGACTTCAAATGAATCTCAAGAAAACGAAATCAATGATATTCTCAAAAAAACCACAAAATGTAGATAACCTGATCATGAATAATACAACGATCGAAAGAGTAACAACATATTAAATATTTAGGAACGTGGTTAACCGAAGATGGAGATCAAACAAAAGAAATCAGAATAAAAATGGCAAGAAACACGTTCATAAAATTGAAGAACTTACTTTGCAACCGTAACCTTAATCTAGAGATCCGCACAAGAATGCTACGTTATTACGTTTTTTCTACTTTACTATACGGCATGGAAGCGTGGACAATAAAACAGTCTGAAATCAAAAAATTACTCCTCCTTTGAGACTCCTTTAAGATGTGGTGGTACAGGAGAACCCATAGAATATCTTGGACTGAAAAAGTAACTAATATAGTGGTGTTACAAAGAATGAAGAAAGAAAGTAAAGTCATAAAAACTGTTAAAATTAGAAAGATTCAATATCTGGGTCATATAATGAGGGGCGGGAAGTACGTTTTACTTAGGTTAATTATGCAAGGAAAGATACAAGGGAAGAGAAACCCAGGACGACGCAAAATATCCTGGCTAAGAAATTTGAGAGAGTGGTTCGATTGTAGCTCATTAGAATTATTCACAAGCGCGGCCAATAAAATTAAAATAGCGATGATGATTTCCAACCTCCGATAGGAGAAGGAACCTGAAGAAGAAGAAGAAGAAACTACTTAAATCGTCAATATCACATAATAATAAAATAAACAGTCCAAGAGCAATTATAGCTGAACAACTAACTAACAGTGGTATTTTACAAAAAAGAAAAGTAGTCGGCCTAGAAGTTCCACACCCGAACAACCATCCAAAAGAAGATGCATTGAACCTAGACCCAATATATATGTACAAACAGATCAGGTTTCACACTGGCCAACCTGGACTGTAAATATGGAAAGATGTAAGATGATAAACTGTAAGGAAAAATCAAGGGTTCTAATAATATTTTTTATACATAATGTTCCCAAATAGGCACATATTTTGTTTTCTCAAAAACCGGATCATTTAGAAAAAATGTGTAACGGTGAATTCTACATACATCTATTAAGAGTAATTTAGTATAATTGTATTTTATTTTGTCAAAAAATAAAATAAAATAAATTCATGCGGCTTAAGTTAATGATGATTCCATGTAATCCAATGAACTATTTTATAATAAAGTCGTCCCAGGAACGCAACTCAGCAATATTGGCAATATTATTATAAATTCGGCCACTTTAAAATGTTTAATATATGTCTGAATTGTCAAATAAATCAGTCACATAAAATTAAATTATTAGAAGAATTTTTCACCAATTTTACCATTTATTAATGTTTATATTTTGAGAACGATTTATGAAATGGAAACTGAAACGTCAATAAACTTATTTTAAACTTCAATTATGGATTATTCCCATTAAAATAGTGATTGTTTTAAGGTGCCACAAGAAAATAGCTTTAGAAAAATAGGAAGTGATTTCAATAACAATTAAATTTTATAGCAAAAGATTCTTCTTCTACTGGATATACCAGACGTTAATTTTTATTTTAATTTTTTATAACTTATTTTTAACTTACTTAACTTTTAGGTGAGGATTTTATAAAATTTGCTCAAGAGTTTATCAATTTGGGTCCAGACTTTGGTAAATATGATGTCAAAAACATATTAGCTTCTGCTAGTGTCGCTATTGTTCGGTAAACTTTTAATTTTGCTATTTTTAATTACTCTAATAGCTAAAGGATTTTAAACATTATTTTTCATAATTCTTGAAAAGTAACTATTCCTTCATTTTTGATCTATCCTTATTAGAGGATTATTTGTCAGAAGAAAATACAGCAAGTTCATTTTGGACAGTAGGTGACGTTGAAAGTTAGATGTGGTATGCTATAGGTTAACGCTTGATTACCCCTTATACCCGTTTTGAGTTTGGCAATTAAATCGCTTATCGTATAAAGAGAACAAGTCCGCAAAACTTAGTTTTGAGAAAAATTAAAAATTCTAACTAGTTTAGAAACTTGAAAACCTATCAAATTTTATGCTACATAAATAAATTTTAAAATGAAACTAGTAGTGTGACATGTGATACAGCAAATTTGGCTTTGAAAACTATTAACACCAAAAGGACTTTTTTAAAGGCTATGATTTGTTTCCTTCATAAAATAACTGAATAAAAGACGAAATAATGCTCCTGCTCGACAGGTGATAATTAATTTACTTATAAAAAAAAAACGTTTATTTTTACAAAAAAGATCTAAGGTACCTACACCTTAAGACTTAAAGACTTTTCTTCTTCGGGAATGTAAGTCAAGACTTTTCTTTTGGAAAGTTTTTTATAAGCTTATTTATTTTTAAAATAACAGAATCTAATAAAGCAGTTGATCTCTTATCATTTATTAGGAGCGAAGTTGAACGAAAAGCTCTTGTACTGACAATACATACAAACTGAGAAATGCTTTTTTGCATACCTGAACACGTTCTTGTCCAGCTAATACGTGAAACACAAAATTGCTAAGGCGTTATTGTTTAGGTTCTTGATTCCTTGATCTGCGTATCTTAATATTGTTCTGAAGCTATTTTCTTGTGGCATTTTAAAGTAATTACTATTTAAATGGGAATAAGCCACAATTAAAGGTTAAAGTACGTTTATTGACGTTTCAATTTCCACTTCGGAAATCGTTCTCAAAATAAAAACATTTTAAGAACGATTTCCGAAGTGGAAATTGAAACGTCAATAAACGCACTTTAACCTTTAATTGTGGCTTATTCCCATTTAAATAGTAATAACTGCGTATCTTAATTTCTTTAGCATCAAAAAGAACCATTAAAAAAAAGCTTATTGCTTATTATTATCTTGCTTATTTTTTGGTTTGCCTAAATAGAGCGTTTCCAAAATTGATTTCTTCTTCCCTCCAAAAAATTTCTTAGTGTATTTAAATTTACATCTTTAAAAAACCATCATTAAAAACAAATTGTTTAAGAAAGGTAGTACTGATCAACTAGGTAGATTTGAAGAAACAAATTTTAAACAGAAAATAATCAAATTATTACAATACAAGTTATTTAAAATAATTTTAAAGATTTAATTATTTTTTGGTCTTAAAATACTAGTTTTTGTATAAGATGGCCCCTTTTTATAACAATTACGAGAATATGAAGGTGTATAAATAGATTTCCTCCCAACATAGCCTTTATCTATATAGCGTCACCCTGTACATAGTTGTAAACCTTGTACAAGTACATAGCTCTAGTCCTGCCCTGTTTGTCGAGGAAGTTTTGTAATTCCTTTTTGACTAACATAACTTTTTCCAAATAATCGAGTTTTAATTCGTACATTTGTCTAAAACTCTTGACAATATATCTTTCACACCGGATGAAATGAAGCATCATTTAAGGAAACTACGAAATAATTCATCACCTGGATTAGACGGATTTACCTCCTTTTTCCTCAAACAATGTGCAAAATCTGTAGCCATCTCTATATCTCTCATAATGAATGCTTCTTTTAATCAAGGTTCTCTAACCTCGTCCTGGAAATTGGCTTCAGTTACTCCTATATTCAAAAAAGGAAATAAACTTGATTTCGATAATTATTGTCCAATCAGCCTGGTTCCTATTTTCGGAATCGATTATTTCGGAGGCTACGTCTGAGTTTCTTCTTCAAGAATATGTCATCCCTCACCAACAACATGGCTTTATCAAAGGTCGTTTAACGCTCACAAACTTACTTTATTGTTAAAATGATTGGTCATTATCTTTAAAGAAAAGGAATCCTGTCGTTGTAGTCTACTTAGACTTCTCCAAAGCTTTCGGCCGTGTTCCAAAACGTTGATTACTAGCTAAATTGGATCACTATGAATGGTATCCTCGGAAAGTTAAACATTTTGATTTAAGATTTTCTATCCGACAGATAATTCAGGGTTCGAGTTGGGGAAGACCACTCACTAGATAAGCCAGTCAAGAGTGGAGTCCCACAAGGATCAGAACTTGGACCGCTACTTTTTTGTGTCTACACTAGTGATATTTCGCTCATTGTATCCAGTAAGGTTTCTATTTACGCTGATGACACGAAATTATATGTGAATCCAACTATTAACCAACATGTTCTTCAACAAGATCTTGACGCAATATTCAAATGGTCCTTAGAATGGTTACTTCCGCTTAACATTGAAAAATGCGTTATTTTACATATCGGCAAAAATATATCCCTTAAACTCGGTAACCTCCCACAACGATCTCGGAGTGACAATTAATAGTAACTTAAATTGGTCTAATCACATAGTGTCGGTGTGTAAACGTGCAAACTCGAAACTGTTTTTGATCCGTAAATGTTTTACACGTATATCTCTGACCTCTGTTAGTAAACTTTACTCAATATACGTTAGACCTATTCTTGAGTTTGCCGGATCAGTGTGGAATCCAGATTTCAGTCGCGATAAAATTCTACTTGTAAATGTTCAGCGTAAAGCCACAAAACTGGCATACGGCCGTGTAAGATCTGACTATGAAGATAGACTATCCATGGCTCGTCTTACGACATTCGACCAGCGACGTCTTCGAGGTGACCTAATTATGTCCTTCGGTATTTTAAAACATAATTTTGGAAAACTAAACACCATATTCACTTTGAATCAAGACGAAAGATTAAGAGGCCATCGATACAAATTAAAGAAGGAACAAACTACTGCAAAGTCCAGGGTGAACTTCTTGCCAAATAGAATCTTTAATGTCTGGAACAATTTGGATCAAGACACCATATCGGCAACTAGTGTTAACATCCTTAAAAATAAAATTGATAGCGCTTTATTTTATTTATAGGATTGTGTTATTTTCGGACAGCATTATTTATTTATTTATGGTTTCACAATTCAACTTTTGTATGATATACTTAATTGTTTAACTTTACTTTACTTTAACTTTATAATTGTTATTAGTTTTATAAGGATATTTTTTTTATTTTTTTTTTTGCTTTTTGGGCATAATAGGAGCTCGCTCCTCTGCCCTTATTTGTTATATAATAATAATAATAATAATTATTATAATATAATAATAATAAATATTAATAACCACCAAAAAAAGAAACCTTTTAACTGCCTTCATTGACTAAAAGAAGGCTTTTGATTCGTTACCGCATGAATGGCTTATAGATATATTGAAAATATATAAAGTCAACGATAATCTCGTGACCGTTTTGAAGCATATAATGGCAGAGTGGAGGACTAAAATTCACCTTCAAATACCTGGTGAAACCAATATCGAAACTGAAGATATCCCTATTAACCGGGGCCTTTTCCAGGGAGACTCGTTAAGTTCACTTTGGTTCTGCCTAGCGATTCACCCACTATCTCAGCTGCTGAACTCCACTGACGCAGGATTTAGCATCAAAAATAACAACACTGTTGTGGAGAAGCTTAATCATCTGTTGTATATGGATGATTTGAAACTAATGGCTTCCACTCGAAACCACCTAGATTAGATGCTAAAAACTGTAGAAACTTTCTCAAATGATATTAGTATGCATTTTGGACTAGACAAGTGCCGTATACTAAATATAGTCAGAGGAAAGGTTCAGCCCGGAGGTTTCAATAGGCAAGACGGCCAAAACATCGAGGCAATGGGTGAAAATGATATACAAATATCTCGGAGTACAGCAAGCGCGAAAAATTGACCATAAGTTATGAAAACCGAACTTACTTCCGAGTTCGTACGAAGAGTAAGACAACTAAATCGGTCATATCTTAATAGTAAAAATTTGTTTAAGGCATTAAATACATACGCCTGTTCCGCGCTGACCTACTCATTTGGTATTATAAAGTGGTCAAAAACGGATATAAAAAGTCTTCAGCGGAAACTAAAAACACTTCTCACAAAGGCGCAAAAACACCATCCACGCAGTGCAGTAGAGAGAACAACATTACCGCGATATCAAGGGGGAAGAGGACTTATGGACATAGGTGAGCAATTGGATAAACAGGTTGCTAATTTAAGAACTTATTTTCAGGTGCAGGCTGAGACATCTACCTTACATCGAGCAATTTGCGCAGTAGATGATACAACGCCTCTAAAACTGAGGGAACAAGAAATGCGCATACACCACCTGACTCAGCAAGAAAAATGCGCACCTGGATGAGTAAACCTCTGCATGGGTGACATCTCAATGAGATCAGCCAAGAATATGTCGACAATACAGCGTCGAACTATTGGTTGACATCAGGAAAGATGTTTCCCGAGACTGAGGACTTTCTACTTGCCATTCAGGATCAGGTTATTCCAACTAAAAATTACCTGAAATATATTGTTAAAGATCCTCAAGTCCAAAATGACAAATGCCCATATGGATGCCAATCCCAAGAAACCATCCAACATCTTACCGGTGGCTGCCAGGCGTTTGTCGGAACTGATTATAAAGAACGCCATGACTCAGTAGGAAAGATTATCCACCAAGAACTAGCTGACAAACTGGGACTTCTCCAAACCGACCATCTTCCTTATTATTAAAATGTCCATGACAGAATGCTTGAAAATGACAACTACAAGCTCTACTGGGACCGCACTGTGCTCACAGACCAACCAATGGCACATAATGGACCGGATCTTGTACTAGTTAATAAACTTACCAGGCAAACAACACTTATTGATGTGGCGATACCTAACACCAATAATTTGCGTGTTAAATACAATGAAACGATCGCCAAGTATAGATATCTAGAAATACAACTCAGGAGACAATGGAGAATGGAAAGTACCCAGATAGTACCTATTATCCTATCTACTACTGGTGTTATTTCCAAAAACCTCCTAGCGAACATCAAACATCTGGGTCTAAATGAACATCTTTATAATACCATGCAGAAAGCTGTACTCCTCGCGACGTCCAGATGTGTACGAAAATTTTTGGGAGATACTCCAGCAAACCAAGTCACCTAGAGCTCGATAACACGGAAATAGTCCCACCAGAGCTCAATCCTTTTGATACCGTAGGTATCTGGGATGAGTGAATTTTCCCCTTAGAGGGAGTGTGAGCCGTATGGCTAAATCTGGATAATAAATAATAATAAATTCTTCTCATTTTTTTTTCAGTTTTGCACGCTCATTTTCAGTTTCTCTTCTCTCAATTTATTACTTTTACTACTTGCATCAGATATAATACATGATCCTATTATTGTTTAAAATAAAAACATTTTACTTTTATTGGGAAAATCACGCACACATGTGCTAGAGCTAACCGAAGTAAAAAAATAAACAACTGTAAACAAAATGACAGAAACAATGGTGGCGCCACAAGAATTTCTGTATAAAGGTCCCAAGTCCCCGACTACTTGTATATCTTATTTTTAATTCGTACTAATGTGGACTTGTCCCATTTATACAATAAGCGCTTCAATTAAAAAAATATGGATATCAAATTTTCCACATTTTACTCCATACATTTTAAATATATAAAAGAAAATTGTATTTGATAATTTATACACTCGTAATAACTCTTGTTTAAGCTTTGTTGATAATAAATAAATATAATTTCATTTTTATTAAAAATATTCACGCAGTGCTTTAACATAAATTCTTCTTATACAACCTAACAATCACTTTAATAACTTTTATAGATTTCATGTTTATAGGAAAATAAAAATCTAATGTACAAAGTTTATTAAATATATTATATTCAGTTACATAACATAGTAGTTAAATTTCAAGAGCGTGATATATTGATTACACCTTAATATACATAACAAAATATTTTTTATTTTGTTTAATTTAATTCAATTAAAAAAATAGTCGGTTTGACACTACAAATACTAAAAAAAGGACGTTTAGTACTTTGAACTGTATCTGATTATATTTCTGTGCGTCAGAAATATACTGAGTGAGAAGAATCAATTTTTTGCTTATAAATCAGCTAAAGAATACATTAAATTTGTCGATATTTTAAACTTGAGTGTGACTGTTTTTTTTGTCTAGAAATTTTGTCATAAACTGATAACATTAATGTATTTGTCTTTAGTCATAAACATGGTTGAATTCTCTAATTAAATTATCAGTAAGCTTCTATCTTGAGTCATCATCATCATCATTCTGGCTTCACAACACTGCGTGTATCCTAGCCTTCTCAAGAATTTCTCTCCAGTCGTCCCTATACATCGCCTTTCTCCGCCAACCACGTATTAATCGATTTGAACCTTGTTCTGGGTCTTCCTCTACTTCTCTGATCCATGGGTCTATCAATGAACATTTTTCTAGCTGTCATTTACGTTTAGTGTTAACGAGTGCTTCCAGGTATACAAATTCGTTCACTGCTTCGAGGATATCGTGTTCTATAATAAGTATTAGCGGGATTTATGGTTACGTGCTTATTTTTATGTACTTCGTTTTGTTGGTAGACAGTTTCTCTTGGATTCGTACTCTATATTCAACTTTTTTAGTTGGTAACGTTAGTTTTGTTAAATTTACCAACTGATTTAGTATATTTAGCTCTGTCATTGCTTTGTACTGTTCTCGTATATTTACTACAGAGTCGTAGACTGCTCTGTAGTCTATACATTTGTGATGATTATCTGTGCCACATTCCAGTGTTTTTTCTCAAAATTTGTCTTCGGTTGGCTCCTCTGAAACTATTTCCTATTCTATTTTCCTTCTATTCGTTATGCATATGGTGCATACGGTGACATAGTATTGATAGAGAAGGCAAATGGATAAAAACTACCAGTATTTCTGGCCTTCGTAGACTATGAAAAGACATTTTATAGTATCTAGATGTGGATCCTAGAATATGCTATTAATAATTATAGAACAAATTCGAGATATAGAGAATTAATACATATTATATATTGTTTGGGAAAGTATTTAGTTTTTATTTCCATATTTTACATTTAATATTTTTCTTTTACTGTAATACTATACTATGATCTAATTTAATGGTATCTTCTTACTACTTTGCTTTAAAAGATTATTTTCACTTATTTCGTAAAATTTAATTCTTAAACTGGCTTAAACACATATCTGTTTTTAAGTTCAAAGATTCGACTCTCTTTGTTATTTTGTAAATACGTCGCAAATATAGAAACTGCTGCAAAGTATCATATTTCTGTGACCATTTCGTTAAAATTATTGCCATTCAAAATCACAATACAATAGAGTGACTTATTGGTGTGCACTTGACTCCCTTACCCTACGAACCGAATAGATATATGCCCAGAGAGTTTCGGACTATTTTATACGAAGAAATAGACACTTCCTACCGAGACAGTCACCGAAACACACCCAGTTTATTGGTTAACTAGTGTTTTTAGCGTCGGCACCGATGTGATGTCGTAATATACTACTGCCTGCTACAATAATTCATACACCAATATTTTAAAAGGTAAGTCCTATTCTTGGTATAGATAACAGCAATAAGTTAAAGCCAGCTAATTTTCGTAATTTATTCACAATTAATATTTGCTATTTTCGCTTATTTATTTACAGTCAAAATATTGCATTTTTTCTTTCATTCTTATTATTCTAACTTCATTTAACCCGACCTCTTAAGTTTTACATAAAACATTTGGATACTTCGAAACCGATAATAAATAATTATAACTTGATTCAATTTATTTTATTTTGTTTCACTTAATTAATAAGTTTTGTTTCTTTTCAATTTAACTTTGATCGGTCCTTCAGCCTTTTTTGCATTATTTTAAACTTAATATACAAAATTAAATTGGATCATATTTACGTAGCAATTTTTAAATGTATTTCTACTTTTTTAATTCATAATATCAGTAGGTACTGTTATACATATTGATTATACATATAATATATTAAATTTATCATTTATCGTAAGGTTGGTCACCCAAATAAGGCCACGTTAACGTTTGAAATTTTTTTTAAAAGGTGGCAGTTGAATTAGAAAATTATCTATATACTATATTTTTTATCCACAAATTGCCAATTATATTAAACACATGGAAAAACTGATACCGACCCATCTATCGCAAGATCGGATGGCTTGGCAGCTATACTTCTGACTGATCTAGTCACTTTTGTCAACGAGTCTCGTCCAATTTTCATGCTCGCTATGACTCGACAAGATTGGAACTCTTGGCAGCCATATTGCTGGCTGATCTAGTCACATCTGTCTAACGGTTCTCCTTCCGATCTTTCGATGTTTGGTCTGATTCGGCGATTGCGCTCCCTTGAGGTAATTTTTTACCCATAAATTGCCAATCGTATTAAACACATGCAAGAACGGATACCACGCTCTACTCGGCATTATATGCATTCCAATCTAAACTCCTCTGATTATGCTAGTCGTGTTTTATCACCGGCACAATTGTTACAATTTTCACCAAACTGACATTTTCCTACCGTGGAGCTCATCGAAATATCATTACTTCCCGGCTGTCGTCGAATACTTTCTTCTGAAATGTAACACCACGCCGAGATTTCTACGCTGTTCTTCTTCTTGTTTTTTCGTACCCCACGGAATTCTTATAGGAAAAGAGGCCAACGGTATTCTGTTTGACACAGAATTAGTTTCTTAGTTTAGTAGAAATTCTACTGATTCGACGCTATTCTTTTTTAACTGATGGCATTGTACGCGTTGTCAATTTGAGCACAGTTTCAGATGTCGTCCAACAATGTCCTGTGGTCAAAATATGACCGCTGCTTATTTGTCAATTCATATTTTATTCTTACTTAGTTCCTTATGAGTATATCCATCTTTTCATGTCTATTTTTTACACTTATACTTTCAGCTGTTCTTAAAAACATTTGTTTTTGGAGCGGGAGAATGTTTGGGAAAGTATTTAATTTTTATTTTTATATTTTACATTTAATATTTTTCTTTTAGCGTACTATAATATGATCTAATTTAATGGTATATTCTAACTACTTTGCTTTAAAAGATATATTTTTTGTTATTTCGTAAAATCTCATTGTTAAACTGGCTTAAACACATGTCTGTTTTTAAGTTCAAAGATTCGACTTTCTTTGTTATTTTGGAAATACGTCGCAAACACAGAAACTGCTGTAAAGTATCATATTTCTGTGAGCATTTAGTTAAAATTATTGCAATTCAAAATCGCAATACAACAGAGTGATTTATTGATGTGCACTTGGCTCTTTTACCCTACGGACAAAGAAATAGACACTTCCCACTTTATCGGTTAAGTACTCTTTTAAGCCTCGGCACCGGGCGTCCCTTAGCGTCGTGATGTGGTACTATTCTACTACCTGCTACAATTTCATATACCAATATTTCAAAAGGTAAGTCCTATTCTTTGTATAGATAACAGTAATGAGTTAAAGCCAGCTAATTTTCATAATTTTTTCACAATTAATATTTGTTATTTTCACTAATTTATTTACAGTCGAGATATTGCATTTTTTCTTCCATTATTATTATTCTAATTTGATTTAACCAGCGACCTCTTAAGTTTTACATAAAACATATATGAAAACTCAATTATGATTGTAGAACTAGACGATAATACAAATTCCATCCCCATTAAGAGAGGACTTAAAAAAGGCGACGTAATATCCCCAACGCTTTTTAATCTAGCCCTAGTCTTCTTCAAAACTACAATTAGTCAACATATGGTATCAACGTTAATACTAACAAGTTAAACCACCTCAGATTCGCTGACGACATCGTGATTATATCGAACATATTCGAGGAACTACAAATTATGATGGAGGAATTCCCAGACAGCTCCCAATACGTCGGCAAAAATAAATACGACAAAAAGGAAAACAATGACAAACACAAGCGACAGACGTATATAAATGGCACTAGAAGAGAAAGCACGAGAAGAGCAAAACTCGCATGAGCAGGATTTGGAAAACTCAATTGGATACTTAAGAACCGCAAAATACTTTAATACTTTATAAGCAAAGTATTTAATCAGTACATCCTTCCTATCTGATATATAGATGTTAAACCTGGACATAAGGTAAATATGAAAAGCTAGCCACAAGAGAAAGGGCAGTGTTAAGAGCAATATTAGGTATACGATTGTCAGATATAAAGAGTACGTAAGATCAAAAACAACTTGAGAATATTACACCAAAAATTGCCAAACTCAAATGGAGCTTCGCAGGTCATACTGCTAAACAAAAAGACCAACGTTGGAATGCCACAATACAACATTGCAGACCTAACAAAGGTAGACGACCAAGAACAAGACCACGGATGAGATGGGTGGACGACATAAAAAGAATAGCCGGAACAAATTGGAAATATGTTGCTCAGGATAGGTATCGAAGGAAGGATTTGGGAGAGCCCTATGTTCAAAAATAGACGATACAAGGCTAAGAGGACAAGAAGAAATGAAGTTTAAAGCAATTAGTAATTTTTCGTGGCAGCAACGAATGTTTGCACAGTTTCAGTGTAAAAAAAGTTAGGAAACCGATATAAAGCAGCATATAAAGCATTAAAAATTTGAATTAAAAAACATTATAACTGCAACGTCATCGATTTTGATGTTTTTTTCTTTTTCAAGAAAAATCTAGACAGATACAGATTATAACTATGTACTATCCAATAAGAATTCTAGATACTATGCTTAAATAATAACTTTTGATCTTCTGCTGTTTATTTCAACGCTTAATAGTTGGAACTGACTATAACCCCAGCTTTTTACTTTATGATTAATTTAACTATAATTTGATTGTTAAAGTCGGTTCGCTATATTTACGCGGGTTTCGGATTAAAAATTTTATTGTAAGTCTTCTTCTTCTCGTGCCACTCCTAGCGGAGATTGGAAATCATCATGGCCACTGCGACTTTGTTAGCAGCGCGCCTAAAAAGTTCAATCGAACTACACCCGAACCATTCACGTAGATTACGAAGCCACGATATTTTTCTTCTTCCCACACTTCTTTTGCCCTTAATTTTGCCCTGCATGATATTTCTTAAAAGTTCGTACTTTTCACCTCTCACAATGTGCCCCAAGTATTCCATCTTTCTAGTTTTTATCTCATTTAGAATTTCGCATCTTTTGTCTAAAGTTTGGAGTACTTGCGTGTTAGTGACGCGGTCCATCCATGATATTCTGAGAATGCGCCTATAGCACCACATCTCGAAAGCTTCGATGTTTTTTGTGGTCAACTGTTTTAGTGTCCAAGCCTCTACTCCATACAACAGGGTAGAAAAGACATAACACCGCAGCATTCGTATTCGTAACTTTATGTTGATATCACGATTGCAAAAGAGTTTGCGCATTCTATTAAAGACCGATCTAGCGATTTCTATTCTACATCTAATCTCTTTTGTTTGATCAGTATCGTCTGTGATCCAAGCACCTAGATATTTATAACAGGACACACGCTCAATCGTTGTATTGTCTATTACAAGATTAGCTCTGATGTTCTTGGATTTCGTGATTACCATAAATTTAGTTTTTTTCAAATTAATTTTCAAGCCGTAACTGTTACAATATATATTGAGACTTTGAACGAGATGTTGTAGTTCTACTAGCGTTCCCGTTAGGAGAACCGTATCGTCAGCATACCTTATATTGTTGATCGTCTCACCATTTATTATCAGACCAAGATCTTCTTATTGTAAGTACCCAGTTTTAATTACCTGCTCTTTGGGGAAATATCAACTGGTCAAATGAAATGAAAAATAATCCATAACTTTTTTTAATTAAATAATAATGGAAAATCTTTTATATAATTGAAAGTATAATAAGGAGAATTACTTCATTACTGGAGTCTAATGTGGCTAATATAAACCTAATAATAATTTTATATTACACTTCACACAGAAAATATGGTCTATGTATATTTGTTCCATGGAGAGAATTTCTAATGAAAAATAAAAAAATTTTACTTGCCAACAAAAATGAAAATCATTATCATCAAAAATATCATAATCGTCATCATCACCACTGTCATCACCATTAATTGTTATTATGATTGGACGTTTATTGGACGTGGATTTCGTTTATTTTATTTTCACGAGTCCACCAATCTTCTATTAGTTTCTCGCACTTGAATATACAGTTGCACCACACTTCTGGAGTTACAATTGAAAGTGCCTTTCGCCAAGTTTCCCGAACTGCGTCGTCGCTATAACCGTTAGGCCCAATACGGTTGTCATAATATTGTTTTGCTATTCCCCATATATATTCGATGGGATTAAACTGGCAATGATACGGTGGCAGACGTAAAACTTGATGACCGTAACTTTCAATAATCTGATCCACAACAAAGGTTTTTGGTTTTGCGTGGATATTTGTCAAGCGTAATAATTCTGATTTTAAAATATGTTGTGTAAATGGTATATGTTCCTTTGTCAACCATTCTTTAATTTTATTAACAGTCCAAGAATTCGTTGGACTTTTGTTTAATACTTCAGAATGGTAAGGTGCATTGTCTAATATAATTACGCTGGGCTCACTTAAACCTGGGAGAAGTTTTTCATGTAACCATTTTACAAACATTTCTGTGGTCATATTATCGTGATAGTCACTTGATTTTGATTTAGATGAAAATATTAAATCAGCACCTTCTATAAAACCCGATTTCCCTCCTGCATGTAAAATTATGACGTGTCGCTTCCCTTCTCCATCAGTATGTTTGATAGAGTTTACGTTATCATCTTGCCATATTCTCTTGTTTGCACCCCTAGAAAATATCCATGTTTCGTCTAAATATATAAAATTTGCCCTTTCTTCTTTTAATTTAGAATATTTTCTTAGAAAGTTAATTCTTTTATGCACAACAGAACTTCTTTCACAAAGGGCTTTTCTGTTTTCCTCCTTTTGAAATTTGAAACCCAAATTATGTATCACTTGCCATAGACTTGTTCTGCCAATTTCGTCAAATTTTCTATCTTTTAATTCCGAGAGAATTGTATTTAAGGTCACATTTTCCTTGTTGGCTCGCATTTGATAAATGGTATCACGAATTTCAAATTTTTTTCCATCTGGAATATCTTTCGTTTTCAATGATAGGCGAGTTTTTCGGTGATCTTCTTGCGGCCGTTCATTATTGCGATTTTGTAATACTCCTCTTAGTTTGGTTTCCCTAATTCCTAGAGCATCACATACGCGTTGTTGAACAGACATTACCGATTTTAAAGGACCGCCATTTTCTTTTTCATCCGTAAAATACTTATGTACACTACAAATTAGACTATCTACATCTAACACACGTCTAGGCATTTTTAAATATTTCCACCAAACATACAATGTCAACACTGGCAAAGAATCAATTCAACTGCAATATTGTAACAAATTTATACCTACCCTAATGTTATTTTAATGTATTTTAAAATATGACCATTAATGCAGTTTTTACCTAATTTTCTGGGAAGTCGTTTACTGCAACTGATTATAAATGAGTCATTAGCATAATTTTGTTAATCCGAAACCCGCGTAAATATAGCGAACCGACTATAATTTTATCCTATCATTTATCTTCAGTATGTAGTAAATTGGTTATTGGGCGTATGCATTTCAGTGCGTAAAGACTGGAGCTGGCAATAGCTAGTAACTATTGTAAAGAAACCTGCTATTGAGATAAATTTTTTATTTTAATTACCTTTAGACAGTAGCGACATCATCCACTGCGATTATTTTGCGATTGTTTACTATCTTAACTTTTCAACTTATCATCGTTATATTTGTATCAATCTAGAACATATGTATGTTTGTCTAGCAAGCCACATTCATTTAATATTTTCAGTATATTCTAATGTAAGCGGTATTCTGTACAGTTTAAATAAATAATACTATAAATAAATCTAACCGTGAGTTTAATTTCTTGATTTCAGGTGTTAAGTGATTTTTTTAAATAATATATAAACGAAAATAAATTGTGGAAGAAATACAAATAATAAAAACATTGAATTGTTAAAGTGTATTCGGGACTATAAAAATATTTGCGAACAATTAGAGAACTTTAATAAAAATATTTGCAATCAATCGGAGCATTATAATAAAAATATTTACTAACAATTGGCATTCATTGTTTGTTCTTACTCTGGTAAAAAGTATTTAAATATTTTTTAAAGGCAATTTTAAAAATACTATTTAAAGACAGTAAAAGTTAAGTTAGGTTTAGGCTTAGGTTAGGCTTAGGTCTACTCATAGGGTTTTAAGGTCACACAAGCGCCCCTAGCATGACTTAACGACTGCTTTTGTAATCCACATCGACCAAACTACGGTAGTGTATCAATTCAAAAAGGAATTTAAAAAAAATTGGTGTCAGTGTTGGTAATCAACCATATACAATCCAGCTTGGTAAGTCAGTACCATAGTCACAGAGCTAAGACTGCCACAAGGCAGTATACATTTGCGTTTCTTCATTCGACGACGTTGCTGAAGTATTTGATCATGACGAAGTTGTAGGAACAATTAGAGGAATTAGAAGATAATTCCAATGGTTGTAAAAAGATTTTTTTAAAACTATTGAAGATCATAATTAATATGATTTCCAACATCCGAAACGGATAGGAACCAGAAGAAGAAGAACCAAACAGAACTGCACAAGCACGTGGTTATAACGATGTATTTACCAATGAAGTCCAAACAACACTTATATTAAATATTGTGTATACATGTAATGAAAATTACATTTGGAGTTAACTTTAAATATGGTCAGAGTTAAATTAGAGAGAGATGATACATTTACAACAAAAACCAAACTGAATGTATCAGCTACCATGGCACATTATTATCATATCATTAACCCTTTGCACAAACAATAATTATTTTTAACTTAATAATGTTTTCCATAAGCAAAATTTCGGATGAGTTATGGCTTCATCCTTATCTACATTACTAGCAGATATATTCATGAAGGATTTCGAACAAAATACTATACACAAAAAAGACAAACAATCCACAGTATGGTGTAGATAATGTAGATTATATGTTCTCCATTTCGTCTCATGGACCAGAAGGATTAAATAATTTTGTGATGGACATTTGAATCAATAAAATTCACCACGAAAACAATTCCTTTTCTGGATGTGCTAAGCACAAAAGAGGAAACAGGATAAGTAACCAAAATTTGCAGAAAACCAACCCACACCAACAGACATTTAAATTATCACTCAAATTACAACGTAAACATCAAACAAAAAATTATCGAAGCATTATATTTATGATAGAACTCCAAACATTTCGAATAAAAAGACGTTTAAGGAAGAAATAAATCTGCTACCTCCAATAGTGCTGCACGACTTTGACGTAGGTTCGGAAGCTTAAGCTGACTGTTCAGATAGGGCTGTAGTCTGGCGTAGGAAGTGGAACAAGTATGTGTGTGTGAACGAATGGGATCTCCCTAATAAGGAGCTCTCCATTGAATGAAGAACGGGATAGGCCTAGTGAATGGGAAGTATAGAAAGGTGTAAAACGACCAAGCTAGAACAGTTCCTGTCACCACATAGCTCTCTGGGGTAACCGGGGAATCTTTCCCAGGTATTATTATTATTAAGCAATAATTCAATATTAAAATTGAAAATTAAAGATATTAAAATCTACTGACATCGATTAAAAATGTTAAAATCTGATAGAGTGTACTAAATCCATAACATTTTCCATATATATTTTTATCGTATGTACATTTATTAAACTATAGTATACAAAAAACCACTAGGAATTTCACTTTTAAATTTTAAATATATATTAAGTTTAATTTTCCGTCATAGTTTTAAGATTGATCTCATCATTTGTTTGTAATTTCTTTTTACATACTTTTCAAATGCAATTTTCCTAAGAGCAACTTTTATCTCTCCCTTGAAAATTTGTTTTCTATTTTTGAGGAAATGACGTACCTACTATGGAGTGTCGAATTGTAAACAATTAAAAGAACTGAATGACGCACTAGAACAACAGCAGACACCCTGAGCAATAAATAAGAATAGTTATCAACTAACAATAATGTCGTTTATTTTAGTCACAATGAAAATTTCAACATTGTTTTACAAAAAATGCAAATCGTAATATATCATAATCAAATTATATGATGAATCGATTAAAAGAGATTTCACAATTTATTTTTGTCAGAACTAATCCTTTACCTGGACAAATTTGTTTATTGTGGTAGATTTCAACATAAAATATTACAAAAATACCAACATTGTTTGTTATTTTTATGGAAAAAGTATTAATTTGATTTTGTCGCGTAAAAATTCTTTAGTAATGTCAATAATTAGTAGGTACCTATAAATTTGTTTACACACAAACATAGCAATTATTGTAATGGTGATGTTTTTGTCCAAAAATTGATAAACAAAAATTCAAATAAGGTCGATGAAGTTTGTATTATATTATAAAATATATATAAAATATATTATAAAATGTGAGTCCAGTCTGGCTTTTACAAGTTTTCTTGATAACCCTGAGTTTTGTTTTAATTATATAAATTTTCACTAGTAGTTTAAATTAGTCTGTTATAGTTTTGTAATTCAACAGCTGTTAATAGTCTACCTGGATTGCGGTTACATTAGATCTGCCGATATAAGTGTCGTTCCGTATGATCTCTGTTTAGTTTATTATATTTTATATTTTGCTGCTGTAAGTCATGTTCATTTTCTTCAATGTCTCTCTTCATTCTACCTTTTTTGCTGCGCTTAGTAGAGTGCAACAAATTTAAGTTTGGGAATGTGACGTAGTGTTTAGCGCAGGTGGGCGGACTCTTTCTACCAGTGGCGGGCAAAAATAGGTAGATTTAAAATAATTTTTCATAAAGATATTCAATTAAGTTAAGAATGAATTTGTTAATTTTTATTTTCATAGTTTTTAATCATTATGAAGTTTATAGTCAGTTGCACTCGAAACATAATGAGTAAAATATTACTTCAATAAATAACAAAATTCCTCAATACTTACAATTTTTTAACATAACCACGAAGGAAGGGTTTCAATAATGCAAAAAAAAATAAATGAGTAGTTTATTTTAACTAATTAAATAATATATTTATTTGCCTAAACAAGAATGCCTTAGTTATAATTCCTCGCAGGATTCCAAGATATCTATTCCTGGGCTTTCTGTAAATATATTTTACATTAGAAAGATAAACCAGTATTAACAACAAATTGCGTAAGTGGTCCAGAGTAGTGTCTAACAAATGTTCTGTTTCGATTTAAATGATTTTATATTTTTGCACGTGTTTACATTAACACTTCTGAAAATTTTGTTTTTGCTATATTTTCAACATCATTTATATTAAATGTTGTATTGTAAGTTGCCACTCTACCTTTTACTAAAGCACATATTTTTTCGATAGGGTTTAACTCCGGATGATAGGGAGGCAAGCGAAGAACTTTATTTTCTATGATGTTCAAGCTCATAACATAATACATAAACAGGTAAAAAAAATGTCATAAAATTATCGTACAAATTATTTTAGAGGATTTTTAGACGAATTAAAATAATCACAGTATATTAATATTTTTACTAAATGTTGTTTTATCAAAAAGTTTTTGCCAAACGACTTACCTCGTTATTAGTTTCGTATACAGTCGTTAATAAGCTTTTAATTATGGCTTACATTACTGTTATTGTTACAACAATTGACTTTTTAATTATAAACATGTACCTGATTTAAAAATTCACACGCACATTAACGCACACACCGTTAGGTAAAAATCCAGTCTCTCCTCCAGCATGAACAATAATCAGCTTTTTGCCCTTAAAAATGGGTTTCTTAAAGTTTTTCCACTTTGATCTACTCAGTGATACGGTGCAGTATGGCTGCTGTGTACCTATATATCTTTCATCGGTATAAATTATGGTTCTACCCTCAGATCGAAATTAAATTAGTTGCTTTAAATATTCTGTTCATTTTAAACGAATATCATAACTTTTCATATAGATACACTAAATGACTTAATAATGCACTATTTACTACTACCAATATACTAAGCACTAATCTAAAAAAAATTAATAAAATGTCCAACACGATTAAATAACAAGTAAAACACTCTCTGCGATACGTACTTCTCAAACTACGACACTGGCAAGCAGTGCTCTAGCCGTTTGCATGATAACAAGATTCACTGCGCATCGTCGAGTTATGAGTCATATTCCCAAACTTAAATTTGTTGCAGTATACCTATTGCCTTGCGTTCGATAGTCCTGTCCTTAAAGTAATCGTTTTTGTAGAGAATGTTGTATTCTTTTGGAGATCAAAAGTTTGGGTCTTACATATAGCTACAGATAGAAGTTTTTGCTACGCTAAGTTTTTTTTAACAGAACATCCTAACAAATCCTATTCCCACGTCTACATTCATGACCTCTGAGCAATGTGTGGCGTGCAATGGGGATACGCTATGTAGCTACAAAAATTGCACCCGAGAGAAGCGATGGCGAGTTTCCGGCGCCATAAAACTGGAACAAATCGGTTAAGGTATTGTAACCCTAACAGAAGATTCCCTGGTCCTCTAAGATCAGGGTTAGGACGTAGTGCCAGTACCCTGCTCTCATAAAAATGTTATAGGCTGAAATTCCTAGTAAAGAGAATATTATACAGTACGCCAAAATGATCCAAATACTAAAAAAGCAGCAATTAATAACCCAGATCTGAACATAATTAAAAACCTTTACTGAAGTCATACCTCAAATCTCAAAATTGAATGAACACACCGAATACACGAAAATCATGCCTGGAGTGAGCAAAGGTCATATTTTGTCTCCTCTAATACTCAATCTCTACTCTGAAAGAATATTTAGCGAAGATTTGCACAAAACTGAAAAAGGCTTCCTACTAAACGGTTACCGGCTAAACAACATTAAATATGCAGACGACATCATAGTATTTGCGGACAACCTAGAAAACCTACAAGTCCTTATAAACAAAATCGCGTATAACAGTCAACAATATGGACTCAATATAAAAATAAAGAAAGCAACGCTCATGATAATCAGCAAAAAAAAATAACTCAAGGTCAACTCTACGTCAGCCAAATCCCAGGAGGAAGAGTGACGCACCATCAAGAAGAATGGACCAACAACCAGGAGACCTCCCTCTTGTATCATTCAAGTTACTACGATTTCGAAACCTGAAAAACGTGCCACACAAGTAAATTGATATCGACCTATAAGCCTACTCGCAATAATGTCGAAAGTATTAGAAAGGCTGCTATAACATAAAATCGAACAAGTTGTTCCCATAAACGAAATTATTCCACAACACCCATTCGGATTTAGACGTGAACACTCAACCATTCAACAATGTCACAGAATAGTAAATATAATTAAAACCCTTCTCGAAGAGAAAATATACAATCTTATATACTAAAAGGCTAAGCCCTTTTCTTGTGCGCAATACTCCTCCTAAACGGTGATAGATAGGAGAATAATTTTTTCGAATAATTAAACAGATTGTTGAGTAGATTCCCCCTAAGGTTTAAAATTTAAAAAATTCGAACAAGTTTAAACATGGCAGCCATAAAATGAATTTTTCCTATAGTAAAGTATAGGAATTCAATATTATACACAATGCAACAACGCGTCAATTCTCGAATGCTGGAATGCACCAACAAGTCTTTCCACTTAAGTAATAACGATAATGACCACTCAAAATTCGGGATCCTCCTGTCTCCGATTTTAATTTATGGGGTCTGTTTTACACTATCTGATGAGTTGGTATTTTTTTATTTTTATGTTTAGTTAGAAAGTATTCTGTTTCCAACAAGTGCAGCGTGTGTGAGGTGTTGTGATTGATATTTAGAGATTTAGACTACGTTTTGAGTTTAATACTTGAAGCATTAAATAATGAGGTAAGCATTACTTCGTTTTTAATTCATTAGTTAGAAATATATTATTAATTTTGTTGGGAATAAGCCACAATTTTACTTTAAATTAGGTTTATTTTAAATAAATAAATAAAAAATAAACTTATTATAAAGTAAAATTGTGGCGTATTCTCAAAAAAGTGGAACAGTAGGCGGTAGTGTAGACTAGCGCGGAGCATCATACTGTTTTCTGTATTTTTTAAATTTAAATAATATTTAAATATAAATTTAGTTAGTTAGTTAGAGTTCTCAAACCGACTTCTTTTTCTTAAACGTGGCATTTTACAATCTAAAATATGCAAAAAAAACGCTTGAAGCACTGTACGTTAGGGCGGTACTAAGAGAGACGAAAATTCGCTGCTATCTCTCTACTTTCCGTCGGACACGATATCACGCTAATTGAGCTGAACACACCGGGACGGCTGACCGATTAACACACCGTAGGTTGCCCCGTACTGACTGCCAGAGCGTCGAAGTACCACTGACGCCGGTCGCCCAGCACTACTCTCTGGCTCGGTTTGCCAGAACTCTACTGAGTCGTTGACCAAATTCTTTTGTTTTTATGTACCGCCAACGCGTACCCTAAATTACTTCGTCACAGTCCGAAGTAGAGCGTTGCTTCTTACCGTTTTCCCCTAGAGTTTCTGGTGATTGCGCCGTCTGCTCCACGTGTTAAAATGGATCATGCCATGTGCAACCTCCTAACTCAGCTCAATTCTTATCGCTCGTGTGTCGCTTCGTATTTTGTATTATTTCCCAACGAAGGTCTTCACATTTCGTAATTTTTAAACATTCGTGCTTGTGTCAAAACTAGGTCGAATTGTTATTCTTTGTTTAATTTGAAATGTATACGTTAAACTGTGTCGAATTTATTCTTTATTTAATTTAAAGTATATAATGATTTTTTTTATTTAATTCTAATTATTCTTTTCTAGGCTAACTACCCATTATTTTGTTTCTTTTATTTTCTTGCTATGTTGACTTGTTACATACCGGGATAACTGATTAACGATTGCATTTGGGGGGTGGGGTTGTTTCCCTTGGGTATGTGGCAGATACATTACACACATTATGGTATCGTGGCCACTTTTTTTATATAGTTCAGCTGAGAGATTATCTATTGCGGGTGATTTGTTGCTGACTAATTTTTTAAATACTCTTTAAAAATCGTAGGTGGTTCCTAAACCCTCATCTCTTATCTCTTTCAAATTTTCTTCTGCCTGCCAATCTATTTAATACATCTTTCTTTGTTATTAATACATCACCACTCGGACTTTTTAATATTTACAAAAAGCATGACGATTAAAAATCATTTCATAATTTTGAAGTTTCATAATAGCTTGTACTGGTCTAGTGGACTGATACCGTGTGTGTTTTGAGTCACTTGATAGTTTCCAAAAAGTGACTGTTTCAGTTTTTCTGTTATAAAGCCTGCAGCGTAAGTTTCCATAAAACAATCCTATTGTTTTAGGTGTCCTTTATCATCTGCTTACTCAGGAATACATTTCTAGTAAGAGTTATGGTGTTTTCAGATCTAGACATTATTCAGTATTTGAAGTATTTGGTAGCTGATCCTCTTTTATCACGTTCATCAGATATTTCATTGCCACGTATTCCCCACCAGTGTAACACTGTTAGGTCCACCACCCAGTCCAATTCTTCTCGGCATAGATTTCGTATTTAGAATTCTAAAAAATGACAAAATAAGCTGTTAAATATCGTCTGAATGAGCAAAATTAAAGGTCAAAGAAAACCTGATCGCAAGGACCATTCATGTGTCAGACATTAGAAACTGGTGCGACATACATGATATTAGCACAGTACTGAGAAGAGCAGAATAAATGATCTCTGTACCTTAAACAATCAGCCTGAATCCGCCTACATGCTGCATATTGTATGGCACTAAAAAAACAAAAATATATATTAGAATAGTTTCACTAACAAATATTATAATTTTGAAATATTATTTGATCTGATTTATCTGTCGGGCAGTGTATGGTAGTAATAATTAAATCAGTTAATTATTGAGTATATGGTGCATAAACATTTCTACAAATTACCACTTTTATGTTAAAATCTGAGCAAAATATGTTTGCCCATAATTAACACCTATTAAGTTATTTTTAAAGTCTCGTAGACAAAATACTGTCAATTATTCAAGTCAATTAAATTTAGTTGCTTATAATTATGGGTAATATATATATTTACTGTCATCTTCGGTTAAATAGTTTTTCTCTAATTATTTATTATACTTAAAACATAATGTGGCTGCTGACGTAAATGGGTAAAAAAGGGGGGAAGTGAATTTTTGCATTAAAAAAATTATGATAAATAGCACATACACAAATTGTTATTATCAATAAATCTTATTATTAGCAAATATTCACTATGAAAGGCTACAAGTTTACACAGTGGACTTAATAGGAAAATAGGTCGGATTAACTCCAAAAAAATTAACAACTGACCAAATGTATTCAATATGACAGATCTTCAAGAAAACATTACAATTTAACATTGAAACCCATCATCTATTCGTCGACTTCAAGGTCACACACGACAGTGGCAATAGAACAGTACCATAAAAAGCAATACGTTAGTATGGTATACCAAAATAACTAATCCGATTAACGAGAATGACGATATCTAACTTAAAAGTTAGTGTTAGGATACGGGGAGCGTACTACCAAAAAAGCAAGGGAAGAAATTAAAAGACAAATAAACATTACACATAGGGCATCCTATGGACTCCAAAAATAATTCGACTCAAGAAACATCCAACGAAGAACAAAAATTATTATATGCGGCCTCATTCTTTATATATGGGGCAGAAACATAGACACTAAAAAATGAACGATTTTTTGGAATATTTAACCTTAAATTGCTCCGCAAAACATTTGGAGCTATAAACGACCAAGGGTAGTGGTTCTCTTGTGGCGACAGTTCATAGAACTGTAATGTTTTTATTATTAATCTAATTTATTGTTTTTTATTTATTATTAAAGGTTCTACACGTATAACACTTATAAGTTTATTTAAAGTCTTTATTTGCATAATATAACTAATTTATATTACACTAATAATTATATAATTTATCTACGTGTGTTACATTTTAAGAACTCCAAGCGATGTTCAAAAACTAACTGTCCTGTTTACAAAAAAAAATCCTCTTTAAATATAAAATGCCGTTAGTTCCGGAATCGCCGCGATTCTCCATCGAAGAGCACAGAAGGTCGCTCATACTGGTTTTATTCGGTCTGCTTCTGGAAATTTCAAGTCGTGGGTAACCTAAGGAACACCTGCAGAAAGAGGAAGCGACAGCGAATTAGATAGTTACTTGAAGTTGAGACCGAGTCTCTATGTTATGAAACACTATGTCGGTTTCCATATCGATACCCTAATGCTGATAGGTCGTAACCCAATTTTAGAAAATTGTACAAGAGGCACAAAAAACTGTATAGCATAATTATAAAAGATTGCTTGTGTAATGTTTTCTTAAATAAATAATTATGCAATGGCTACTAAGTGAGTTTATTGTAAAAATATAAATTTGTTTAATTTTGATCAGGGTACCAAGGGATACGACATATTGTAACCAACGTCATGGCGGCTTACGAGTATATCGAACTCTTAGAAAATGTAGTAAGTTATTATAACTCAAGGTGTTCTCATAAAAGTGTGGTTTACGTCATTTTAAATCATAATCCTTATTTTTTTATTTTTATTAATTTCAAATAAAAACAGATACAAAATTTGTATCTGTTTTTATTTGAAATTAATAATGGTAAATTAATAAAGTAAACACACATTTAATGCGTGTTTACTTTAAATAAAATGTAGCAAACTAAGCGAATACCATTTAAACAACGTTACAGTTAACATTTTTGGGAATAATTAAAATAAAATAACTAAATAATAAGTTTAAATCTTGGCTTTCTTTTTTTGATTGTTGTTATTGTCTTTGGTGATTAAGTCTTCGTGAGGCAGCGTATCATAGAAGTAGTGCACATCTGCAGGTAATACAGACTTTAGATCTTGAAGGTCCTTCCATTTCTTTGTGGTTATTTTTAATCTATTCGAATAAAGTTGATCGTAAACCAAATCGTGATTGACGGTGTTCTTTCTCTGAGGAAGGAGCTGTAGCGAAAGTTTTTAGAGTCATTGTAGTTTAGAAAAAAAGTGTGGGTGAGATAGGATACTTCCAAAGGTGCAGGATTCTTCCTGGCTTCTAATATTACCGAAATATAGTCTGAGGGTAGGAATATTTGCCGATTTTTTAGTCTTCGTTCAATTAGACTGTGGGTAGAGTCACACTCCATCTGAGTGTGGCCTCTTTCTAGAAATTTTTGCTCAACCTCGACTTCATACTTGGAAGCTAAAACCGATAAACCATTCGCAAGGACGACATTCCTATTCTGATAACCACAGCCATCCGAGAATATTATAACATTTTTCTTTTCAAAGGTCAAATATTGTTCTAGATGTTTTATTAAACACGTAGTGAATACAAAATGAATCAAGGTCTGCCTCAGTCTCATTCCAAACGAAATTCATGCTGCGATGGTTTTCCAAGTTATATACTGTAAGGTTATGTACTTGTAGCTTTGTTTTATAGTACAAAGAACTAGCCTGTAACACTGGACACAATTTGTGTTCAACAGGATGGCTCTGGTTTTATCGGTTTCTTTTTCGACGCGTGCTAGGTCTTTTGCTCTAATGTGGGATGCGTATTGTTCATCTGTAACCTGTTTCATCTTGTAAGATGAACATATATCACATTGGTCCTTGCGTGGTTTAAACAATGCTAAATTCATTTCGTCAAATTCTGTCGAGAATTTACAATTTGATAATGGTACCTCCCTGTCTTTACATTGTTCTTTATAAAGATTATATACTTCAGTTTTCGATTTGAAATTATGTTCCAGGTATAACTTTCCAGTAGACTTGCGGCAATAGTGGCTCTCTATTTTAGGCAGCCTGTTCAGAAACTCTCGTAAATTCTGTACTCGCAAAATGTCCTGTTTTGCTTTTGGTGTAGACTCTCTTTTTTCTTAGATCCTTGTTTGTATCATGTCACAACTTTCTAGAAATCTTTTTGTGTCGCACTTACCCAGTTCTGTACCATCTTTTCTCCTACTCCTAGTGTCTTAAGAAACATGAATTTGCAGACTTGTAATTTATCGCCTTTTACTGTGAGAAAGTATTCGTAGGTACCACTTCGCCTAGAAGGTCCATCTACATAACATCTTTTTTTCTCCTTGTATGTAACCATATAAGCGAAGAACATCCTTTTTTGTTCCCGGGACATTTCCCAAAATTTTAAAAATATTTCTTTTCTTAAGTTTTCTGATATTGTTTGGCAAAAGCGAGTCGGAGCGGTAGCGCAAAACTTCGAGACACAGGCTGGCTTCATTTTACGTTCAGGGCGTAGAATATCATGTTTCACAATGTTTTGTAGCCTTCTATAACCAGTATATTCCCTTCCTAATGTTATGGAATACTATGCGTTTATTTCTTCTCCGGACTAACTCTTTGTTTTGGAATTAAACAGAATATATTGACATGTATAAATTTATTATATTAGAGGATGAAAATTACACTCCCCTTGTTATTTCTTAAAACTATGAATATATAAGTTCTGTTATCTACAATTATTTAACGATGTTTCTGGATGGATTTGAGTACAAGAGATTGGACTCAAATATTAATATTAAAATAGCAAATACGGATAGCTTATCGAACAAAGAAATAAGAGAAATAAATTATTATTATTCCATAGATACGAAATATTAGGTGAATAAACTAGCGAAACTTATTTATTCTAAATAGGAAAATATTTATGAAGAGTATTGATTCTGATTTCTAACAGCAAATAATTATTAGTGATTATACATGAGAACTTTTCATAATTGTAAATAACATATACCAGGTGACTAAAAACTATATAGAAATACATAGATACTTTAATTATCTTACATGTGAGTAGGTAGGTACATTACACCTCCTTTTGTAAGAATGAAAATAATTGTAAAATGAATTTTCATTTAAATGGTATAAAACATTTGTATACATTATTATTTTATTTTAACACATTTAAATAGTTTCTTTTAGTCTCGATAGTCTTTCACTTCGTCTTATCGGTGTAGTCTCTGTGAAACTAGTCTCTTCACACTTTTTGGATTCACTATAATTATTGTCTTTATTATGTTTACAATCTATACTTAAATCTGTCTCATGTACATGTTTTCGTTTACTTTGACATATATTTAGTGTTAAACAATTTGTAATTTGTTGACAACTATGTGACGGATTTCTACGAAATCGTCGGTAAAAATATTTAATTATCCTGTATAAAATATAAAGTAACATACATTTTATCAAAAATAAGATTGCATAAGTGAAATAAGAACTATTTTTTATTGTGTCTGAAAAATTAATATTTGTTTCTGAGGTCATTTTCTCTAAATTATCTAGTTTATGGCTTGCTAAATTTAATGCATCTCGATCGAGATTATTTAATTGTAAGGGAACAAGGTGTAATTTGGATTCATTATTTATCTTAATATCATCACAACAGACTTCTGGAAGGGATAAATCTGGAATGATAGACTGAAAATTACTTTCTTTTGGATTTGAGACAGATATCAAAATAGTTGATCCGGTGTAAGTTTTGCAATTATTCGAAGTAGAAAAAATACCTGTGTTTGAAAGAACAATAGATATTGGCGTACTAGTCTGACAGCTTAAAGTTAAATCTGTTGGTTTGGGTAAAACATATATCCAAGAATTTGGTTTGTTTAATTTATGCCAAATTTCATATTCTGTTTGAATTATACGAGTATCGCAACTAGATGGTATGTTTGTTATTGAAGTTAACAATTCAGTTTCACAAATTGGATTAGTGTGTGTAAATCGGAAAGTATCAGGATTTTTGCAAATAAGTTTTTCTTCATCTAATGAATAACAGTCTTCTAATGTATCAATAGTAACATAAATGTTTCTATTTTCTGAAAGAACAAGATATTTGACAGATGGAAGAATAAAGGTAAGTCTCTTTAATGTTGGATGAATTATAGGAAGAGATATTAGTTTAAAAAGAGAATAAGGAGTATTACTAACCAAAGGTATACTAACCGTAATTAAAATCTTGTTATCAAAATATATATATTTAAGTAAAATGATATCGAAATATTTATGAGCATAATCGATAGTCAATGGAAATGGATAAGTCGATGTACTAGGTAAATGCGTTACCGTTTTAGATAATTCTTGAATTAGTTGCTCAGGTGTTATAACAGAAGGATGAAGGTTATTATTTCTTGCAAATAGAATAACGTTTATTAAAGTAGAATATTCTTGTTGTAATTCTGTTATAAAGAAAGTTAGTAAGGTAAAATGTTCTTCAATTTTTTGTTTTAAATCTAAATTAAAATATTTATTATTCATTTTATCTGTGTAATTGGTAATTGATTCAAAATTTTTATCAAAAATCACTTTGTTTCGGTCTAGATTTGTAATAGAGTTATTAAAATTTGCAATCGTGGCTTTTACTACATGAATTTGTTGTTTTAGTAAATCAAGAAGATGATTTTCGTTACTTTCAGCTTTGTTAATAGCATTATTGAAATTTTCAGCATCATCACTGTCTAAGGTACCGAATAAGGTCCTGAAAACAGATCCAATTGCATTAAATAGAGCGCGTTTTGGTCTAAAATGTTCATGCAGAATTATGTTTTTTAAAGTTTGTTCATCTTGAAAGAGTCTAGGTATGATTTGTCCTAAGAGTTTTAGTGAAGTATCGCATAATCGTAATTCAATAAGAACTGGTTTGTTTTGACACAGTCTTAATGTTTTTTGATAGGTGAGATCTACAAAATTTAATTTGTCTGTAAAAGGTTGTAAAGGAATATGACTTAATATGTTCCAATGAGTTTCAATAAATTGAACATTTTTTATGTGTTCGTAATAGATTCCAGGTGATTTGTTGATAGGAGTATTGGTATATTTCTTGTGAATTTGTTCACTATTTGTCAGCCATATTATTGCATACCTGAAACAAAAGCATGTTTCAATCTATTCATGTGAACTTTTATTGGTTTTTTATTTACTAAAATTGTGCAATTGACAGGAGAATTTATCTCTAGAATTTTATAAGGTCCATTATAATTTTGTGTAAGTTTTTTGGTTTGACCCTTCTTTGTTTGCTCATTTTGGAGATATACTAATTGTCCTTCTAAGAAAACGGTGTCATTAATCTTTTGGTCATAATATTTTTTACTGACTACTTTAGATTCTAATAGATTCGTTTTTGCTAACTCATGAGATTTTCTAAGCTTAAGTGTTAAATTATCTAAATAATCTTCATATGTATATTTGAGTTCTACTGGTCGTATTATACTGCTAGGTAGATTAGGTGTATATCCAAATATTAGTTCATATGGTGTGAATTTGGTTGAAGTATGATTAGTTGTATTATATGAAAACATAGCAAAATCTAGCCATTCGTCCCAATCGGATTGATCAGCTTTAATATAATGTTTAAGGTAGTCTGCTAAAGTAGCGTGACTCCTTTCTAATGCAGCATTTGATTCTGGATGATAAGCAGTACAATTTATATGTCTGATTTTAAAAAGCTTGGCGATTTGAGAAAATAATTTGGAAGTAAAATCTCGGCCTTGATCAGTAACTATTATATCGGGTTTTCCAAACTTGCAAATAAATCCACGAACCAGATTTTCAGCGATAGTCTTGGTTTCATGATTCGGAATTGCATAAGCTTGAGAAAATTTTGTTAAGTCATCTTGTAATGTTAATATGAACTTATTACCTGACTCGGTTAAAGGTAAAGGACCTACTATATCTAAAAATATTTTTTCTAATGGATTTGAGCTTGTTGTTGTTATCTCCATGGGCTTTACGAATTTTTTTCTAACGAGTTTATTTTTCTGACAAGATTCACAGGTTTTTATAAAGTTTTTAATATCATTTTTCATATTATTCCATTTGAAATGTTTTTTTATACGATTGTATGTCCGATGAAAACCAGAGTGTCCAGCCGTAGGACTAGTGTGATTCTCTTGTAATATTGTAGTTATTTCCTCAGGTTCAGGATTTGTTAGTATATCATGATAAATGATAATAGATATATCAGTTTTTCTAAAAATAAATCTAATCATAGATCTAATTTTTCCCCAACTTAATTTATCGTAGCTAAAAGTTATTCTGGGTAGGCAAATTTTTAATATTTTATCGTTTAATAACCAGTCTCTTAATTTTATTAGGGAATTAAATATATCTTCATAAGAGGTATTGTCCCAATAATTATTTTTTATAAATATGTAATAAAAGTTTTTATTTTGATCAGAAATATATATAATGTCATTTAGTCTTGGATTTTTGGCTTTCAATTTTTCTATATGACTGAATTGTTTATTTATTTGTTTCTGAACGATCTCATTAAAATTTAAATCTACGGAAACAAACAATGCTAAATTTTGTGAAAATGATGTAATCTTTTCATTTGTTTCTTTTATATTATCATTTGTTATTAATATAGTTTCGGATTTAGATAAGAACTGTGAATAAGTGTCATTATTTTCTTTACTCATTTTGTTTATTTGTAAGGTGATTGTTGCCGGGTTTTTGTTTTCTTCGCAAATATTTGTTTCAGATATGGTTAAAGGAGGACGACTTAAACAATCAGCATTTTGATTTAATTTACCTGGTTTATAAATAATTTCATAGCTATATTCTTCTAATGCTAATCTCCACCTAACGAGTCTTGATCCGGGATCTTTTACATTAAATAGCCATGTGAGTGGTTTATGATCCGTATAAATGAAAAATTTATTTCCGTACAAATATGGTCTAAAGTGTTTAACACTCCATACAATTGCAAGTAATTCTTTTTCTGTTGTGCTATAGTTTGATTCCGCTTTGTTCAAGGTACGACTAGCATAAGCAATAGGTAAATCATCTGGTACTTTACCTTGAGAAAGTATGGACCCTATTGCATAATTACTAGCATCCGTTGTTAAGACAAAGGGTTTGGTAAAATCTGGATACTGAAGTATTGGTTCTGAACAAAGTATTGATTTCAGGTTCTCAAATGACTGTTGTTGAATGCTTGTCCAATTAAATTCAACATTTTTCCTCAGCAGTTTTGTTAAAGGTTGTGTTAAAGCACTGAAATTTTTTATAAAGCGTCTATAATAACCAGTGAGACCCAAAAAGCTCTTAATATCTTTTTGTGTTCTGGGTATAGGAAAATCTGTAACAGCACATACCTTTTTTTCGTCCGGTTTGACACCAAATTCAGTTATTAAATGTCCTAAATACATTACTTCGCGACGAAAAAATTCGCACTTATCTGGTTGTATTTTTAAGTTGAATGTAGACAATTTTTCGAATACTTCTTTTAATCTTTTATTATGATTTTCTAATGTATCGGCATGAATGACTATATCGTCGAGATAGACAAAACATCTGTAATTTTGTATTCCTGAGAGGACAGTATTCATTAGCCTTTGAAAAATACTGGGAGCATTTTTTAATCCAAATGGCATTCGTGAATATTGATAATGTCCAGACGGAGTTGAGAAAGCAGTCTTTGGAGAATCCTCAGGATCCATTTTGATCTGGTGAAATCCTGATGTTAAATCTATTGTTGAAAAATATTTTGAATGACCCAATTGGTCTAATATATCGACTATATTCGGAAGTGGAAATGAATCTCCTATAGTAATATCATTTAGTCGTCGATAGTCTATAACAATTCGCCATTTCTTCTTTGCTGAAGCATCGGCCTTTTTTGGCACAACCCAAAGGGGCGAATTCCATGGCGAAGTTGATTCTTCGATAATACCTTGATCTAGCATACCTTTTATTTGAGTTTCGACTTCATGTTTGTGTACTTCAGGATACCTGTATGATTTAGTGCTAATAGGTACATTAGAATTTAAAGGAATTTTGCAAGTTATGGCATTTGTACTGGTAAGTTGATCTCCTTCCAGATAAAAGATATGATTGTACTCCTTGCAAATAGAAATTAAAGATGATTTTTCTTCACTATTTAAATGATCTGTTCTCAAGGCATTTTTTAATTTAGCAATTCTGTTAGAATTCGTATTATCTTTATAAGAAGACATTTTTCGTATATTTGCATTGTTTTGTAAATTTGGAATTTTTTCTATTGCTACTTGAATATCGTTTAATTCAACATCCGTTTCAGTAGTGTTTACGATTGAGGTTAAAAAGAAATCATTTTTTACTTTAACAACACTAGGACATAAAAATACACCTTTAAAGATTTCGCGTTCGGGACATAATCCTTCGCTTAATTCATTATTTATTACTTTAATTTGAACAATTGTTTCAGTTCTTGCGGATAGAATAGTTTTATTACTTCTTGAGTTAGAATTAGAGTTTTGATTTAGTATAAGATCGTCTGAACAGGATTTTTCTTCTGAACAGGATTTTGATTTATGATTTCGTGAAGAGTTACAAGTTTTATTTGTGCATATCTCAGTGGATTTTACACATTTTGGACTTGAATTTTCTTTGGATTTAGAGTTAGATTTAGATTGAATTGGATTGGATAGTAGTTCTTCACTACTTAAGGTTATTTGGATATCATTGGTTTCTAAATAAGAATGATCCTCTATGGATTTAGCATCATAAGGAAATATTTCATCGATATTAGAACTTGTCTCGATATTTTGATCTCTCAGAAATTCGTCATTGTCATTGTTTAATGGAGATTTTATATATTCGATTGAAATAGAACAATTTTTAAAGTTTAATTTATTTTCTTTATAATCAATTTGGCATTTATTTATTTCAAAAAAATCGCTACCTAATATACCGTCGAAATGAAGAGGAAAATCGTCTTCTACGACATAGAAAACATGAGTTTGGACAAAATCTTTTATCTTGAAATTTACGTTACAACTACATATAGTTTTATTTGGATTTAAGACATTTTTATCAATGCCTCGTAGAGTAATAGACTTAGAATAAATTTTTGGAATGTTTAGTATTTTTGAATATTTAATTAAAGAAATATCTGCGCCTGTATCGATTAGAAACTTGCAAGAGGATGGATTAGAATTATTTACTAAGGGTAAATCTACATAGGAAGTGACTGAGAAGTTGATGGTTGTGATACGGCCTGAACTGAACGAACTCCTCGAGAATCGACCGTTGGTTGTCGAGGATTCTGGAAGTTTAAAGAATTTGTTGGATTTTTGTTTTTATTGTTAAATTCGCGTTTTCTACATTCTTCTATAACGTGACCTGGTTTTTTGCAGTATCTGCAAAAACGTTGGGAAGTGTTGGTATTTTCTTTTCTTAAGTTTGGAGGAAAATCAGAATTGGAATTTGAATTTGAAGGTTTATAATTTTGATTTTGAGAATTTGACCTTTGAAGATTTGAATTAGGATATTTTGGGTTTTGAAAACTAGAATTTTGAAGATGTCTAACATTTCTATCTGAATTGTTTTTATATCGACAGTTATTTGAGGAATGGTTATTTCGTTTGCAAATATTACAGAATGGTCTGAAAATTTCTTGTCTTGATAACTGTTCTTGTTCTTCGGCAATTGCTATAGCAACAGCTCTTTCTAAGGAATCTGGATTTCGGGCTTTGATTAAAATAGAGAGGTCTTTGTTTAATCCTCTAATAAAGACATTTAGTGCTTGAGTTTTTAAGAGTTTAGTACATGCATTTCTTGCATCTGGAGATAAGTCTGGATCAAGTGTATTTATTAATTTTATATAGCAATTTTCAACTTTATTTGCAAATGACATTACATTTTCACTGGGCATCTGACGTAAGGAATGTAATTCCAATTGCCACTGACCTTCAGTTCGGCGTTCAGAATAAGCATCTAATAAGAAGTCTTTTAAATCTTTCCATTCGTCAAATGTTCTGTTTCTAGTTATGGCCCTAGCTTTATCGGTTAATTTAGTTTCTATAATGGCTAATAAGATGGGTTTGGATTGCGGATTTACTAAATTGTATGCTTTATCACAATTGTCTATGAATTCGTATAATTTTGATTTTGTACCATCAAATCGAATGAGAAGTTTTTCAGCTATTTCAATTGATACTGACATTTTATTTGAATTAGAAGTAGAAGAATTTGAAAGAGAATTTGAGTCGGGAGAAGGTACTTGTTCGTCAAATAAGTTACTTATATCAGGATATAAAGTAGACATACGTTTACAAGATTTTTAAAATATGAGACAGAATTTAAGATAGAATGTACTTACAAGTAGAATATTGTTGTTGGTCGCATAGTCTATTATTCCACGGGTTCACCTCTACTTCCGATGGAACTACAATTGGGTTATGACTGGAACTGGATTTCGAACTGGATGTACTGGACCCCAATGTAATTAGTTGTAGTGGCGATTTTTCCACACTGACAGTTTTTTTTTGAATGATTCCTCGAAGGAAACAAGTCAATTCAAAAATTCCTCAGTTCTCCTTCTATCAGCAATCAGAGGAACTCTGCTACTAATATCCCACGTTCTGACACCAAATTTTGTTATGGAATACTATGCGTTTATTTCTTCTCCGGACTAACTCTTTGTTTTGGAATTAAACAGAATATATTGACATGTATAAATTTATTATATTAGAGGATGAAAATTACACTCCCCTTGTTATTTCTTAAAACTATGAATATATAAGTTCTGTTATCTACAATTATTTAACGATGTTTCTGGATGGATTTGAGTACAAGAGATTGGACTCAAATATTAATATTAAAATAGCAAATACGGATAGCTTATCGAACAAAGAAATAAGAGAAATAAATTATTATTATTCCATAGATACGAAATATTAGGTGAATAAACTAGCGAAACTTATTTATTCTAAATAGGAAAATATTTATGAAGAGTATTGATTCTGATTTCTAACAGCAAATAATTATTAGTGATTATACATGAGAACTTTTCATAATTGTAAATAACATATACCAGGTGACTAAAAACTATATAGAAATACATAGATACTTTAATTATCTTACATGTGAGTAGGTAGGTACATTACACTAACATTCTTGACTGTTTTGTCTGGTTTTTATCCCAGTTCTCCGGATTCGCAACTTTGCGCCTTTTCATTAATCGGACTTCTTGATCTTCTGAATCTTCGATGTTTTCTTTGAGCCTCTCACTTTCTAAGTCAATATCTTCGGGTTCTTGTACATTTCTTTAACCGCCCAGCTCTGCGTCATTAACTTCTTCTGATTCAATGACTTACCTATTTTATAGCTGATTTATAAACTAATTTTAAAGGTCAAACGAATTACTACCAACACGCTTTGCCATTCAAGCTACACTGTGGGATAAGATGAGTTGGAAGTAAACAAACAACGCGAGCGGGTTAGGACTTGTTAGAAATCGCGGGAATGGCCACCTTACTATTTTATTTAGGTTACGAGAATTTAACAACATATAGGGATGCACGGTTGGTTGCCTATGACACAAAAATATGAATTTTCAATTTTTTGTGGGTTACGATCTGTAAGCATTAGGCTATCGATATATAGAGTTTTTGAATCTATATCCATGTAAAATTTCACTTTTTAAGTAATAGTTTTTTTGTTACATGACATTTTTTATTACACGACGTCGTTACATGTTACATCACGTTTCATTATTGTCAAACATGGGGTATGTTAGGGATTATAACCCCTAACTATCAAATGCAAAAAAGGCTTACAATATATTGTATATAATTTAAGTTGTAATGGTAAATATAAAAGTTTAATAATCAAAGAAACAATGAATACACAAGGAGCTAAATTTAAATACCAGAACAGAAATATTTGGTATCCATAATAATTAAGTCACATTAGTTGGTATCAATAAAAATTAATAGTTTTGAATATTGTCTTTAAACGATTTGTTAAAGCATGTAAAAAGCATTTTTTTTCTGTTTTATTTCTAGATGCAGTGTGATGCATCAAGTAACGAAAAACTTGCACATAGTTTCTGAAGAAAAAGAATCCGTAAACTCTGTTGTTACACCAAAATCTAATTTTTTTCTATATTTCCAAATCAATATTATTAAACATGTAATTTTTTAGGTTTTGCTAATACTGGAAAGAGGAAAAGGTTTTATAAGAACGAACCAATTCCTTCAAAAATAAAAAAAACGGCAGGACTGTGGTGTATATAAAGAACTAGCAAAAAAAGATAGAGTACATAAAATTTCAAATAAGTTTGCTAAAAGAAGAGGCTTAAAAAAAAACCACTTGCTGAATAACATGAGTTGGAGATTAAGATATATGGCTGACCTAGAAAACAAAAAGAACATTTGAATTCTTTGACGTGAATAAAATAATTAAAAATTTTAAGTTTAAAAGCTTTGTTTTTACCTCATTTTTTTAAATAACAAATTAAATTCAAACTATTTTCATTATGTGTTATATTTTATTTTAAGTAGTTATAAGCAAAATGATTTAAAATGAGAAAAGCCCTCATTCTGTTCTGTTCTCGCATAATGCCTTGGTTTCTATCAACTTGTAAATGTACTTCAGCAGCCTAAAAATGAAATTCATTTGTATTGGTTGCTTTTCTTCATGTTCTTATATGGCAATATTGTAAAGAATTGCAGTTGCGACTATTGTTGCATGAATGACATCCAATGACACCCGCATATTCATTGAGAAGATAGGAAACCTACGTTTCCACACCCCATATGATCTTTCCACACAATTTCTTGTTCGTATATGTGATTTATTGAAAAGTGTTTTAGCAGAAGTAATGGGCTGCTCTAAGGGAGTGATTAAAACATTATTATTAGCATACCCGCTGTCCCCTAAAATAACACTTGTTCCAAATTCTCTATTTTTCAACCTTCCTCTGATTCTACTGTCATTATAAATTATCTGATAATAGGGCGAACCAGGTCACCGTGTAACAACATCCATTATCTTTAAACGTGCATCAAATTGTTTGTAAATTTCATGGGAAATATCCCTTCCGATTTTTGTATCTTTTTGCTTCATTTCCACTTGGAGACATTATACAAACATGAGTGCAGTCAATAGTACCAATAACATGAAGGAATCTGGCAATGGCATAAAAACCTTATTTTACTTCCAAACGTTCCATGTCTGTTTCTGGAAATTTTATATATCTTTGTTGTAAAAATGCAATAGCCTCAGAGACCTGGGTGGCAATAACACATGCAGAGGTTTTGCTTACTCCAGCAAAGTCTCCATATGTGAGTAAAAAGTTACCTGTAGCATAAAAACGCAAGGTAAGAAGTAATTTTTTTTCTGGTCTTATAGATTGATTGAGATCTGCTAACGGTTTAATTTTATTTTCAATAACATTTAGTATTGTGGCACATGTTTTCTTCTGTAACCGGAAGCGATTGAAAAATTCTAATTCATCAAATTCCACAAAGTGATTCAGTCTAAAAATTAATTTTTTTAATTCAAACCTCTCCAACTCTCATTTTTTTTTCCATAAAACTTACTGAACTTCGAACAATTTAGGTTGTCGATATACTATGGCTTCCGTTTCGTCCTCATCGGAATTGAAGACATTTAAATCTGCTGTATGCGTTTCGAAAATATTAATTAAATTAAAAATGATTTAAAAAGCAACAAATAATATCACCTATAACCTTATTCGCTCATCAATCTGTCAAAGAATATGATATACACTGCTGACCAATAGAAGGCCAGAATAACTTTATCTCTAGTATTTTCTCCCCAGCTGACATGGTTAGGTTATCTGTTAGTTTATACTGAGAATAAACTTATTCTGAACTTGTAGAACATAATTTTTTGTTATTATACTGTGTATAGCTTATACTAGGTATATACTTGAATTGTAGAACCGGCCCTTACAGTTATATATCTCAGTTTGTCCATGTTCAATAGAAAAAAAACTTTTGAAACCTCATAAAAATGCCAAGCCATCTTACACTGTACGAAATAAGTACTGGCGAAGCTGTAGTTCTGCTTATCGTTCTAGTAAAGCTATGCAACTTTTATTATTGTTCTTTTTCTGGGTACGATTGGTTGCCTACTATTAAGTGAGATAAAAGTTGTTTTAAAGAAGAATGAATTTATTAAAGAAACTATGATATATATTTAATGTTACAAATGTGTCAAATTTAACAATAATTAAACAATTATTATTAAAAAGTAATTTTCTTAACTTAAAATTATGTTCAGTGTTTTTTGTGACGCATGTATCAGACACCTAATTTAAAAGTAAGTAATCACGTCACCAAAGTTAAGCTTACTTAAGTTCTATATTCAATTAATAAATTCTTAAAGGTCCTGGGTCTGTTAGTATATAAATTAAAATACTTTGTTGATATGGATTTCGCAATAACTGATATTTTGATGCTGGAACTCTGCTACACCGCAAAATTATTGGAAATTATATGCTACGATCTGTTTCTTATTCTGTAAATTTCCAATATTTCCAACTAACATGTGGTAGGTCAGGAATAAATGGATATTTCCATTATTAAAATGTTCACATTCAAAAACTCATCAATTAGCACAATATTGATGTTGAAAGTTACCGTCCCCTCTGGTTTTGGTGGTGGTATAACAGAAATACCAGCTATAGATACCAGAAATAGATTTGCAATAATGTTTCACTAGGTAAAAAATTAATTCTACAACAAAACATATCCTCTAAACTTATAATTACGAGGATGCTACCTCATTACGATTATGTATTGTTTTATGGTGTCGAAATTTGTTCCTAAGGGTAAGAATATTGGACCGTACTGAAACATATCAGATGTGTATCCCTTGTGAGTTACGTGAAATGCCGTATAAAGAACATGTTACCAATGAATGGTAAGGGCAATAAAAAGCACAAAATAACAACATATAAATAACCTAATATCAAAAAGTATTATACTTAAGTCACTTAATGAGAGTTTCACGATATTCAAGGCTAATATTTCAAGATATGAGCTAGAAGGATCTGGAAGAGAACAGAGCTCAACAACCCCGACATATTTCGACAAAGGCAAAAATAATACCAAAGTGTTAAACCAAAGTTAAAAACGTTCACTATTGTTAGGTTAGTTCCAATATGAGTGGGCGCTTAACCACCCTTCTCCTTGACCTTAGAGGTCTGTTCTGGCTACTCTATTAGTAAACATGTCCATAGACAGTGAGATTATGTATTGTTATATATACTTGAAAATAACTTTATTTAAACACAAACTTGTTTATAATACTTTAACAGAATGACAACTATAAACTTCAAAAATTCAATTACAACTAACTGTCACGGGCACTGGCACTGGTACAAAGTACACAGCATCTCCGGCTTTTCATTAGCTAATGTCTTTTGTAATATAAAAAAGAAACAAGGTGGAGTTGCTATTTATGTAAAAGAAAATCTTATGTATTCTTCTCTTAATCTAGATGAATATAAAGTAGAGCAAAATTCAGAGTTTTGTGTAATTTATGTACCTTCAATAAAAAACAAAATTTTAACTGTATAGCATTTTTCATATAAAAATGCTTACACGTCACAATTTATATAAAATGACGTCACTTATATTTAAAATTTCCAGAACGTCAACCTTAGAGTTCAAGTTTTGAACAGAACAAATAAATACTCTGTAGAAAGCTGATAAGCTTTCATATAAGATAGATTATTTTAAACAAGAAATAATGGCGGAACGTTTTTACTATTAAAGCCCTAAAAGAGGTAGGTTTAAAATTTAGAATATATAATTTTGTATTCAAATGTTTTCTTATGTATTTTAGTGTGTTGCAGTAGTCTTAAAACTAAGTGTATTTTTACTGTTAGTAATAATAGTTTGAAAAATAGTTGAAACTTTTAAAAATTCCTCACTTACTAACTATTCTGATGTTTTGGCAACGCTGTGGGATTCAGACGTCGTAAATCTTGAATGACGTGCAAGCATTTTTATATGAAAAATGCTATATACAGATCGGATAAGGGTGACTTTGACTTGTTTTTGGTGAATTTTGGGAATATCATAGCCTCCTTGCTCAGTAAAGCAGACAAACTGATCATACTTGGTGATTTAAATATAAATTTTAAAATTGAATCTGACCCTTCTTTTGTTATTCAAGATCTATTAACATCTTTTTGTCTAAAAGTAACTATAAACGATTATACTATAATCATATCCCAGTCCAGTAGTTGCATCGACAACATTATGACACATTTTTCTGAAAATATCCCCAGAGTGGGCGTATTTGAACCTTGTTTTTCTGACTATCGAGCTCAATTTTTATTTATTGACTCTGAGCACAAAGTTGTTGACACTAATTAAACATTGTAACGGTTTATTACTTCTTGTGGTTTATATAAGCTTAAACGTGCGCTAGCTAGTACAAATGTGGACTTTTTCTGATATTAATAATGATCCTGATTTTTTGACAGGCTTTCTCACCAAAACTTATAACAACTTATAATTAAAGCATTTAAAGCACTAAAAAAAGTACGACAAACTGCTGAAAAAATACCCGTGCAATGGTTTAATAATGAATTAAGTTCTGACAGATCTAATCTTTCTCTTATTAAACACATTGCAGATGCCACTAAAGATCCCGATTTGTTCAAAGTATATAAACAACAAAAATTTTAATATAATCGGCAACTAAAAATTACTAAAAAGTAAGCTTACTGTGATTTTATTACTAGTTCCAATAATAAACCTAGATATTGCTGGAAAATAGTAAATTTTGAAAGGAACAATACAAGATCCAGTTCGGTACAACCTGATTTACCTCCAGACGAAATAAATCAATTTTTTACTACAATTGCAAATAATATAATTACATCTCTTCCCACTAATAATAGTAAGTCCTTTTTTTTCGTCCCGTTGTGGAAGAAGAGGTCTCTCAAATAATAAAGTCTCTTAGTAATTCTAATTGTAGAAACGTTCACGAAATTAACATAAAAATTTTAAAAGAAACTTACCAAATAGTTTTAACACCTTTCACTCTGAAAATTATTAATTTAATTTTATTAACTGGAGTATTTCCAGAAGTACTAAAATACTTAAAAGTGCTACTTATCTACAAAAAAGGAGATTTCTCAAAAACTGACAATTACAGACCCATAAGTATTGTTTCTTGGGCGCCAGTCAATTAGTTTTCTGGTTATTGTTTTATGGTAATTAGTTGACTGGCGCCCAAGACAAGACAAACGCAGCAGAGGACGACCACCAACACGCTGGATGGACGACATTAGACGAATATCCAAGAAATGGCAATAAGAAGCACAGAACCGTGAAGAGTGGCGAAAAATGGGAGAGACCTATGTCCAGCAGTGGACAGAAGAGGTTGCATGATGATGATGATGAATTACTGTTTTTACTTTTGGGAAAATACTTGAAAAGGTTATTAAACAACAATTTTATTCCTATTTTAAGTCTAATAATTACTTTAGCAACTCCTACTTTAGCAAGTCCTTTCTTACGTGTGGAATTGGATAACCATACTGGGTCACCCCTTTCAAAAGCTGTACCTGTAGCATGTATGTCAAGCATGGCCTTGGATTTATCACTTTGAAGCTTTAAACTTTTACGAGTAAATTTGTAGACTTTTTCCAATTTTTTTTTTCAAATTTTCGAGGTACGTCAGGGATGAACGTTCTTCTTCGCAGGGAGGCAATCTTATAAAAATAAGACCTTGAGGAAGCTTTATTTCTCTTGCGGTGATCATAATCGAATAATCGATACATTGAAAGGTATTGACAAACAGTTCTATTAGGCCTTTTAATCATTTCATCTAATTGATGATGGAGAGGCGTAGTGCGAGTATTCTTAATACCTAAGATTTTCATTAATTCTTGACATAATTATGATTTAAAATTTCGTATGAATGCTTCTGCTGCAGTAGTCGCTTCTTAATAAGGAATGTGTGTAATTTCAGGCTATTTTAAAAAATAATCCATCGTGACCATTAAGTACTTATTCTTTCTTTCTTTTATCGGTAGTGGCCGAGAGTATACACTGACACTGTTAGTCGTTCAAAAGGCTCGGAAAGATATTGTGGTATTTTATCACTTCTTGTTTGAGGATCTTTTCTACAATTACACAAATCGCATTTCTTACACCAATCTTCTACATCTTGGCAACAATTCATCCAGTAAAATCTGTCTCGAACTCTAGCGAGTATTCTTTTGACTCCAAAATGTCCTCCAGAAAGGCTGTTATGAAGTTCTTGCAGCACAGCTTTAATGTGTGATTTTAGCAGTACCACTTGGTGAACTGTACGTACTCCATCGGAACTTTTCCACTTCCAATATAATAGACCATTGGAAAGATACAGAGATTCCCATTGAGCTCAGTACGCCTTTATAGTTCCACTGTATTTTGTTATTTCCTGCCAAATAGGTCTTACTCCATTTTTAAGCCATTGTCGTATGACTATCATGTCGTATGAAGTCATTATCTTTCTTTTAACTTTTTTTAAGGGGTCCAATCATTTTCTTTTTCCTGTATAACTGTGGTTACCTAAAGAATTACTTCTGCGTTTGTCCTTCTTATCCTTCTTATTTTTTAAAATTCATTAGCCACTGTTAAGCGCTATGCTTAGTTCTATTTATAAAATTTTTGTTATCTGTTCTTGAGATAATACGGCGCCAAGACCATGCTGAGATATGTCACAACCCAACAAAAATTTGTCGTTTTCTCGTGGATATGCTAGGATAGGTGCTATTCTGAGTCGTTTTTTAAATCTATTAAGGCATGTTGATAATCCTGTGTCCAGTCCTGTGCAGTCGATGAAGGGGCCTCGCAATGCCGCCAAAATCCTTAATAAAGTTTCTAGTAATACGATCGGAATCCAAAAAAACTTTTAACTTCCTTTTCCTCTCTCGATATAATCTTTAATAACTGAAATCTCTGGATCAGTTTTAGTTCCTTCTACTGAAACGATATGTCCTAAATAGTATGCCTATCATTGAAATAGTGAACATTTCGTATAATATAGCTTTAAATCAGCATTTCTCAATCTGTCAAATACCTCGCTTAAGTTTTTTATATGTTCATCAAAGGTTTTGGACATAATAATTATATCATCAAGATATACTAGGCATGTTTCCAGAAAAGTCCTCTCAAAACTATCTTCATCGGACGTTTAAACGTAGCTGGAGCAATACAAAGACCAAATTAAGAAAGTGAAACCTGCAGAGACTATTGCCAGTTAAGCTGTTTTGTCTCGATCATTAGGATATACTTCTACTTGCCAGTAGCCGGTTTTTAAATCTACGGTTGAAAACTAATTAACACCTGATAAACTGTTTAGTGTATTATCTATTCCTTGCAATGGCAAAACTGTCTTTATGTGTGATGTTGTTTCTCCTTGAGCTCGTTAGCTTCTTTTATTTTTAAAACTGTGTGGGGTTCGGGACTATTCATTTCTTTATCAAAATATGCAGATCTTATATTTACTATTACCAACCGCTAAATATTTCTTTGATCCCACCGCTGTCACCAATGTTACACTTCTTGAAAATAACTTTATTCAAACGCTAACTTGTTTACAATATTTTAAGATAATGACAAATATTAACTTTAAAAATCCAATTACAAATGTTTACTTCAAAAATTCTTCTTTTTTGTCAATGGACTTTTTATATATGGAATAAGTCTCACGGAACTGACGTAAAAGTATATATATATATATATATATATATATATATATATATATATATATATATATATATATATATATATATATATATAAGCGGGGATCCTACAGCTTCTGCCGCTTCCCGCATTTCGATCGCCATCTTTTTCTATCTCTCCAGGTGTCTTTATCAATGGCTCTGTCTTTCATGGTTTCCATAACACCTTGTATCCAAGACTTGGCTGGTCTTCCTCGTTTCCTTCTATTACTTGGATTGTATTCCATAGCTCTTTTTGGCCATCTGTTGTCGTCCATCCTCTGTACGTGTCCATACCATATTAACTGTCTAGTTTCTATTCTTTCAGAAGTTGTATGTACTCTATCTGTTTTTCTTCTAATTTCAGAATTAGGTATACGTTCTACTCTTGATATACGGCAAGCTCTTCTTAGGTAGTCCATTTCAACCGTGTCAACTTTTTTCTTTCCTTTTAGTGTCATTTGCCAACATTCTGCTCCATATGTAAGAATGGGCTCTACAATTACTTTGTAGATAGTCATTTTAGTTCTCATAGTAGCTTTGTTGGACCAAAGTATCGAATTCAGAATTTGAACACTCTTCCTGCCTTGTTGCACTCTATAGTCTATATCTCGTTCCGTTGTTCCTTTACTGCAGATAATACTTCCCAAATATTTGTATTCGTAGCACCTTTTCATTTGTCTAATTTCCAAATCCGGGTCTTCGTCTTCACTACCTATTCGCATATATTCTGTTTTAGACATATTCATACTCATCCCCCATTTTTCGTATTCATCTTTGAGCTTTCTAAGCATATAATCTGCATCTTCTTCACAGCTTGCAATTAGTACTTGATCATCTGCAAAGAACAGCGTTGTCAGATAATGGTTGTTACGCTTCAACCCCATTCCCGCACATTTTTGTCTCCACTGGTGCAGTGCTTCTTGGATATATATTTTGAGTAGGGTGGGGGAAAGACAACATCCTTGTCTCAAGCCTTTCGTTACTGTAAATACCTTTGAGAAAGTATTTCCTGTTTTTACAGTGCTTTGAGGACATTTATAGATGTTCAGTATTGCTTTTAGATATGTTTTACTAAGGTCCGTTTTCGTCAAGACACTAAATAAGAGTTTTAAAGGAACTGTATCATAAGCCTTCTCCAGATCTATAAATACCAGATGCGTAGGGAGGTTTCGAGCTGTTCGTTTTTCAATTACTTGTTGAAGGGTAAATGTGTTGTCCACGCACGATCTTCCTGCTCTGAAGCCGCTTCAATTTCTTTATACTCTTCTTCTATTCTTCTTTTCAATATACGACCATATAACCTTCCCAGCGAGCTAGTTACGCTAATGCCTCTATAATTTCCGCATTCTTTTCTGTCTCCCTTTTTATAAATGGGGCTAATGTGGGCCAAATTCCAATCGCCTGGAATCGTTTGGCCTTCAATTAAGCATTTATTAAAAATATTCACTAAGCTTTCCAAAAGAGCATCCGGTCCATGTTTCACCAACTCGATGGGAATGTCTCCAGGCCCGGGTGTTTTTCCATTTTTCATTTGTTTTAATTCTTTTTTCAGTTCTTCTTTGTTTATCTTATGCACCTCTGAGTTTTCTGTCATTGAGATATGGTCAGGTCTTTCCATAAATTCGTGCCTACTTTCTATTAATAGCGTTTCGTAATATTTTTCCCACTTTTTATTTTGAATCAGGTTTATATTTCCCTCATCTTTTCTTTCTTTTCTAATACTTTTTATGAATTTCCAAGCTTGTGTCACTTTGGTTACTCCTAAGCATCGGTCCATCTCTTCGCATTTCTCTTTCCACATTTCGTTTTTTCTTTTAGTGACTTCCTTCTTTGCTTCCCTGTTGAGTCTGCTGTAAATTCTGCGGTCTTCTGAGTCCTTCGTGGATAGCCATGTTTGATAAGCTTTTTTTTGTCTTTAATTAATTTTCCTACTTCTTGGTTCCACCACTCTGGATTTTTTCTTTTGTCAGCTTCTTCGTACCCCAATGCCTCTTTGGCCGCCTGCTGAATGCAATTTTTTATATCTTGATATTCTTTTTCGGCTGTTTCTCTTCGAGTTAAGTGAGTTAGTTTTGAGGCTAGTCTAAGTTTGTAGAAGAATTGTACTGATTCTTGTTTAAGGCTATCAATATTATATCTTATCTTTGTGGAAGCTGCTACCTTCTCCTGTTCAATTTTGTTCTTGTTTACTTTCCTGTAGTGTACGGTTATTTTTGCGACCACCATATAGTGGTCAGATCCGCATTCGGCACCACGATACACCCTTACGTCATTTGTTTGGAGCCTTTTGTTTTCTGGTTGGATGAGATAGTCGATTATAGATTTTATCTTTTTCTTTGGTTGTTCCCAGGTAAATTTATGTATATCTTTGTGCTGATAAAATCCATTCATTATTTTAAGCTGTAAAGTTTCACAAAGCTCAATGAGTCGCTCTCCGTTGTTGTTTATTTTGTCTTCACCATATCTTCCTACCACATTGTCTTGTAATTTTTTGCCTACCCGAGCATTGAAATCTCCTAATAGGCATATTTCTTTGGATCGGTTTACATGGGTCAACACGTCAAGCAATTTGTCATAGAATTCATCCTTAACTTTTGTATTAGAATCGTCACTAGGAGCATATACTCCTATTATAACTATCGTCTCCCCATGTTTCTCAAGATCCATCATAATGATCTGCTCGTCTATCTCTTCCCAACTCTTGATATTGTTTTTGAGTTTTGTATGCACGGCTGTTATTTATAGTATAAATTTATAGTATATGGTGTATAGCAGTATAATTATAGTAAAGGTACTTCTATTATTCTGTAAAATATTTTTTAATAAAAAGCAGTTTATGAATTTTCGACCTTTCAACCAAATCTAATTTGGCACGTCGCCGCTTTTATTGAGGTTTAACAAATATTTTCCTTTAATTAAAGACTTTATCTCGGCTTTACCTGCTAACGCACATCGTTTTCCTTATAATACCTTAATGCAATCTAATGAAAGGTGGCCAATAAAACTATTTTAAGGCACAGATCTGAATAAATTACTCCTAAAGTTCTATATAAGCAAAGAAAGCTGGGTTTCTAACAGTGCGTAAAAAAGTTTAGCGAAGATTTTTTTGGTTGCTTTTGTAAAATGAAATTTTCTTTTTCGATTTGTTTTCAAGTAGTTGTATTATTGTTGGCTTTCATATGTTTAATAGGTAAGATTATAACTTTTAATTTCTAATAATTTATTCTGCTTATAAATGGAATGTCTTGATTTCAAGTAATCAGACAGTTCTAATTTTTTGACCTTTTGTGATAGTTTATGATTGTATTTGAGATTTATGAGTTACATAATATGTATACTATGATATATTGTGTGGTCTTATGATTAACTTTTATGTTGTGGTCAGCTCCAACAAACCAGTTGAAGCCCATTTAAAACTCTCCCTTCTTAGGATCCCTTTGCTAATAAAGTATCACATCATCACAGTCGTTAACATCTTAGCAGATGTATTGCGGTTCATTATTGAGCTTCAGTAGCTCGGATAGATTGATTAATATTATTTCTTTACTCTTATATTATGGTTTATCTCAGTATACTGTTTGTTGAGAAGGTTGTTCGTAATATCTGCCCATCGCTGTGGAGATCTGCCGAATTGGTGTTGACTCTGAGGCCTTCCTTGGACTACCAATACTTCATTTTGTGATCGCTTAGATATGACCAAAGAAACTTTAAAATTATAGAGTAAACAATACTAGACAGACGTTGATTGGGTTTAATTTCATCTCGAGCCGAGATATTCGTGTGGCGAGCTGTCCATGGAATTAGAAGCAGTCGTGTCCATGTCCACATTTCAAAAGCGTCTATGCGTCGCCTAACTAACTCTTTGACTGTCCATGTCTCGCATACGTAGTAAAATAAGGAAAAGACCATAGTTGAAATAAGTCTCTTTTTTTGATTTTTGTCATAGTAATGTGACAGTCACGCCGTATCCTGTTTAGTTCAGTCATGGCTGCCCCTGCTAGTTGTAAGCGTCTTTAAATTTCGGGTTCACAACTGCCTGTATTGTTTATTAGAGCTCCAAGATATATCATAGAGGAGACTACCTCACATCCCGCAATATTTAGGTATATATTTTGGTTTTATTGTAGGTGGTAATCATGTGTCCAAACTTAGGACTTTCTACTCCAAAATTTAAAAAAATACGTCATTTCTTCTGGAGTTAGTATAGTATGTAGCTCTAAAGTTAGTATTGTCTGCGAAACTCAAGTTTCCAGACAATCTTCCTGACACCTCTTAGGTTAACAACTCCCTCCCAACTATTCAAAACTCTACGTAATCTAAACTGTATATATATATATATATATATATATATATATATATATATATAGATATTAAATACTAAGTGAAATAAAACGCATTCTTTGCATAATCCCTCCTCTAAAGTAAATTCGTCAGATAGGCATCCATCCATTTGAATATATGCCAGGTTATCTTGACACAGTTTGCCAACAAGGTGAATCAAATGTTTGGGTACACCCATTGTCGTCAATATGTTCCATAGTTTATCCCATCTAACATTATCAAAGGTCATACTCAACAAAACATATAAATATCGGGATCTGATATTCTCTTCTTACATTATGATCTGGATGTTTCTTACATTAAGGATTTGTTCTCTAGTACCAATACCCTTTACAAAGTTAGCCTGCTCAGGTGATATTTGGCAACTTATTTGTCAAGTTTTCTAGACGACGTGGCAGGATATAGAGGATTAACTTACTGACGTGAGTTATGGGAGCCGGCCGTGTCCTATTCATTCTCCTAAGAATGATAATCCAGGATTTGTGTTCTAATGAACTTTGTAATTAGATTAGCTTGCATTTTTATGTTTACTTAATTATCATTATACTATTCCATTTTTGCTAGATATATTTTTCAGTCTGTTTGTAAACTTTAAAGAAGGAACATTAAACCTTTATATAAAATTGTCAGGATCTTTTTCGATTTTTGTAAATTAATTAATAAAGTAATTATTTTTTAAAAATAGTTTTGCCTACAGGGAAACTATAAGTCGTGTGATATTAGAGCTAGTAGTCGATAGTTGTTACGAATATTTATTGGACTATTTTTATCTAGAGGTATGATGGAATCTCTCCAATCTCCAGGCCAGACGTCTGTGTTTCAGATTTCGTTACACAATTAATGTAATCATGAATGTGTTGCTTATGTGAGTCCATTTCAAATAGGTAAAAGAAATAAATTAGACTTACCCACAATCAATTTAATTTTACTATCAAAAACGACCGGTTTCGCTTTCTAAAATTTGCAAAGCATCTTCAGGTCAAACGATACAAAATAAATTAAATGATTCCGGTACAAGAATTTTTATATAATGATTCGTGATACATAGTTCAAACTATCCTGTATTGCTGATAATGGGTGATCTTTGGTCAATGTTGTAACTATCTGACAATTAACGAGGAAGTTTCTTGAGGGGAGAGATGTTAACAGATGATATACGAGTAAGGTATATGTGACTGATTTAATATTTATTAATGTAATGTAATATATTAATATTAATTAATGTAATATTCTCACTCCACTTACCGGAAGATCCTTCAAGAGATTAGTAGTAATGAATTCATAGCCTGCTACTGTGTTTAAGTCTTTTTAGAGCAAGTTCAGCCTCGAAAAAAATTATGTCAGGTTAAGATTCTCATACAATAAAGTATACTACAAATTATTTGAAGATTCAAAATAATACCTGCTGTATTTTTATATAATTAATAATATAGTGTGCTCCAAAAGTCGTTGGTCCGACTTACGACTTACAGACAGGGTGATCGAAGCATGTGATGAATATAAGCTAAGACTGAATGCTACTAAGACAAAACACATCATCATCATAAGTGGCTCGACAATGCGTTGTGGATCTTGGCCTGCTCACAAAGAAGTCGCCACTCCTGTCGATTCCTGACAACTTCCCTCCATCTTCTAACCCTTAGAATCTATAGAAGACAAAACATATGGTTGTGAGTAAGACGATATAACCGATGAACATCAGAGCGTAAGAAATAAAGTTAGAGAGAGTCAACAATATCATCTGTTTGGGTGCCAACATGAACGATAACTGGGATATCAGCAAAGAAATATGAATGCGGATTGGGAAGGCGTGAGACGCCTTTATAAACTAAAGACAATTTTTATTATATTATATTTATATTTTCATTATATTACATTAAATCTTAAAATCAGAATAATTCGCTGCTCCACATTGCTGTATGCCATGGAGAGCTGGACACTTACAGAGACAATAACGAAAAAATTGAAGGCCTTTAAGATATACCATGTAGTCCTTATGTATGGAATACTTTCATTTTTGGCGTTATTATGTACTATCTGAAAAAAACCTGAAACAGGTCGATTTTTATTCTTAAATTGACAATTTACAGTATGAAAATATTATCCCCAGCCAGCACCCTCTTTGAATTATAAGAACCCCGTCGAAAATTTTGAATAACAAAGGGGGTCGTGTGGCACCTTGTTAGAAAGTGATTTTAGTCCTCTGTTCAGCGTTAAGTTTGGTCTAATCATAACTGAGAAAATTGATTTTTAAGATGAAAAATTTTGATAATGTCTCTATCACAAAACTTTAGGTTGAATGAAGATAATAATGTCACATAATATTTAGAATGTATTTTTCAATGTAATTTTCAATTAAATTTAATGTTCAAAATGACCACCATTCACTGCTTGACAATAACCGAGGCGATTTTGAAATCTTTTAAATCAGCAATACTGTTTGGTCTATTAAAATATACTTTAGATTTTAAATAACCCCATAAGATGTAATCGAGAGTCAAATCGGGGATTTAGCGGGCCATTCGATCATTCCACTTCTTCTAATCCACCTATTGGGAAAAACCTCGTTTAAATAATTTCAAACTATACGTGCAAAATATGGAAGAACTCGGTCTTGTTGGTAGTAAATATATCGATCTATCTCATTTGGATAATTAACATCAGGAAAAATCTTCGTAATGTCGGCACTAAAAAGTTATTCAAAAAATCTAGATAAACCTCACCATCAACTATGCCCTCAAGAAAATAAGGACCAATAATTTTATTGTTAATGATACCAGTCCAAATGTTAATTTTTTTAGGATATTGCGTGAGTCTCACACACCCAGTGAGTATTTCCTCTGAGTTTGTTAACCGTTCCGTTTAACCTTTTAAACGCCAACGTTCCCATTTTGGGAACACAGTAAAAAATAAGTTGGATTCAGAAAATATTGAAATATTTTCAAATATTGTAACAAATATGCTTTCTGTATGTCCCATTCTTACTTTCTGTTAGCTGAAATGTTTTTTTTACTTACGGGATTCATCTAGAAACCGCGCAAAATGACGTCCAAATTCATATCACTTGCTTTTTTGTGCTAAAGTTGTTACTGGGAGTCGATATGTACCAAACTGTGATTTATTTTTGAATAGAAATACAGTAAATGAATTATATAAAGGAAATATTTACAAAAAACACATTTACGTAACTTATTTCTAAAGATATCACGTTCAGCATTCATTGTTCCCAAAATGGGAACGTTGGCAACAGCGAAACACTGTTATTCAAGGTTCCCTAGAGAATGACCGCGCGTAATTGTAACGGCTTGGATTAGTCGTCACGACGTTACGACGAAGAAAACACGTGGTGTTTATAATAATTTTGAGTTTTAGTTTTATTTCAGTGAAAAAATGGATATATCTTTGGATCCAAAAAGTTTTTATGGGTAAGTTGGTGGCAACAAAAAAAAGCATAATACTTAGATATATTTTTATACACTTAGATCATCTATACGAAGGCATAGATTTCTAATACATGCACTCGACGATGTGGAAGCTTCAACGTCCGCAGAACCAGTGGATATTGTTATTCTTCCACCTGATTCAGCTGATCAAGGTACTGAAAGCGACGAGGATACTATTGACGATCAGGTGTTAGATATTCCTGATATACCAGACGAAGTACCCGGTGAAGTAGAAATTCACGCTTATGAATCTTCCGACGAAGATAAGGAAGAAAATGTATCGGTTCAACGTAAATGGAAAAAGAGTGAGAAGGTTGGAATTCAAGCTCAAGCTTCCACACCACCAAGAGTAGGCGATGAACACTTGGGCAAATCTGAGTTCGAAATTTTTTCATTATTTTTTACATCTGAAATAGTTCAATTTATTCGTCATAATACCGAACTCTACGCTCATAGAGATAAAAATATTCACAACTTTACTGTTTCTGAGGAAGAACTTCGTCAGTTTTTGGGGTTACTTTTGATAAGCGGATATCACCATGTTCCTTCTGAGGATGATTACTGGTCTACTGCAGATGACATGCAGGCTCCAATTTTTTCGAAAATAATGAGTCGGCAAAGGCTCCGACTTATAAAACGTTATCTTCATATTTGTGATAATGCCAACCTTCCAGTTGGTAATAAAGTTGCAAAAGTTGCAGAATTATATGATATGCTGAAACAAAACTTCAAAAAATTTGGAGTTTTCCATGAAAATCTCAGCATAGATGAATCGATGATTCCGTATCATGGGCATCACTCGGCTAAGATGTTCATAAAAAATAAACCAATACGATTCGGTTTCAAAATATGGATGTTATGCGGACAAGATGGATTCCCCTATAATTTAGAGATATACTGCGATAAAACAATAGATAGAAAGATGCCTTTAGGTTCCCACGTTGTAAATAAAATGTTAGAAGTAATTGAGAACCCCAACAACCATAATGTATTTTTTGACAATTTCTTCACCAGTTATTCACTATTGTCAAGCTTGTGTGATAGAGGTATTCGGGCATGTGGAACTGTGCGTGAGAACAGAAAAAATAAATGTCCATTGGTATCATCAAAAACAATAAAGAAGCAAGATCGGGGAACATTTGATTACAAATCCGATGGTACAGTTATTTGCGTCAAGTGGAATGACAACGCTGCAGTTACAATAGCAAGCAATCATTTCTCCATCAGTCCGCTCCAAAATGCGACAAGAAGAGTAAAATCTGAAAATAGAAAAGAAGTTCCACAACCAAATTTGATCAAGAAGTACAATTTTGGAATGGGTGGTGTCGACCTTTGCGATAGAATGTGTGCTAGTTATCGTCCAAGATTAAGATCAAAAAAATGGTGGTGGAATTTATTTTCTCACTCCTTAAATTTAGCGGTGGTAGCAGCATTCCGTTTCTACCAACACGTAAATCCTGAAAGTACTATAACTCATTTGGATTTTCGAAGAAATGTTGCTATGGCGCTAATCAAAGTTGGAGCAAGCTCAAGAAAAAGAAAAGGTGGTCCAACTTGTCCAGTTCTTAGAGATATACGATTTGATGGAATAAATCATATTTCTAAAAGTACATCACAAGGTAGATGTACTGTATGCCAAAGAAACACACGCTTAGAGTGTACTAAATGTGAAAAGCGTCTACATAAAAATTTTTGTTTTGATAAATATCACTCACCTTGCTAACATATTATTTGTAACATTAGATTTATAGTTTTATTTTAAATTTTGTTAGTTTTGTTATAATATATGGAATAAAATATGTTTTTACTGCAATGATATTACTTTGTTATATGTTGTGACTTATAGATGCCAACGTTCCCATTTTGGGAACATGGTTTTTTTCTCAAAAACAGCATTTTATTTTTTTTTTCACAAAACAAAATTATAAAAGATATCCCAATAACATCTTTTTTATGGATAGTTGAAATTTGTTTACAGTTTTTAATGATTCGGCGTTTAAAGGGTTAAATGAAATGTTGCTTCATTAGAAAAAACTATTATGTTTATGAACTGCAAATCTGCGTTCATTCTGTCCATCATCATTTCACAGAATTCTTGCCTTCTATCGGGATCATCTTCATTTAACTTCTGAACCAACTGAACTTTGTAAGGGTGGTATTTTTCTTTATGCAAAACTCTCAAAATAGATGATTTACTTACATCATTGACGGCGGCCTGTTTTCGAGTTGTCTTATGCGGATTTTCCTTAATCTCTAGAAGTACATCTAACTTTTTTCATCAGTAAATTTAACATTTCTACCTGGTTTTTCAATATTTTTTACATGTCCAGTATAACGAAACTTCTTTTCAATTTTTCTAACTGTAGACTGCGAAACTTGTTGATCAGGGTATTTATTATTAAACATTTCACAAACCTTCTTTTGAGTTCTTGTTTTATTACCAAAACCAATCATAATTAAAATATCTATTCTTTGTGTCTCGGACAAATGAGTCATAATTAAATTTAATACACGCTCAAATATTATACTGACGTCTTTTAGTAACTTTAAATACCTAAATGACAGCAGCCTACTAGATTCATATTAATTTTTTATTTGGCTTATTGACTAATATTTTATTATCTTCAAAGTTTTTTCCCTAATGTTTAGCAGAACAGATACGAAAATACCTGATTATTTCTAAAGTATATTTTAATAGACTAGGCAATATTGCTGATTTAAAAGTTAGGATACCGGAAGAAACTAACAAAATAACCCCCGAGGTCATACAAAATGTTGTACGAGAATTCCAAAATCGCCTCGGTTATTGTCAAGAAGTGAATAATGGTGATCAAGTTGAATTTAATTGTAAAAATCAATTTTCTGTGTTATGATTGCACAAACTCAAACTTTATATTGTTGAACAAAGAACTAAAATCCCTTTCTAACAAGGTGCCACATGACCCCCTTTGTTATTTAAAATTTTCGAGGGGGTGCTTATAATTCAAAGGGGGTGCTGGAAAGGGATAATATTTTCATACTGTAAATTGTCAATTTAAGAATAAAAATCGACCTGTTTCAGGTTTTTTTTAGATAGTACATAATAACGCTAAAAATGAATTTATTCCATACATATGAACCGCATGGTATACCTACCATCGAATACTATGGATAAGTTGGGTTGATCAAATAAGTAATGAAATAGTTTTACAGCGAAGGAAAAAGAGCACAGAAGTAACAAAACAATAAAAATTCTATTTCGGACATGTAATGAGACATACAGAGAGGTATAATTTTCTACACTTGATAATATAGAGCAAGATCGCCGCAAGTAGAAGCTTAGGCCAAAAAAGAACATCCTGGCTTTAAAATCTCCATGAGTGGTATCAAGAAACAACCGTTAATCTATTTCTACGTTCGATATTTGAATAGAGTACTGAAAGAAAAATATTGAAAGTACTCGAACAGATCAATTTATTTTTACAGTTTTTCACATTCTGGTAAAATTATTTGTTTATTTATTAATCCAGATCAAGAGATAAAAAACGATAGAAATGGCCAGAAACGCTTTCCTAAGAATGTGATCTTTCTTTGTAAATGATTTTAAGTTCATACTGTAATACTGCATAGTAACATCCTACCATATGACATGAAAGCATGAACATTAAAAATCAGTACATTGTGAAAACTGGAAAGCTTTGAGATGTGGATATTTCGCAACAAGATTTCTTGGATCGATCACGTCAGAAACGAAGAAGTTCTAAGACAGATAATCATAGATCAAGAATTACTAAAATTAAATTTGAATTGCTAAATATCGTAAAGAACGGAAAAAAACTTATGTTGGGAACGTACATAGGTAGGATAATTATAACGTCTTACCACTTATAATAGAAGGCAAGATTGAGGGCAGGCGAGGTCCTGGTAGACGACAAATTACGTGGCTAAGAAACATCAAGAATGGACTGGGTTAGACTTTCAATCACTAATTAGAAAATCTCAATTTACAAAAGTCATCGCCAAGCTTCGCTTCTTCTTCAAGTGCCATCTCCGCGGCGGAGGTCGGCAATCATCATAGCTATTCGGACTTTTGAGACGGCTGCTCTGAAAAGTTCATTTGATGAGTTTCGCTAGAAGAGGGCAAATTAAGAAGAAGAAGAATTGACATGCTAGTTTCAAAATAGTTTTGTTAACAATTATTTTAACACAGTTAATATCAAAATACGGTAAGCCGCTACACGCTAAATACACGCTAGAATATTTTGAGTTTTACACAATTCCTAAAACATGCATCATTGTACCCTTTGAAACTCCGAAACCGGTCACCCCATTTTACAACAATAAGTAATTCTTTTGGATTGTGAGTATCTGTCTATTCTTTGCTAACATAGTTAATTGTGGTCTTACACCAACAACTCTAATTCCCACTTTTTTTCAATGCTGAATTTAAAACAGTATTAAGAAACGTTCGTATATTTACTGCAGTATTTTTATTTAATTATTTTTTTATACTCATTATTATTGGCTGTTACATCTACTAGGTTTAGTGGATAATCCAGGGTGTCGTTTATCTAAGGAGGAAAAGGAAGCGTCTCTATGTCCCTTGTACCCAGCTCTAGCCGTTCAGAAGTAGCAAGTTATTGGACTAGCATTTATCTTGCTGAACCAGTAAATATTACTATTTAGGAAGTTTCAGGCTTTCTGTGTCACAAGTACTTTAGAAGAATAGATTACTATGACGGAAAGGTAGTTTTCTTTGTGAAATTGGAAATAAATATTTGTATTTTTTTCAGAAAGTTATCGAGTTAATGCTGAACCGGCCAACAGCGGTAAGAAAAATCTTATTAGCAATACATATTTAGTTCTAACATATTGTTCTGAAGCTATTTTTCTTTAGGCTTTTGAATACAATTTACTATTCTTACACAATTTTACTTTAAAATAAGTTTATTTCGATTTATATCTATAACGTTTCGATTTATATCTATAACTAATGGTTCACTCGGACTAGGTAACAGTTTCTCCTCAAGCCATTTCAAAAACATATCTGCATTCATGTTTTCATGGTAATCAGCAGATTTTGAAGAAAAAATCAAATCTGCGTTTTCTATAGAACCTTTTTTCCCTCCTGCATGAAGAATGATGTGTCTTTTGCGTTTGCTATCTGTGTATTGTATTGATTTTATGCTGTCGTCTTAACAAATTCTTTTTATTCTACCCTTTGCAAATATCCATGTCTCATCTAAGTATACGAATGTTGCATTTTCAGATTTAAGTCTAGTATATTCTCTCGAAAATTTAATTCTTTTGTGAACCACACTACTCCTTTCGCATAAAAGTTACCCATTATTTTCTTTTTTGAGTTCAAATCCTGAATCTCTCAGTGTAGTACCGTACCTATCTAAACTGACATGATGATTATTTTCACGCATTTGAAATAATTGCGAACTTCAAATTTTTCTCCATCAGGTAAGTCAATGCTCCTAGAATGTTTACGAGTTGTTTTCTTGTCTTCGTGATGCTCAGTCACAGTAAGATCTTGAACATCTCTTACAGTCTTCATTAGTTATTTTTAACTTACTTTCACTTATCCCAAGTGCATGACAAACGCTTTGATTTATACATAATAATGACTTTAAAGGTCCACCATTGCCTCTTTCCATGGTAAAGTATTTATGCACATTTGCAATTAATTCATCAATATCCAACTTACATCTAGGCATGATGGTCACTTGAAACTACACGATTGAATTACAATATACAGAGTTTAGATCAATATGACAGAAACTTTCTAACTGTTGTGCTTAAGAGGTAAAATATAATATAACCGCTTACAAAGATCCTAAACACATTAAGCAAATTAGCCTAATGATTATTAGGAATGCCGATTGTAATTTAATTATGTTTGATAAAAAGTTTAGAAATGCTTGGAAACCGTACATAAACAAATTAAAATGTTACACTTTAACAGATATGTGGTCAATCTAACTACCACTATTTAAATTGACAAAATGTTCTAGTTTACTCCGAAGTATTTAAAAAAAAATTAAAAGTTATATTTTAGTACTTTGTATATGTACTTTGAATATAATTTATCCTTGGCACGGTAGTATTTGTTTCAGAAAAAAGTTATTAAACAAGTAGGTGAAAGAAATTTACGTTAAATAACATTATGCAAGAATACTATTAATTAAAAAAAAATGTAACAAAATATGCAAAACTATAAACAACGGTTAGTGCCACATATATTTATTTTATACCTAAAATTTAGCAAAGTGTTCAACACTATGGAAAACACCAGTGCAGTTTACCGTGCCTTTTCTACAAAAAAAGGTTTTCTGCAAATTCCGTTAATCGTTTAGAGGTGAAAATTGGTAAAATGTACTGTATATATCGATATTCTTTGTTTTGGTAAAAAATTTATTACTACTTCATACTTAATATTATTTAAAACTTTTTAAGTACATGAAGTACAGGAATACCAGGGGACGTAGTACTCATTTGCTATTTAAATTAACAATTTTACAGATAATAATCAATTGCACTGTGAGTCCCTTGCTAAACCCAGCCTGTTTCTGTGGTTATCTATTTGTGATCTTAAAATATTTGACAGTATTTTGGTTAGGTAGTTTATACCTAAAATTTTGTACAATTGTGGGTCTGTAGTCCTTTAAATCACTTCTGTCTCCTTTTTTCAAATAAGAACATCCTTACTGTTTTGTTTCAGTTAACATCTTATTTGTTGTATACATTCCTACTTTTATTTTTGTGATGTTTTTTACCTCAAAGGCATGCATTTTTTTTATAGCGTTACCGAAAATTTCCTTTTCATTTAGTGTTTTTTCTTTTCTTTAATATTAAAAATGAATTGCTTTTTTGCTCTTTTTAAGTTTTTATATGTCTATACAACATACTAAAAGAGATATATAAAAGTCTCGATCGTCTTATACTTATAAGAATATATTAAATATTTTTTCTATATCTTATTAGATACTCAAAGCTACCATCCAAAAATGAGTAGAATTATAAGGGTTGGTCGAGCTACTCAGCCTAATAGAGCATACAAGAAGATGAGGATTTTTCCAAGGGTAGGAAGAACAGTTCCTTTAAACGAAGACGACAAATTTTCATTACCTTGTACATTGGCTGTTTTAAACTATGGTAAGAATTTTAGCACAATGTCTCTTTATTTTACCTTTGTTTTACTGTGTTTACCTTTGCGTCATCCTTCTTTGATATCTTCCAATCTCCTTTGTACTAAATCATGTTACTAAATCTCACAAAATAATATTTTACCTTTAATTTTTGTTATGCTATTTGTTGCGTATTCCAGAGCCTTCTTAAACTTTTTGTTCAAAACTTTAGCAAGATGAAACAAGGAGTTGAGCAGGTATTTGTATACCGATAAATTTTTGTCACAACTTTGTTGGAGGGGCCCGTAATACATATTTATTTTAAATACAGTGAAAACATAGTTAGTCCATAGTATTGATAACCTATAGTTTTTCTAGAATCTCAAGATTAAATTATCGACAACGAACTCTACAAAACACTTAACATTTATCCACAACATAAAAAAACACATTCCCACTTTAATTTAAAATTTATATCTTAAAATAATTAGCTATGTCTAAGTGAGCTCAAAAATCATACAAATCGTATTACATACTGTATTTATGTATTCTATTACTTAAGATGCGAAACAAACGCGAGCTCCAATCCTGCATCACCTGTTACTCCAACAGTTTATTCATGATACGTCCCGAGAAGGAACCCTATATGTTTGACCTAAGGTGCGCTGCAAATTCAGTACAAAAATTCAATTAATTTATGGGTTGATTATGTCGAGTGTTATGCCGAGTATATTTTAATAATAATAATATATCGACGTGTGGTCAAAAATGTATTATCTCTATACCAAAGATGGAGATGTGAATCGTCTTCATCTGATTTTGTGGATAGCTAGTTATACATTCAAATTGACGACAGATTATAACGACACTTTTCACTTTCAAATTTACATAAGTAGCTACCAAGATTGATAAGTAAATCTGAATTTTTACATGCACACTTTTAATTTTAACAAATATTAAGAATATTTCTGCATTTTAAAATCTCAAGCCAAACTAAAAAAGTTTTAACTTAACTGTAATTGTCTTAAATTATTTAAATTATTTGAAGTTAAATTGATCACAATTTTTTTAATGAATCTTTTTATCAAAATTAAAAATGTTTTTTCTTCTGAACACTTTATTTATATTCCAAAGACTTTTATAAAGATGTTTAAGTTTAGTTAATAAAAAGATATGCAAATGATAATTAACTATTAACGACAGTCTGATTTGTAACAAAATTATTGTTAATATTTATAAAATACTTTTTTCTTAAAAAAAAATGCATTGTTTCGACAGAAAAACTTCAAGATTCTTTGACTATTATCATTCTAATTTTCAGGTTGAAATAAAAGTCGATAATGGGTAAAAGTGGTAAAACACAGACATTATTTACATTGAAGAAAATAACATAAAAACGAAAATAATCCACGAACGGTATATTTGAATAACATAAAGATAAACTTTCATAAAAAAGTCGTAGTATTTCCGTGTTAAATCTAAAACATTTTCTTTTATGGAGCAGAAATAGCACACATTCTATATATATATATATATATATATATATATATATATATATATATATATATATATATATATATATATATATATATATATAATATTGTTTTACCATTCTTTCATACCAAGACTGAAATAAGAACAACAAATAAATCACAAATAAGCCACAAATTGATGTTAATTGAAAAATCATGCAATTTTACTCACTTAGTCAATGGAGTAACCTGCTTCAGGATCTCAAAAGGGGTATCTGGGGGCAGGGCTTTCAAGATTGTCGGTACCGAATTGAAGGGGGAAAAGACACCCTACCCCCTTGCCTGAGGAGGAGAAACTCCGTTTAATACGGGAACTCTTTACTCAGGTGGAGGAAAGGGTTATTGGTTTAGTAGATGCGGAAACTTTTACTGAGTTGGAACTCGGTGAGTCTGTTGGACGGATGAAGATCCGAAAGACACCTGGTATAGATGGTCTCCGTTATGACGGAGACAGTAAGACTCGCCGCACTAAGATACCCGCAAGTTTTCCTGAGATTGCTTAACAAACTGCTTGAACAACAGCAGTTTCCAACAATGTCGAAGGAAGCTAAGGTTGTCCTTATCCCGAAAGGTAGAGGTGAAGAGAAAGCCTTCTTAGTTCGATAGCTAAATTGTACGAGCAGCTTGTAAAAGGCCGCCTTGAGTAAAAGCTGGAAGAAAAGCATGCGCTGAGCGACCGTCAATACGGTTTTAGGACCAAAAGGTCCACCATAGATGCGGTCACAGAAGTAACGTCTTTAGTTACGGAGGATAAAAAAAGATGGGTAGATCTAATCTTGCTTGGCGTCAAAAATGCCTATAAATTGGCATAATGTGCAAAAATCAGGTCCAGGCTGAGAGAATTGGGCGTTAGTGAGTACCTGGTCAACGTAATTGACAGATACTTTACTAACACGTCCATAAGAAAAAAAGATACCAGCATCAGTTTGTCGCATAGTGTTCCGCAAGTGTTAAGTACTAGGTCCCATCGTGTGGAATGTCCTGTACGACGGGGTGTTGAGGCTAAAGATGCCAAGGGGGTGCACTCTTGTAGCTTATGCTGATAATCTCGCACTGCTTGCGAAAGCGAGTCAGAAAACGGACATGGCTAATGCAGCTAACACAGCCCTGCGTTACATTGGTAGGTGGATCAGAGAGAACGATCTATAGCTAGCGCCTCAGAAAACTGAGGTGTTAGTTTTCAAAGGGAGCCGGGAAAAATCCTCTCTTCGCTTTATAGTGGAAGGTGTGGAGATTGCAAAGGTTAAATCGATTAAGTATCTGGGAGTCTGGTTGTCGGAAGAACTAAGGTTTGGAGTACACATCCAAAAGACGGTAGAGAAGGCGAACCAAAATCTGGAGGCGTTGACACGGCTGATGCCAAACATTGAAGGCCCAGGTAGCACCAAAAGAAAGCCGCTAAATGGAGTTTTCCAGTCGGTGGTAACCTACGCTGCCCCGGTGTGGTGTAGCGTACTGAACACTGCAATATAGGCTATGCAGATGAAGACTTCGCAAACGTGAATGCTCCTCAGGGTATCTAGCGCATATAGAACGGTTTCAAATGAGGCTCTATATGTCATTGGAGCGGTGATACCGATCGTTTTGTTTGTGCAAACAGCGAGCGAGGGTCTATGTGAGGAGGATGGATCTAAATATAGATAAGAATGAGAGATAAAGAACAATAGTAGAGTGGCAAACAGAATGGGCGAATGATAGCGGAAAGGCAAGGTGGACAAAGGAACTTATTCCCGATCTGAGGCCGTGGTGGGAATGTAAGTTCAGGAAACTAGACTACTTCCCGAAGTAGTTTCTGACCGGATATGGTAGTTTTGGCACTTTCACAAATAAAATAGGCAAATCTGCCTCGGCAGACTGTACTGTTTGTGGGGTACCGGACGCTCCCGCCCATATTTTTTACTGCCAGAGATGGGCAAATGAGAGAGGTGATTTCGAGAGGCGAATGGGTTTCGGACTGGATTAAAGAAACATGGTAAACATAATGTTGAGAGGAGAGAAAGAATGGAGAGAAGTACCCTGTCTGATTACTGGGGTGATGAAGAAGGTTTATGGCCTAACGTCTGAAATATTCTCTTATTTACGGTAACAGGTATGGTTGTTTATAAGTTTTTAGTTTTTTATTTTTTTTTATTTTAGTTGTTTATTGAGTGGCAAGACCACCTCTTTGGAACAGTGGTTAAGGTTTTAGCCGAAACACGTTTAATCCGGCACTATCCTGGGGTCTTCTAGTCTAAGTCAATGAAGCTTTACAATTATTTTTAGTGCAAAAATAAACAGTAATATTAATATACCTACTTATAGAAATTATTACGAAATTTAAAATAAACATTTCTTTAAGATATTTAATCAATGCATCCATAAATTAAACATTTTCGGTTCAAATTACTATAATAAGATATGAGATTTACCTTCCAGTAAAGACTACTAGGAGGTGTAAGTAATCTTGTCAAAAAAGTAAGGCATTAAAAATCACAATTTTAATTGCTTTCTCAAATTTGTTGTTCTTTATCTGTTGTTTACAAACATCTCTTTACAAACAAAATGCGTTCTCGTGACAAGATAAAATCGGATAATTGCAATGGTAAACTGTTCGTTACATTCAACAGAATCAAGATGTGTTTCTTCCAACTTTACCAAACTTTCAGAAAGCCTATCACTGTGAACACTGTTGACTGATAAGACATTTAACATAACTAACTCTATTATTATTATTATTAAATAATACTATTATTTAATATATATATATATATATATATATATATATATATATATATATATATATATATATATATATTATTAATACTAGATATTATTAAATACAATAAATTATTAATTATTATTAACTTCGTTCTTCCCTTTTCAATTTCAATTTTTTATCGGAACAATAATCCGTTATACATCTCGGAACAAAGCATGTTCTACTGGTGTAAGCTTTTTTAAAACTCATATTTAAATAATATTAACCACCAAAACTAATAATCTTATATTAACTACGAATAATTAATTATTTTCGAAATGTATACATACACTGTAGTAATACTAGCACCCTTCTCTACACCAGCGCCACCCTAGCGACAAACTGAGTTTTGTTTACTAAGCTAAATCAGGATAGCATCTTCGATTTTAAGCAGAGTCGTTGTAAACAATTCGGCAACCGATTCATGTCACCATAAAATGTTTGAGACAAAAATATAGCATTTCTCACAGAATAAACAGTTTTTTTTTATTATGAATATTTTCTGTGGAGTAATGCGTATCTGAGTTTATTAAACGAAACTTTTTCTCTACATATTTATTTTATCATTTGTTAGTTGAAATTTGGACATATTGTAGTTTATTAGAAGTTTTAGTTCTTAGTCTTATACTGCACTTTTCTTATCACATATTTTTTATTTTTAGATAAGTCTGAGAATATGGAACCAGAAGATGACTTGGAAGCATTTGTTGGACCACCATACACGAACCAAGAATAACTAATTCTTTAATAAATAAAATCCGTTATTTCGCAAAGTACTTGGTAAATGTTTGTAAATTTTGAATAATTTTGAATAGTTTTCAACTGTTTTTGAAAAATAAAATGTTAATAGAAGTAAAAATGTAATAAGTTTATATATTTTCTGATGACCTTTATTTACCTATGCTTTATTTCGTGGTTGGTAATTTAAAGTCAGCTAACTGAATCTTATAGTTCTCTTCCTTTATCAGAGATCTACAGGGCAGACAATTTACAAAAGACAAACCGCGGGCGCAGACAAACCCCGCGCCCGCGCCATTTGTTTAAATACAAAAAAGCTAACTCTTATCTAGACATCTGTAAACAGTTAGGAAGAAGATACATACATATAAATACATACATTAGTGATTATGTGTAAAGCCAAACAAACATATGGTGCTTAATGGATTATTAACAGTGATTAAAATTGATTCCTGCCACCGATATTCACGTCACTTATATACAACCGATAATCATTATTCTTATTAAAATATTTTCCAAGAATATAGAGTGTTTGTTAAATAATATCAAATTTTAATCAATGGAACACTGCAAAATGTTGAAATATAGAAAGGAAGAATTGGTCGAATAATTAAATTCCTTTCATATATCAACATAAATCATATAATAGTTTTATAACTAAAGTTACTATAGGTATGCCGAATAACCACTACTGTTTTTATTTTGAAACAGTATATGTTTTGAAAAAATTAAACAGATCTCTCAATACTTATTGGTGCATAAATTCACCTAGAATATATTTTTTTCTCTGGAAGCTGTCATTAAGACCTATTTGAAACAAATACAGCTTCCCGGACCTTGGTCGCCTCTCTGCTCGTTCTCTTGGTTCTATTTATGATTTCAGAAAAGTTACTAGTTTCTAAGTAATGGCCGAAACAATCAATAAAGAGAAATTTAGTAATTTATTTATTAGATTGCATTAAAAACACATAAATTTAGATTTCATATATATATATATATATATATATATATATATATATATATATATATATATATATATATATATATATATATATATATTACAGTTTCTCGTGTGACTTCGCTGTTTCCAATACTTTTCTTCATTCTTCTCTGTCTTTGATTGTCCTTTCTATATTTTTAATTTTTCTTTTTCTTGCTTTTATTTATATCCAGTCCCCTCAGTTTTGCTTCGTGTTTTCTGTAATGCCTTTTTATCTGTTGCTACTATTGTTATATTGTCCGCATTGTATGAACAATGAATTCGACCAATCATTAGATAGGTGTCCGCTGGTATAAATGGTATTAAAAACGAAGTTATAGCCTCTAAAACGTTGCTATCATTTATAATCTTGTATTTTTCACTTGGAATTTCATCAGGACCAGTCGCTGACTTGCTGTTTTTACTATTTTCTTTACAATTTCATAATATTTTTAATCAAATCTCTATTTGGCAGCAGTTTTTGTAGGTGCATCTTTTTTAACATTTTTTCATGCTTTATTGCATTCGATAGTAAGATCTCTTTTACATTTTCTGTACAAAAATGATGACACATTTTTAAAATCAAAATACCAAATTATGGTCAGTTTTGACATTTTGTATACCTAACGGCCACCCCATCGTTGTTACACAAATGGAGTCTTTCGCTGTGACTCTATAAAATATGAAAATGTTTTACTAATAACTTTTTCTATCGCTTTTTAATATAATAGTCAAACTGATAATTGCAAAAATTCAACATTGTATTTATATAAAATTTTATTTATATCATCTGATAGTAAAGTAAATTATTATATAAACCAAATAAGATGTTTTAAAGTAAAAAGTTGTATATTAAAAAATATTTATTATTTAGTTATATTTGTTATATTTAATATGTATTATATTATTTATTTATTTTTTATATTTTAAATAAATTCAATAAATTATTGTTTGCTTCTAACGCCACCTGTTAACGTATTAACAAAACATACGTTGTTTACTTATGACAAACCTGTCAAATTCAGATTAAATATTAATATTACAATATAAATAAATATCATTTGATAGTAAATTTAAGTATAATATAAACTAATTAATATGTTAAAAAATTAAACAGATGATTTAATGCTGTTATTATTCAGGTGACATTTATGACTTATATTAAATTTTGACAATCGTTACGAATCGAATCTTTTAGTAACAGATATGGTTTAATTTTTTACTTCTCATTTAATGTCTATATTTTGTTAGTTATTTTTTATGCAGTTTTTACTTTAAACCTGCTTAGAGTAAATATATGATGACTAGAAACGAATTCATCGAGAGTAGTGAATCGATGTCAAGAACCACAATTCTATGATGCTACTCGTGACGACGCCGTCCAGTGCCGCCTACTCTATCACTTTTTTTATCCCCAAGATTTGGGACCAGTATGATCATGCCCCAGACTTCGTCAGCTATATGAAGTATCGCTTAGGAAACAGTGCATGTATGTACTCGTATATGGGTTCGCATAGTCTGAGTTCTCTTCCACGTCACGACTTCACGGAGCATAAATGTTTAAAATTGCTATCAGCATTAAGTTATTTTTTACGGGGATATGTCAAAAATATTATATATAACAAAACCTTATAATCTAAATCATTTTTAAAATATCGACTGACAAACCCGTTCATCTATTTTTACATTAGTCTATATCATAACGTTTTACAACTACAGTTACGCCTACGTTATTAGTGACGTGCCTGCAGATGAGCACAGCTTCGTAAATATTAAGAAGGTAAGTAATAACGGTATAATTGCAGAAACAACGATATTATCAGTTTTGTTTTTTGTTTAGTGTAAAATATGAATACAAAAAATAGAGACATGCACAGACCTCTCTTGCAGCGGGAGTTAGAAGCTGAGTTGCAATTGTACCTGGAAAAACTTTGGCTAGATGAATCGGATACCAATTCTGATAAATCAGAAAGTGGATCTGAAACAGAATATGCCGTTTTCATAAAGTTGCTTGCTATGATAGGCTGACTGATCCTGAACATTCTCGCCTGTATCTTTAAAATATCTGTATCTCGCATGTATATTTAAGATATCTGTAAATAGCTTGTGCTTTGAGTGAACTCAAGCTTATACGGGTAAAGCAAGAATCTTTTTGGGATGTACTAAATCCAATAATAAAGTTGGTATTAAATATTTTTTTTAAATATAAGGCCTTTACATGTAGCTCGACATTATATGATACACATTTTTAGTAGATTTAATATAACTTTTTCACATTTAAATCACACGCAAAATATTGTCTTTGCTGACATTTACCTCTACAGTAGTGTGACTCTATGCATTTAAGAGAAATAATAAAATTTACGATTAAACCTTTTTTGGCCTGAAAAAATTTTGTGTTTCTGTCTTCGCCTCTGTTCTCTCGAGGAGTTCCTCCAGTCTTGACAAACGTATTTTTAACAAACTCTTACTACGTTAAAAAACTCGTACTCTTACTATCATTAGGTTCTCAGTGTATAAAGCATTTGATTGTATGTTGTTTTTGTGTATTATTTTGGTTTTCTGGTCTACGTCTGCGAACATTTTCAATTGCACAATATTTCATAAACAGGGCATCTTGTTTAAGCTTGTCTTTAAATTCATAAACGACTTATGAAGTGCCATAACGTTTTTCATTGATAATGTAGCACATTGGTAAATATTATTGTGGCCACATGTTGAAAACACTGGTAGATTTTTGGATGAATATCTAAGAAAAATGACTATGTTACAAAATTCATATCATTAGCTGACTCATATTAGTTACCTCAAAATTTTTTTCTGCTAATTTACTTTCTAGTTTTCAGGCTCTCTAGAACGTGTTCTACAATAATTAGTTAGTGGTAGTTTAACAACTTGTTGTTCTATTATTATTTTGTAATAATCTATTATACGAATAAAATTTGACAAAAACAAATGCATACACTGTTTGTTTAAGTTATTTAAGTTATTATAAATAAACGTGGTTATAAAATAATATCATGTGCATCACAGCGAGATATCTGATTGGCTAAGAGGGAGATTTCCTTGTTTGAAAGTTATATTGGGAAAGTATTAAGTAATATATGAAAGGCTGTGAGTTAATCTGTACGTTCCGTAATTTAACTTAGTTTGACAAAAAATAGAGATTTTGAATCGGTTTGAGAATCGGTTTTGATAATAGACGACTCACATGATTTCTATATGATGAGATAATCAAATAAAAGTTAATAGTAGCACTAATTTAATGAAAATTTTGACCATAAAAGTCAATATAAAGCATAAAATTCTAACAAAAAATGTGTTTAATAATTTGTGTTTTCTCCATCACCATTAATTACAGCTTGATACTGCCTTGGTATGCTTAAAATAGATTATTAATTCCATTTTAAGGCAATAGGATCTATTCCTAGTATGACCATTGTGCAGATAAGGATAAATCAGTCTCTGAAGCATATCCCATACATGCTCAATGAGATTAAGATCTGGCGATTGTGCTGGCTGCGGTAAACGTGTAATATCCTCATTGTTAAACCAATATCTTACTGTTGCTGCAGTATGTAGCCTTGAATTATCCTCTATGTAAAGCAAATCAAAAACTGGAGCAGTGGCAAATGGAAGGACAACAGGATCTAAGATTTGATCAATATATTGATATTCCTTTAAAGTACCTTTCACAAAAACGGGAATAGTTCAATGATGAAAAATTATTTCAGCCCTATGATAACTTGTATACCACTACATGAAAAATTACCTTGTACATTCCTGAGTCTATCATGTCGACCAATTCTTCTCCAAATTCTCACTCTCCTTAAATCCTAGCTTCATCACTGAATAACACAGAACTGCATTCTTTTAAGCCCCAAATGCACACGTTGTTGTGCCTATCTTAATCCGAGTTCACTATTTCCATAAATGTGAACCTTCAATTGACATCTGTTGTGTAATCCAGCTTCGTGTAGTCCATTCCTTAAAGTTTGGTTACATGCAGTAATATTGTGGGTATTTTCTAATACCCCATAGAGTTCTTGTGCAGTTATATGCATAGTTCAATGAGCTAATCCTAGCACATATTGATCCTGTCAAGTCGTAGTTGCACTTTGACAACTTCCATGCCTTTCAGCGACATTACCAAACTGTTCATATCGACGCCACAATCGCCAAATCACGCTCCCAGACACGTCAAAATGACATATAAAACCGGCTTGTTAAAGACCAGCCTTAATTATATTCATAGCACCTTACCATTTGAATATTTTTTAAATGCCGACTCTTCACGAATATTGCTGCGTTTAATAATTTTATTTTAGTCAAATTTTAAGTAAATACTCTATCTTTAAAATTTGAAGCACGTTTTCTTTATAATTTGAAGCAAATTAATCGTAATAATTTGAGGCGCTGTTCATCATAATCATCAACTCGTCCAGTTCTGAACATAGGCCTCTTGCATGCTTTTCCACTTAGTCCGATTTTGCGCCATCTGAATCCAATTTGTAGTCACTCTGTTTATGTCATCTGTCCATCTCGTTGGGGGTCGACCTCTATTTCTGTTAGCTTGTGGGGGGGGGGGAGGGGTTTGCCTTAATAAAATAGTGCTATTGACAGATTGATTTTTATGACATACCTTGATTTGTTCTTGTAAAGAACAAATCTTCAAACCAAATGGTATGTATTAATAAAAAAAATTAATATATATATATATATATATATATATATATATATATATATATATATATATACATATATATACAGTTGCAGATACAGTAGCAGAATTTTAAAGCACTACAAAAAAACCGAATATTTTAAGACTCACAATATACCTTAAATTTAAACAAAGCGACAGGTTTAAAAATCCTTTTACAACGGTATCGTATTTCTACAATCATGCCCTCGAAACGAATCCAATCAAACGATCACTTTATATAAATTTGAGTAAATCGTAATCTATGCTGTCGTTCCCTGTAGGTATAAAACCGCTCCTGCTGCGAACTGGACTTTTATTTCTCTGAAATCTGTTACAGTGCATCTAAATGAAGTTTATAGAGTTTTACTGGCTTTTCCTCTTATTTATTGTCAATATCGCAGGTAAACTAGTCAAGCATACATTTGTTTTTAATTTAAATGTTTTAAAAAGTTGCTATATTTTAATTAATTTTAGTTAATTTTAACAATTCTTTAATAGATTTAACATGTTTTTGTTTTGGAATTCTACAGGTTTTTCTAAGGTTAATATGATTAGGAACTATCTTCTCAGCATTTCTTTTGATATTAAATAAATTCTTTTCTTTTCTTACATTTTACTCTTATTTTTCTCTTATTATTTTCTTTGTCAATTGTTGCTCATATTTTTCTTTTTATTCTTTAAAAACTGTTAACATTTTTCAAATTATCAAGATTTTTTTATTTCAATTTTTTTTAAACTACGATGTTTGCAATTATTTTTAAGAGCCTTCTCTTTGCCTTAATTTCTAAAATTTTAGTGACTCACATATATTTACTTCTCTTTTTTTAGTCATATGTTTAATATGGTCTCTTCTCCCTAGATTGCCGCCTCCCTACAGAGGTTGGCAATCGTAACGGCTATTTTTATTTTTAAACTTGCTGCTCTAAACAAATCAATCGATCTGCATTGATACTAATCACGAAGGGGGCCAACAGATCTTCTCCCTTGAATATTTCCCTAAAATTTCATTTTTTGGTCCCCTCATCAAGTGTCCTAGTTACTTCAGTTTTCATGTTTATATAGTGGACAATAAGTTCTGTTTCTTTACCTACCCTCTCCAGTACTTAATTATTTGTAGTTCGATCAGTTTATGATATTTTTAATACTCTGCAGTATAACCATATTTCGAAAGTCTCGATTATTTTTAAATTGCATGTTTTTAATGTCCAAGTCTTATTACCATATAATAATATTGCAAATATAATAACATTAAGTGGCGGAGTGACTTCATTCGTAATAATGTTGATCTGGCAATCTCTATTTGCCTGTTTATTTTTGGAGTATGATCATTGGTTTCATTTACCGAAGTTCCCTAGTATTGATATTTTTCTACTTGTTCTATCACGTTATTATTTATTGTCAATATGTTGTGTATATTTTACGCTCTTTTGCAATTAGCATATATTTCGTTTTTTAGCGTTTACAGTAATTCCCAACTCAAGTTGCTATCAACAAGTCCTCACAGACACTTCGTCTAAGCACTAGCAACCCTAGTCTTAAGTTGCCATGTAATCAATTCCTTTTGTAACTTAAACATCATAATTTTTAATTATCAAAAATGTAACTCAAAGTTAATCAAACAACATGTAAAGCGTTTTTACCCATGTATTTAGTGGCTTCAAACATGTACATTCAGATGACAATGATGATGGAATAGTTTTCCGAAAACGTTGTAGTCCAATATTGTTTTATTATTATATCTTTTATATAAGAATTTTTAAATAATTTTTTTATGATACATGATATACAGTCAACTACAGGAATTTAGTTTCCTTGTGGATTTTTTGTTTATGGTATTTTCATATATCTGTATTGGTTTATTCAGTATATTTAGCTGTTTTATTCATTTATTACATTTCATTTTTAGAACCTTCATTTAAGCTGTTCCCTGGTCGTTCTTAATGTTTCTTTTTAAATTTGCTACTTCTTTTCTTTATGACCTTTAATTTTTATTCTTATATAAATACATACCTACTTGTATATGTTAATCTTTCATTCTGTCACTGGCTATCTGGATGTACTATTCATTCTCAGGCGTTCGACATATTCTTCGTTTGCAACATGTTCTTCGGAAAGTCTGCAGCCAAACTCTAGCTCGCAGGGCAAACGAACTTCATGACCCCACATCAGGCAGGTTGAAATCTGGCCTGTAGTTTTATTCACGGCTTATCGGTGGGCTATTCGGAATAAATGAATGTGCTGCTACCATACTATTTGATGTTCGGATACAACTTTAAACAGCTATTTACTCATCATTCGGTTCATCTTCTCGACTATTTCATCTGATGGAGGATGAGAGGGTGTTATTCTGATCTTATTGGCACCAATCAATTTACAAACGTTTTGAAAAGGGTCAACGTAAAGTTTCACCCTTGGTCGGAGTAGATTTCCAACGGAACACCGAATCGCGTGAAATAAGTACCTCTGCAACTGTAGCAGCTTCTTAATTTTATATCGCATAGGTCCAGTACGTTTCGTAAAATAATTAATAACAATCATCTCTTTCTGGAAATGGGCCGGCAATGTCAATTACCACTCTTTTCATAAGCCTTCCTACATTGTACTGTTTCATGGGTGCTCTCTTTTTACTAACTGGACCATTACTGGTTGCACACAGTTTACATTTCCGACACTATCTTTTTACATAATCTTTACTGGACTACATGGACTAATGTGTTGCCAACAAGGTCTCTACGTCTGTTGACGTATCCAAGCAAATACCTTCTACAGAGCTTTTAAGGCCGCCATTGATCATTAATGGGCTCGTATCACAGGGGGGTTGCATGGTCTCCTTGAAAGAACATTAGCATTGAAATGAACTTTTCTAGCTTTGTTTTCATGTTTCTTTGGCGTCATGTTATGAATTACTTTCCGTATCGTTTCTTCCAGATGTTCATCGTTTTGTTCGTCGCCTTCTTCAGATGTGTGTACTCGATAAATCCGTGAAGTTTGACTAGCTATTTCATGTTCCAAGACAATGACGAACGCTTCATCTAAAACGTCTTGCTAGTCGTAAAACTTTCTGTAGTTCCCTGCCTCTCAACTCATTGATAAAGGTATATACAGTAATTTTTTCTAAAATGTTGTCTGTCGCCGGATAAGCCAACCATACTATACCATCAACATCTACTTCAAATTTTTGCAAATTCTCACTTGCTCGTGGAATTATAATTTTTATTTATGCTTTGTAGGCTTGTTGTAGATGGGCATCTTCATAGCGTTTTTCTAGTCGAGTGAAAAAGGTCTGGTAACATCACCTCATAAAGCAGCAGTCAGGGAAACAGCATTTTCTTGTTTGGTCCAATAATTGGCTGTCGCAATAACCAAACGTCACTAAGATTCTCGTGTATGAGTCAACTTTCTGCCGAATTGCGACCATTATATGGGATACGTCAAAGATAAGCTTTTTCATTACAATATAAACACATATATTTTATAATTAGTTTGCTACTTTTTTCCTGACCATTCTTGTTATTTTTTCTGTCCTGTGTGTTACATACAGGCATATATCATACATCCATGAATTTTATTCTAACATTTTTAAGATACTCTGTATAGTAACTTTTAGACATCTGTAAAGAAATATAAACGTCCTCAAACGTAATATGTGATTTAATTTATGGAACTTATGAGATTATTTATACCAACAACACGTATAGTAAGTTATTTTTAGGTAACTTGGCATTACCGGACCAATACAAGGATCTTTTCATGGTCCAGTTGGATAAGGAGCCAAGAAGCTTTGATGATATTCTAAACCCACAAGGTATAAGTAAGTCAATAAGAACGTTTAGTTTTTTTTTAATTAAATTTTAGTTTTTAAACCTACCGAGTCCTTCCTGGATGTATATGGGGTCAAGGTCAGTACTAATCCAAAAGTTGCAAAATACACGGAACTTATTCCAGCCAAAAATTACAGAGAATTCTATACAGAGTCGCTATAGCAGTGAAAAGTAAAAGGTTACTATTTTTTATGCCGTGAATCTGCTAAATTTTAAAGATTCGCTTACAAGTTAGATTTCAATGAAAACCAAAATCCTTGTTTTTGTGATGCTAACGTTTAGCGTTTATACTGTCTTTCGGTTTGTTTTTTAAAAGATTTTTTTATGTTAAATATTCATATTTGTCTGCGTTTGTTTACTTTGGTAACTATTTGGAGTAAATTTTGCATTTTAGCCTTGTTTAAATATTAATTGTTTTGTGATTAAACATACTTAATCTATAAAGGATTCTTCCCATTTTATTTGTTCGGCTCTTATTCTAACATTTATGTCGAGGTACATTTCTTTATTGATCTATAATATAAATCCTAGATCACTAAATATATGATCTTGAAATGAATTGTATTTCTAAATGAACATTATAAATAGAGTGTCAAAAAATGGAAACGTTATTTCCTTAACCTTCCTCTATTGATCATACATTAAACAGCAATGATGTCTACTTGGTATTAACATTTAGCCACACTATCCTAGTTCTTAATCCTAATTTCTTTTTATTCTCTTGATATAAAGAAAGCAAGGATTAATGCCAAAGCTCTGATGCAATATATTTCTAATACAATTAATTAGTCTCTTTTGATGCCCACAGTAAAACCCCTCACTTCAGAAGCAGACTGAAAGTCTGCTTCTTCTGCTTCTCTAGTTTCATATTTTTTTTTATTATTTACTTTTAATTTAATCTCTATATTATGTTATTATGTATTTTATTTAATTTTAAGTAATATTTTTGGTAGTTATTTATTATTATTTTTATTATTAATTCTTTATTAAACCATTTATTAAGGTTTTTATTATTAATTTATTCAAATTTATTTTATTACCGGGGTGTTACAATTTTTAACCGTCTATGTAATAAATCACGCAGAAAATGCTGAAATGTTCTAGTTCCAGGACATCAAGATGTAAAACATGTAATACTACGAATTGGTCGAAATTCCCATGCCTGGAATGATCTTGGATTTGGTATTAGCAACGATGTAAGAAATACAGAAGGTAATTTAATGTCTTTTCGTAACATTAATTGCAGGTTTTTATAGATTTTATTGATTTTACATATTTGTTATAAGCTTGAAATTTTCAACACATATTTTTTTAAAACGGTATAATAAGACACGACCTATTATCAAATCGTTTTCTTTGTAAGTTGCAGTGAAGGACAATAAAATGGGGTGAAATCCCTTTCATACTGTATCTCTTGAAGATATCAGTCAGACAAGGGGAGAAAAAGAAAATTTCAGAGTGTTAACTATTCTATATATTGCAGAAACGTTGCGTTTTGTGTTTACAAAACAGCATTAGTCCATATCTGTGAAGTATAAAGCTATCCTTAGAGGGAAAACAGTTCTTGAAATTAAAGGGAGAATGTCGATTTAAAACATGGTATCTCTAAGCAAAGTAAAAGTACCTTTTTTAACCTTTTTTCCTGCTTTATCACATTCGTTAGTAAGATCATTTTTACGATTCCTGTACAAAAAATTATGAAACATTTTAAAAAACAAAATAACAAAAAAAAATTCACACTATATTCGGTTTATGAGAAGAATTTAAGACAAAAATATGCAATTAAAATGGTATATTAATTTTTACACACGATTATTTTTTAAATCTTAATTAATATAAATCAAATTTCACTTTGAACTAAGTTTGGAAATTAAAAGAACCGTAGGTTTAATAAAATGTAACTTTTCTTGCAAAAGTATAATTTTTTGAAATAAATATTAAATTTATATTTATAAGTATTATTACTACCATAGCTCCTACCATTCATTTTAAATACTACAACCCTAGTTAGTAGCCAATTTACAGAATTTTGAGAGGTACAAGTTATTTTGAAAAATATTAATACATAGGTAGTGTCGTTCTATGGAATTCTCAGAATTTTGTTTTAAAAGAAAAAATACAGTTTAATCTTTCTTAAATTGACGAAAACAAAACATACAGAATATTAAAAATAAACGAATTTATTTACATAGTCGACGGAGTAGTCGACGGAGTTAAAATCAGGTGATCTAGGCGGCCATGCCTGAGACCTCATGTGTTCTATCCACCTATTTCCATACGATACATGAATATGTTAACGAGTAGCATCAGAGAAATGTAAGATGTCCCATCGTACATAAAGTACATACCTCGGGCGGCTACATTGGGAAGTAGATTCGGCAAAATGTTCTGTAAGAAATTCAAGTTCATAGCACCTGTCAACCGTGCATTAAATAAATGGGGCCCTACTAGTTATCTGTCTACTCCTATCCAAAAATTTACTGAAAATCTATACTGCGAATGAGATTCGGGTTATCGAGTAGGGATTTTCTTGTATGGGTCATCATACGAGTTTGCGAGTTATTTATTCCATCATTCGTAAATAGTGTCCTTCCTACATAATAAGCAATCAATATTAAAAATTCACCTAGCACACTGTAATCGTGAAATTTGATCTCCTAAATGTGACAAGGATGTAAATTATTATTTTTTAATGCTCTGTCAACTTTTAGTTTGGAAACACCTAATTGTCTGTTTAGTTGTCTATTAGTTATTTTAGGCTCTGCGTCGACTGAATATGTCCTCTTGTAAACAACGTAATGCTCATTTCGATTTTGATTTAGGAAACGATCTATTTTCTCCATAACATTGATCCATACGTTTGATGATTCGGGACTCGACATTCTGGAAATGGTCTTTGATATGCTCTGCTGGCAGCCCTGTTATCAAACATTGAACATAGTAACAAACATTTCAGAACAATTTAATGAGAACAATAATTTGAATGTGGTTATAAATTTCTGTGTGTATATGAAACGTTATTTTTTATGTCTTAGTTCGTTATAAAAATTAAAAAAATTCGTTCTTTAAAAAATTACTTACATTTAACATACATATTAACTTGGCTATATCGCTACATATATTATTATCTGTAATGTTAATGATTTATTTGTGTTTTTAGACTTTGCAATAATACCCAGACAGCGGAACTATAAAACCAGAGAAGAAAATGATATTGTTAGGTCAAATTAAACATAAATAATGTATCAGAGAACACAAAATCAGCATGAAAAAAGTGTAGTTTCTAAATTATTTATACTAAATAAATGTTGACGTACAAAACTTTTATTTATTTCACTTAATTTATGTTTCCTTTTAAATCCTAGAAACCGCAAATAGTATGAGAATTGAAAATCTCTTGAAATGATTTCTTGAAAAGTCTACATGAATTGAATTCGTTGGATATTCTCCTGATATATTTAGATTATATAGAAGAACCTATGTACTGATTTAAGTAATCGTGTTTTTAAGTAGTTCCAAGGGGTTCAAAGGGATAGTAATGCGCATGACAAGTTGTTACTTCCAGATAGCACTACTTAGCCCCTCCCGCTTAATTCCTATGCTCAATTCCAAGAATTAAGGATAAAAATTACAATAGGTGTGGTATTGGCCACATGTAAGCACCCTTAAGGTAAGAGCGCATTTGACCGAATCAGCCAGCAACGGAGCGTCTCGCTACATCTCGTAATTAAATTCTGTATTGTGCATTTATCGGCAAAATCGCGTCAGCTGAGCCAGTAGATTTACATATTTTATGGAAGATGAATCTTGTTATTAGTGTGTTTTGCGAGAAAGAGAAATAACAAAATAACGCAGGAAATAAGGCATAAATAGTTCTTCAAAAGGGTAGTTGAGCATAGAACTAACAATCTTACATTATAAAAGGCGGTCTTATTATAAAACCTAACAAGATGCCTCGGCATAGGACAGATATACGACGACAACCATAGCATAGAAAAAACAACATGAACACTGAAAGTTTTTTCTTCGCCTTAGGTTCAAGAGCTATTTAGCCAGACAATTGGTTGAATACGTAAAAACAATTAACTCCTACACTTCCTTTAAATTCATGACAATTTACTAAACGTTCGTTAATTCACTCAATTTACTAACCTTTCCATTGAAAACACTATTGGGTGACTATACAAAAAGGATTGAACAGGAACACACGCTTCCCGCTAAGGAACTTTTTTTTACACAAACAATACAGGCAACGGTTAAAGGTATATGACATAAAAGGAAAGACAATAGGAAATACAACAACTTACGTCCTACCATTTCGGATTCACACAACACTGAAAAGTCAGTTTAGATTTTCCGTTTGGTACGTTTGAAAAATTCCCATAAAATCGATCTAATAGTTGGATTTCGACTACCTAAATAGAGAATAGAAGCAACGTTCTGCGGCAGTATGATTTTTTGTTGGGAGATGGCTTGAAATAAAAATTTTATGGCTTCTTGATTATACCGATATTGAAACATCCAGTGGTTAAGGTCGTCATAACCGCCATTACATTCACATATATCAATTTCGGAAAGTTTTATTTTATATAGGTAAGCGTTTACTGTAGTATGTCCAAAAAGGCATCTAACGTACACAGTATAAATGTAGAGTAGATGGAAGAGTTGAATATATGCTGCAGTATGTATTTTTGCTACTGTTAGTAAAGGATTGCCACTCAATTCCCCAATTAAGTCTAACATGTTTCTTCCTCGCTGAAACTAAATCCCATTTGGGCAACTCGTTGTATTCTATACTCACTAAAGTAGCGTCTTTAGCCAAATGGTCTACTTTTTCATTGCCTGGAATATTAGAGTGACCTTTAACCCACACAAAGTTAACAATTCTTTTTAGAGAAGTTAGGATCCTTAGCTTTTCAAGCGCATCTACAATTAGTCTGTTGGTATATATGTGTTTAGAGAAGTGTCTTAATGCGAGGAGGACGGACTGTGAGTCAGATAAAATTATATATATCCTTCGAAATATAATGTGCTATTAATTATCCAATCCAACGCCTTGACAATGGCTACCAATTCAGCTGTGAATGTTGAGCAATCTAATTTTAATTTGTATTAAAAATAATCTTGAATATTGTCTATGTAAATGGTACAGCCAAAACCAGCAGGCAATTTTGAGCCATCGGTATAAATTTTACAAGAATGGTTACAGTCTTCCAGCTTGTTCTGTACTACTAAATCTTCGTGAACAAATGAAACAGATGAAGGAATAACTCCAGCAGGTTTATATTCATATAGTATGTCATAATTGGAGCCAAAGAATGTAATCTCTTCTCCATTGAATGAATATTGTGCTAAATTGGGAAAAGCAACAGCTAGAGTTGGAGTGTTTTTATTTGCCCACCATTTGTTTGTTAGATTTTCAACAGAGAGATAAGATATTTTTTGTAATAAGTTGTTTTGATTATTAAACTGGCATTTAAGAATACATTTTTCTGCCAAAAATAGACGTCTTAAATGTAAAGGTGGCTCGTTACATTCTACCAAAAGGGCTGGTGTAGGAGTAGATCTGAGAACTACTAAGAATAACCTTAAAGCTTTGTATTGTATTAGATCCAATTTAATTAAACGAGATTTTGTCACTGATTCATAGAAAAAGCTTCCATAGTCCAAAATTGATCTGGTAATTGCTCTGTAAAATAATAAGTTTATTTTCGGGTCTACTCCCCAATCGTATCGATTAACGGTCTTAAGAATATTAAGGCTTTTTTCACATTTGGTAATGCAATTATTATTATGCCCATTACAGGTTAATTTTGAATCCAAGGTAACACCTAGGTATGTAAAACTGTTATATACAGGAATTTCCAGCTGAGAGAATTTTAACGTACTAACTTGCTAACCTGTGTCTCGTAAAAAATACTACACCTGACTTCTTAGGTGAGATGTCAAGCCCGTGACTATCAAAATACTGTTTGCAATTAGACATATTTACTTTAAGGGCATTAATACATTCTTGAAAAGTTTTTTTCTCAACATAGAAACAGAAGTCATCAGCATATTGTAAAATGTTAATTCCCATAGTATGTAAGTTTAATGAGTACATAGTAAGTAAGTACATAGTTAAATAGTAAGGGACTAAGAACTGAGCCCAGAGGTAACCCTTTGTTAACTATCCTTGGACCAATCAGTGAATTATTTAAACAAATATGAACTTGTCTATTTGTAAATAGATTGCCTAGGACATTAGTTAGCACATTTACTAGGCATTCCTAATTTAACAAATTGATCAAGCAGAAGGTCGAGAATAGCGTTATCATATGCACCAGAAATGTCCACAAATAAAGCAGCTGTATATTGGTTTTTAGAATAAGTTAACTGGATATCGGTTGCTAAGTGTGAAATGCAATCCATAGTTCCTTTCCCTCTACGAAACCCAAGCTGACCGTTGGGTAAAGATTGTTACTTTCCATCCACCATTCTAATCGATTTTTCATGATTCGTTCAAATGTTTTCAATGTACATGACATAAGAGATATCGGTCTTAGGACATTGGGATCATTAGCTTTTGGGATAGGTATTACAAGACACTGCTTCAAAGAATCACAGTTATCACCTTTAATTAGAATATTGTTAAAAATATTACGGAGAAATTGAAGTGCTATTGTAGATAAGTTATATACCATACGATAATTGATACCATCAATCCCAGGGGAGGATCTCTTAGAATACTTGATATTAGCAGTTAGTTCATTGATACTAATAGGAGATGACAAAAAATGTTATTTAAATTTATCTTCAGTGGAAGATATTGATTTAAACTCTATATCTTCAAAATTTAAACTACTATTTGATAATGGATTCTGTGAAAATTGGTGAAAAAAACTTGTTAACATGGTAACTAATTAATGTTTAAGTGTTGAAAAATCATTTTGCAGCTCTTTTCCAAACTGGAAGACCGGTCCTGAACAAAAGTTAGTATTGTATTCTCGTTTAATGGGCGGGAAATTTGGAAAAGAATCACTAGTTTTTCTTTTTTTTTTGCAAGGGTTTAGGAGAAGATTGTTGATCATGTGTTGACCTAAAGTTCAATTTAGAAGAAGTATTATGGACACGATGTTGTGGTGTAGAAGTTTTTTTAAAGCAGGAAGTTCTATAAATGAATCAGTTAATAGAGCAAATTTATTTTTTTGTATGAGGCTAGAATAGGCCGAATTGTTAATAATTTTTTTCGGCTTCTTTAAAAGGTATATACAAATTACACATAACTTCCTTGATTCTAGTTTGCTTTTTAAATTCTGGACACTCCTTATAAGTAGAATTGTGACTATTATTTTTGCAATAATACCCAAAAAATATTGCATGCTTTGATTCATTTTCTGACTCACAATTTCTACACCTTTTCTTTCCCCTACACTGTGAATCGGAATGGCCGTATTCGAGACAACGAAAACATTACATAACTGGATTAATATAAGTTTCTACAGGGCATCTAACTTTATTAATATAAATAAATTGGGGAATGAGTTTTTTTTTAAACGTAACAATGATCATTTGACGAGGAACACGTTCCATATTGTTATCTTTTTGTTAACTCGAAGTATCAACTGAACGAAGTAACCCACGTTTTTCTACAAGATGGCGCGGAACATATGCAAGTTAATTATTTATTTCAAAGAATGGATCTTTAACTAATTTATTGACAATACTACCCGAATTTAATTCGATTTTTATACGATTGCGACCAACCGTGCTAATTTCAATAATATTTTTATTGTACTTTTTTAAATTTATTAACCTTTCACCCAATTTCATTGGATGTAATCTCCCAATATTTAATTCTAAATGTTCAACGAAAACATGAAACTATCCCAAATCGTTATGATTAAATTTGTTAATTGTTTTAATAAACGTTGTTTATCATAATACGAGCTTTTGTCGGATTCCAAGTTTTAGTCGAGTGTATCGGTACTAGATAATTCATTTAATTGATTAATATTTTTATTGTTTATGCATGAACTCATATTAATATCCACAAGGAAACTAAGTTCCCAAACAAATGTAGAATGTAGATTATGTAGAAGAAATCCGATTTTTCGGTATGATATTTTATAAAAAATTAAATCCTGTCTACTTGGTATAAATTTACTACGATCACTTGCTTTTAAAAACTGGGGTGCTGATTATTCAAGTTTAATACTTATTTACAAATCCATAATTCGATCAAAACTTGACTACGGAGCCATAGTCTACAACTCCTCCAAAATAACTCATTTAAAGTCACTGGATATTATCCAAAATAGATGTCTACGTATTTCTTTAGGTAATTACTACACAAGCCCCATTCAAAGTCTCTATTGGGAAAGTGGAGAACTTCCTCTTTCTTTCAGAAGACAATATCTAAGCCTAACATATGCAGCAACAGTATAATCAAACCGAAATAATCCAATACTGCATAACGTCTTTGCTGGTCGATTTACAAATAAATTTTAACAAACACATCAAATTGATCATCCTTTTTACTTTCGTACACAATCATACTTATCCAAATTATGATACCTCTTCAATCCATAACCTTGCACCATGGACAATATCTATCGACATAAGTCGATAGCAGAAATCAGAGATATTTAGTAATTGTCATTAAACAAAAGTTTCATACACTATTAAACAGATGTGGCAATACCTATAACGTATACACGATGCGTCAAAAACTGGAGACAAAGTTGGAGCAGCAATTTATTTGGAAGACTCCTCAGTTAGTTTCAAATTGTCGTCAATTACAACCATCTTTTCGGTTGAATTATTCGCAATTCTAAAATTTTGTTAATACAAAACAAAAACAAAGGAAGATGTATTCCTCACTGACTTAATTGTACTGTGACAACCCCCTTCTACTTTATATTAAAAAGTTTAAAAAGAACATTTAAAATAAGAACATCCAAGTTCACTTTTTATGGGTGCCTTCTGATGTCGAAGTTGAAGGTAACGGAGTTGTAGATAAACTGGCTAAAAACGCCCCAACTAACCCGATGTCCGAAGAAAGTAACATATTGGTACAAAATGATTTAAAACCATAATTAAAACAAAAAATAATTCAAAAATGGCAACAAACTTGGAACAACACTCCATCAAAGTTATACGACGTCAACAAACATCCGCATCTTTGGAAACCAAAAATAAAAGACAGAAGAGAGTAAGTGATACTTACCCGTCTCCGTATCGGCCATACACGACTTACTCATGACTACTACAGTGCAAAAACAAACCAGTGCGTGAAGTGTGCAACAGTGTTCTAACGGTAAAATATTTTTTAATACACTGTCCCAAATGTTACTGTGAACGACTCAAATATAGCATACCCAACTCCCTAAGAGATGCCCTAAAAGAAAACACAGATACCCAAAAAATATTTTCTTATCTTAAAGACTCACAACTATATCAAAATATCTAAAACATACATTGTAATACACATACACATTATTATTGTAAACTTCTGTATATACACTAACTGTATCAACTGTCACATTAATCTTAATACGCTAATGACCCTGCGTGGATGATGTGTTATTAAAATAAAAAAAAAATGTGTAATTAATTAATTTAAAATTTTAATTCTATAAAGGGTTAAGCCTTGTAGAGGTGCAATCAAATTCTTTAAAAGTTATTAAATTATTCTAATATTAAAGTTTGTATTCTAAAAAAAAAGAAACTGAGAACCGGTTAAGTGAGACTTCACTTCACATTGTGGTACAACTATTTAAAAAGAATAAAATAAACGGTTTAGGTTTGATTTCGTTACAGTGTACCACCATTCGCTGATATGCACATTTCTGCCTCTTGGCTTCATTTCGATTTATATTCTCATATTTAAAAAGAATTCTTAGTAAAATTTGTGTTATTTGAGATTGAAAAATAGCCATGACAAGAAAGATATCTTGCACGGACTGACATGAGCATCGGGAAGTCTATTCAAATTATTTTTATAAGATTTGTTAAGAGTAGTCAGTTAACTTGCACAATGTATATCTAGATACATTTTAATAAAATAAAATTTTTGACGTAAGAAAATTGAATTAGGATGCTTTAGTCTGAACGATACTTTTATTTTTACGTTGGTAAATTTTCGGACCACGTGTAGTTATTGAAATAATTAAATTCTGTATTATAAGTACATGTTTTGAACCAGTTGAACTATGTTAACACTATTATTTAACAAATTAAGATACCATATAAGCCAAATACTGATTAATAATTTAGTTTTCAGAAAGATGGCAAAAAAATGAATGTATTTGTTAGTTAGTAAGAAAGAGATGCCCATTTGGATATATTCTGACGTGAATAAAAGTAATCCTTGAGGAAACGATATATTCATTAAGGATTTTTTTATGTGATGCTTGCTCCTATTTTTGCTAGAGACGTAGTAAAATATTTTCAGGTGCATTTAAACTAAGAGGCCAGGTGAAAGCAACACACTAACGTTAAAAAACTCAGCTCAATCCCTTGGTACATTCGCACTGCAACTATACACAGTAACCTAGGAGTACCAACCATAAAAGATCATATAGCTTCACTACAATAAGGCCAAAATTGGTAATTAAAGGCGGTATAGTCATATTATCAGTAAATTAAATCGGCTATAAATGAAGAGATGGAGACTGAAGAGGTCTGGACTAGAAGACCTAGTTACATAGGTGAAAATAAAGAACCGTCGCTGGACGGTACCCAGATTGAGCTAGATGTTCTAGAATTACTAATAGCTTGTTCTATAGCACATACCTTGATAATACCAAATGCCTTTTCATAGTCTACGAAGGCAAGCTACAGGTAGTTGGTACTCGTTTGCCTTTCCTATCAGTGTTGTCATGGTCAGCAGATGATCTGATGTACTATATCCTTTGCGAAAGCAAGCCTGTTCAACTAGTTAGGAATTATCCATTTTATAAGTCAACCGATTGTTAATAATTCTCATAAACAGTTTGTATTCTGACTGATATAGGTCTATAATTCTTTAGGTCACATTTGCCCTTTTTTTTTGTAAGAGTATTACATTATTCATTAGTCTGGCTTTGCGAGCTGTACAAGGTTATGTAGAAGTCTTCGACTATCTTTGTTATTTTATATTTTTGTCCTTAGCTTTTTTATTATTGGTTCCTTTATTTTGATAAATTGTTAAACATCCAGTGTTACTGGATGTTTAACAATTAAGATATTTTAGGCCTCTGTCAATTTTAATGACTTGCTCTATTAAGTTCTCGTTCCATTCTTCTACCTCGCATTTTAGTTTATTTTTAATTTCTACGTATTCTTGAGTATGGCGTTTATTTTCCGTTAGTAGTTGTCTATTTGTTTAGTTTCGTTGCTTTTTTTGTATTCTTTGGTTCTTGTTTTCTTTGCGATCTGTAGTCCTGCTTCCTGCTTTTATTTATGTTGTTGTTAATGTCGTCAATTTGGTCTTGATTATGTGAAGAATCTGATTCAAATTGACCCGCTAAGGCCTTTTAGAATTGCTTATAATGTATTCTTACTTTGGAGGTATCTATCTGCATTGTTTTTTTAAAGATCCTTTTTCTTTAACTATAAGATGGTTACTACCAGTTGTTATACTGTTTATTGTTGTAATGTCTTAAAACATTCTTTTATTGGTTGAGAGAAAACAGTCTATTTAATTTTTGGTAGTTTCGTTAGGTGAGCTCCATGTCTATTTTCTGTTGGATTTCTTTTTGTAAAAGCTATTTATAGCATACATGTTTTCTTCTTCCAGAAATTCCATAAGTATTTCTTCACTTGCATTTCTTGTGCCGAATCCAAAATTTCCAATCTTATTTTCGGAGTCTTCAATTTTCTTCCAATTTTTGCGTTAAAATCTCCCATTATTATTATTTCAGGTTCTTTGTTGTTGTCTATAGCTTTTTTAAAGTCTTCATAAGAAGTACTTATTTCATCATCTGTTGTTTTTTTAGCTGAAACTTAAACCTGCACAATCTTTATTCTGGTTTGTGAATTTAGTTTTAAGGTCATGTATGTAACCCTGTCTGAGATGCTATAAATTATTTGAATTTATAATTTTCCATTCTTGTTGAATAAAAAACCTACTCTACCGTATGTATAATTCTCCCTGCCTTTGTAGTAGAGCTTGTTGTCTGAATATAAGTCCACATACCCTTCACCTCTTCTTTTAACTTCTGATAGTCCCATTCTGTTCCAATTCATGTTCCAAAATTCCTTTTCTAGTTTGTAGAGTTTTTCATCTTTTGCCACGGAAAGTATATTGTATGTTGCTGTATGGAGTTGTTTGTTGTTTTTCTTCTTCTTTAATGTCGACTTGCTCCCCTTCCACAATCCTTGGGACAGACTGTTGTGGGATTGTGGAATAAAATTTCTACCCACCTTGGATACCTATTTTCCGTGTGTTTGTTAAAATCGACATTTTTGATTTTGATTTTTTTTAGATGCTTTGGTCATATTCCACCACGATGGCCAGGCGGGTTTAAGGGGTAGAAAAATGTGTACCGTTGATCGTTGCAACTAAGGTTAAGTGGTTTACTTAGTTTAGTCAAAATTCCTGGGAAAAACGGGTCAGCACCACTTACTCTTAATGGAATTACATTTCCTTAATTCCAGTTGTTACAGTTACTCCGCTGATACTCGGAAGTCGTGATAACAGGGTTCAACAACATGAATAATAAAATCTTCATGAGTAAACTAGCCACAAGACAAATAGCAATGAAAAAAGCAATAATTGGTATACAACTGTCAAATAAAAAGAGAAACGACTGGGTAAGATCAAAATCAAAAGTTGAGGATATCACAACAAAAATTGCCAAACTCAAATGGAGCTTCTTAGGTCATACTGCTAGGCAAAAAGCCCAATGTTGAAACGCCACAATATAACATAGGAGACCTTACAAAGATAAACAACCAAGAGGAAGACCACAGATAAAATGAGTAGGCGACATAAAAAGAATAGCCGGAACAAATTGCTCAGTATGTTGCTCAGGATAGAGATCGATAGAAGGAGTTCGGAAATGTCCAAAAATAAACGATAGAATGCTAAGAAGAAAAAGAAGATCTGCCTGTTTATGAGTATATTGTAAATATGCATTTAAAATAAAATAAATGTTTTATAAAATATGGAATCAGTATGCTGCTTTAATTAATAAATTTTTTTTCGACAAAAAGCTCAGCTGCAGGCCCTGACGATATTCCCTTTATCTTTTTAAAAAACCTTCACCAAAATACACACGAGAAAATACTCCAACTGTTCAATAACATTTGGTCTTCCCAAAAATTCTCATCATTATGGAAACAATCCATAACGATTCCTATCAAAAAAGGCGATCAATCCCTAGACACGCTAAACTCATACAGGCCAATCTCTCTCACCTGTACATTATGTAAACTTCTAGAAAAAATGGTTAATAAAAGATTACTTTGGTACCTTGAACAAAATAAAATCCTCGACCAATTTCAATCAGGCTTCAGACCAAATCGATGCACCATGGGCAATCTTATACTTCTGCAATCAACAATTGCGACTGCGCTATCTAACAAAAATGAAGTCATTGCAATCTCCCTTGACATCGAAAGCGCTTTTGACTCCATACCGATTTCTGTAATACTAAACAAACTAAACCAGAACAAGTTATCCGGTAATATATATTCGTTTATAAAAAATTTTCTCACAGAGCGATCCTTTTAAGTAATTACTAATGGTAAAACTTCCTGACAGCACACAACCACAAACGGTATCCCACAAGGGTCTGTCCTAAGCAGCACACTATTTCTCCTTAGTATTAACGATATTAGTTCATTCAAAAACGACCCTGTACAATACGGAATATATGCTGACGACATAATATTATTCTGTCATGGAAAGGTCACATCCAGCACACATACTTTACTACAAAACACGCCAAGTAAAATAAACAATTGGGCCAGTCAATCCGGCCTTAACTTCTCCCCATCCAAATCCAAAGTTATTCATTTTACCAGAAGACAAAACACGCAATCTCCAACCCTTACTCTGAATGGAAATTTTCTTCAAGTAGTAGATCAAATAAAGCTTCTTGGCATTATTTTCGATAAAAAAACTTACTTGGAGACCACACATTCGAGAACTTAAGGGGAGCTGCCTTCAAAAAATGAATCTTCTTAAATCACTAGCTCATTATAGTTGGGGAGCCGATGAGGAAACACTACTAAAAATATATCAAGCTCTTATTCGCTCCAAACTTGACTATGCTAGTGTTCTCTACATGTCATCAAATAACTCATTACTACGTTCACTAAATGTAGTCCAAAATACTTCCCTTCGACTCTGTTTAGGAGCATTCCGATCCAGTCCGGTGGAAAGCATTCATGTAGAATGTTTCGAACCCTCGCTTCATCTAAGACGACAACAACTTCTACTGCTCTATTTCGCTAGAGTTTTAGCAAATCCCACAAATCTCACAAGAAACCTCATCTGTAATAAACAATTACCAGTTACTAATAATCCTAGAATGATACCGTCCACTATACAGATGTTAATTCCTTATTTAGATATCAATCTATTGTCGATCAGCCCTTTCACGGTCCCTCAAACTCCTCCATGGATATGTAAACTTCCAAATTTCAATATCGAATTAATTGAAATTGAAATATCACCTTTCGTTATCAAACAAAGATTCTATGAAATACTACATCAATGCAACTTCGATAAGATCCTTTACTCAGATGCATCTAAGACTGAAGAAGGTGTTGGCTATGCTGTTACAACGACTACAACCACCGTCAACTTGTTTCGACTCTCCAGAAATTGCAGTATTTATACTGCTGAACTATTTGGAATACTACAAGCGGTGAAAACTCCACTCAACGATGATAAAACTATAGCAATATGTACGGACTCTCTGTCCTCCATGCAGTCCATAAAAAACGTACATTCTATCCACCCAATAGTTCAAGAAATTCAGAGTATATGTAATCGCCTTCAAACTAATGGAATTACAGTAACAATATTGTGGGTTCCATCACACGTTGGTATTCCAGGTAACGAAAAAGCCGATCAAGCAGCAAAACAAGCATGTTCTCTTAACGTAACAACAGACATTCAAACATCATCAGATTTAAAAAGAATAATCAAACATAAAATAATGGACCTTTGGAATGATCATTGAAAAAGAAGCAATACCAAGTTAAGCGTTCTACAACCAAACATTTTCTACCACCAGCTCCCACCAATAAAAAGAAAGGACAAATCTATCATTCGAAGATTGAGAATAGGGCACACACGCCTTACCCATCGACACCTAATGAATTCCAGTAATCAGATTTTGTGACAGTACTGGAACAACAGCAACTATGAAAATGTATTAAACTTTTTAAAAAACACAAAGTTATACAATTTAATATAAAACAAAATGTATTATAAAAAATGTATTGTAACTAATTTGTACCCAATGTAAAGTATTAATCATGTAAACATGAATGTAAATTGTACCTGTGTCAATGACCATTAGCTGTCGAGACATATTTTTCGAAATAAAAGAAAATTATTAATTATCTTCGATGCTAGTTATCATGTTTTATAAATTGTATCTAAATAATTCTGTGTCGTATTTTACCTCATATTACCCAATACCAGCACAATATCCTGAAGTACTAAATTTGAAGACTAAATCGACAATTACATTTTCTGCTTTAATCGATAATTCTGGGTGTTAATCGAGCAGGGAAACATAAAATAAAAGTTAGAATGTTTTAAACACTCAATTCAAATAAAATTGTACTTTATTTTTAATCTTGGTAGATACTAAACAATGTTTGCAAATATCTATCTATCAAATTTTAATATAATAAACTGATTTTTATAATCTTATCACTAATGACTACAAAAACACATGTCAAACTTTAAGATTCCAGATAATATGAATAATTGATAATACTCTTAAAATCTAGCAGATAAAAAAAATCATTCATTTGTGAACAAGCTGCGTTCATTATAAATATTGTATGTGTTTTTCGAAATGTTAATCAAACATATTGCAGTAGTACTAATTTTAGTAAACTCTGTATTTTCTGAACCAGTCGACGTATATAAATATCTGCCAAAAGAATGGAGAGGTATGCTCAAGAATGTTAAAGTGCATTCGGATATTGGGATGACTATTGTGAGTATATCCACTTAGATGCATTAAAAATTACTTAGTTTCATTTTAATAGTATTTTCTGGTATGGGCTGAACATTTTACTTAGTTCTTAGTTTCAATAATATCCGTAATAATATAAGTAGCTTTCAGCACAAGCTTGCTATTGCTCTATACTGTATATTGCTATATACCATACACCCTATGAGAGGTGATGAAAGAGCCTTCACAGCACATATATCTCTAGCATGTTATGTCCTACAATAGTAAGAAGTATGGAGTTTATAGCGCCGCACGTGTTTGGACTTAAACAAAAGAAATGGCGGCAAATTGAAAATGTATATTTTGAATAATTTGCTACCAAAAACTAAACTAAGGGCAAGTGAATATAACCACAAAATAACACTTAAAAACCCCATTCTATGCAAAAAATGTATTCTTTATCTAAAAATATAGTATACACCATAGTACTAAGTAAAAAGTTGCTCTACTAGGGTAGTTTTATTAACCCTAAAACTAAGTTAAAATATAGTTTTAAAATAGTTCTAAGTATATGCCCCAACAAGTGACCATGCGGACCATGAAATAGAAGAACTTTACGATGAGATTACTTTAGGCCTAATCGATATAAAAGCACACTTTACCATAATATGTGGTGACATCAACGTTAAAATAGGGAGAAAAGCAGGTGAGACAGAAAAATCACTGGAAAAATTTGGTTTTTTATAAACAGGAATGAGCGCTGTGAAATTTTACTTAGTTTCCTGTTAAAAAAAATTTATTCCAAATGAACAGCTTCTTCTACAAACAAAAAAAAAACATATAAGATGGAAGTGGCAGAGCCCGAATGGAAAAACTATGATCGAGATCGATTTTACGATTACCTAGAAGAGGCAAATCTTTAAAGATGTTTACAGTCCTGAACCAACTTTCAACGGGTAGCGACCACAGAATGGTGAAAGGATCTATAGAAATTGAACTTGAGAAAGAGAGATACCGCACGATCAAAAAGAAGCTTACAACTATCTGGACAAAGTATAATACTATAATGTTATCACATCAATAGCATTCTCGAAGGCCATAGCTATAGAAGAAAGAAAATACACTGCTAATAGAAATCTCGTAATGAAAAAAGTCTCCAAACACAAGGATTAATGGAAGAATGGAGAAAAATGCAAAGAAATAGAAGCAAACAACATTATGAACTTAGAAAAATAAGAAAAATAATACAAAATTGTATAAGGATGAACAACCGAAAGCATAAAAGTAAACAAATCTAACAAATGATGCAAATAACAAGAGTCTCAAAGTTCTAAGGAGAAAATTGACAAATGACAAAAAATAAATAATGAAATTAAAGGAAAAAGATGGAAATATGATCACCAACAGAGATGAATTATTAAAAGTAATAGAAAATTTTTATACAGAATTACACATCAGTCAACAAAACCTTGATGAGCAACTAACAGAAACGATAGAAAATTCAGGAAAAAGATTCGTCAACCAAGGATCAGAATTGATGCCAGATATCAACAGATGAAAGAAGATAATATTATCATAGTAGCCGCAAAGATTGGAGGAAATAGACGTTTAGAGAATATAAAAAAATGTTTAACTTATGTGTGCACCAAAGTAAAATACCTTAACTTCTTAACTTTTAACTTCTTTTACTTCTAAAATTGACCAGGACACTCTTTTGTCAACTCAGTAGCTAACTCCTCTATTTGTATCTGCTCTCAAAAAAGTATCTCAATCTCATGTCCTAACCAAAATTCCTATCTTCTCTTGGATACTTAATACTCTTAGCCTAAGCTTCTACCGATGCTACGATGGGGGATCTACGATGGGGGAAAGCCCGGCGGTAGAAGTGGAACTCTTTCGGTGTCCCAAAATTGATATTTTCAGCAAAATTCAGCTTGTACGTATGATTTTCAGAGGTCAAATCTTTTACGACTGTACACTTACTTTATGTATAAATTTGTAGATTTACTGGGGCTACTGTGGAATTGCCGGGATATTGAGGTTGCCAAAAAGAAGAGTTATAGAAACTAAGCATTGGTAAAAAATACGGAACAATTTCTACTCATAAGTACAAGTCGGCATTTTACGGTTATCGGAGAAACCCGTATAAATATAAATTTTATACATTTCTATCAAAAATATGCTAGTCTAATGTCACACAATTAGAACCAGTAACCATTTCTTTCTAGCATATCGAAATGGAAAATGTACAAAACAGTAGATTGTGGTGTTGGGCCTTTCACGGTTTTTTCCCAACTTTGGTTCAGAATAACATTTTTCACCAAAAAAGACATAATACTTTTCACTTTTAATACAAAACTTCTAGCGTGACTAATGTTGAGATAGGTCGTGGTTTGCGACCTCACATATCGACTGGTCAGAAAATTGTTCTGAATTCTCCGTTGATTGAAAATAGAACCCTTTTAAATATGCATCTCCAAGTTCGGTTTATACTGTAAGTAAATCCCTAATTTAAAATATTGTGTAAATTATTAAATAAATTAAGGGTTTGTTTTCCTTATGTTACAAGATTGTATAAACACGTTTTTAAAAATTCCATCGCTAATTGCACAATATTTACATTCGCCGCATCCAGAAGAAGATTAGGGATAAAGAAGACTTTCGTCAAGTTCAAAAATTAAGCAGAGAAGATCGGGCTAATAACCAATGGAAACAAAACTAAGTACGAAAACAAAGATAGAATCGGACAGAACATCAATACCGATGACTTTAACTTTGAGCGTGTCAGAGAATTTAAGTATCTTGGAAAAACAATAAATGAAGATACTAACAGATCACAAGAAACAAACAATACGGTAAAAGCCGGTAACAATGTCTGTATGCCGTTCACAACTTTATAAAATCGAAATAAATATCAAGACATACAACTATATAAAACAGTCATATGACCCGTAATTATGTATGGGAGCGAAATCTGGACGATAACAAAGCCAAACGAAGATCGACTGTGTGTTTGGAAAAGAAAAATCGCAAGGGCCAATGCTTGATGGAGCAGAAGGACACTATAGAATAAGAATTAACAAAGAACTCAAAGAACTAGAGACGCAAATCTAATAAAAGAAACATTAGAAGGCAGGGGCAGGACACCTAAGAAGAAAACGAAAGAATAGTGAGGCTGGTATCCTGGGAAGAAGCTCCAACTGAAAGAAAACCACGTAGTTTACGGTGGAGAGCCTAAGGAGGAGAGCTTAACGCTATGAACGTGGAGAATTGGATGGAGGCACGTTGTCAAATCGGCTAAAACCCACGAAGGCCACGGAGTAAAAAAGTAAGTAAGAAGAATCTACATTTCAAACATTTCGATGTAATTCGGCATCGCTTCTAGTTGATTAGGTTAGAAATATTCTTCATTAAAAGCAATATTGAGGATAAAAACTCACTACTGTTGCATAAGGATATTTAAACAATTTACTCAATACAAAAACAAACTGTGCTAACTAAACAATTGCGTTTTCAATATTCACACTGCAAAATGAAACAAATATTCATAATTTAGTTTTTGATATTTTAAATATATTATTGTCTATAACTTCCAATTCAATCATTATGTATTCGCCACTATATTATGTAATTTACTACATATATTGAATTTAAATGTTCCAAATATAGACTTAGATTTTATTATTCGTATAGCTTTGTTAAACATTTTTTTAGTACGACTTTTTAAGAAGGTACAATTACCATTACGAAAACCATTGGATAAGTACAGAAGACGGCTACAAACTTCTTTTGCATCGGATTCCTTATGGACAGAATCAAAGTGTTTCCGATACAAAACCTAGACCTGTTGTTCTTCTTATGCATGGGCTTGGATCAAGTTCTATTAACTGGATCATCAAAGGGCCAAATGACGGTTTGGGACTAGCGTTAGCTGATCATGGATACGACGTGTGGTTGGGTAACACTAGGGGCAATCTTTGGTCCAGGAATCACGAACGGTTGAATCCAGATATTGATGCTGAATTTTGGGATTTCAGGTAGGATATTTTCTAGATTGAGACGTAGATATTAGCAAAATTACCATCTTTTAATGAATTTTAAATTTAGTCTATTGTTAATAAATGTTTTTCATGACTATATCAACGTGATTAGCTAGCAAAATTTTTCGATAATTAGTTTTTTATTTATCTGAGAGTTTTTTTATCTATTATATCCAAAAGCTTTATATTTGTCGGGAACAATACCCCGGTTTTAGTAGAGAACATTCCAATACAACCGTTTAATTGTAATAAATTCATCTGTGGCATATAAATCACCGGGACCACCGGTATCGGTGTCAAGGCATTTGACTAGGTCAAATTAAACGATTTATCCACTTATTGTACGCAAGAGAGATACCTCTAGGGATAATCAAAACGATCAAAAAAATATCTACCAAAACAATATAATAAAAGTTGAATTCTCAAATAAATGAACTTTAATTAAATAAAAAGCATATATCGAGCACAGTTTTTTATTAAATCTTGCCCAAGTACTTTTACTCCTAGAGCATATTCAGGGACATTTTGTAAAAATTATAGGCTATTCAAGAATTTGGTAAATTTACATTTACACAACACAAACAAACAGTTGACCACACAAACAGACAAATGACAAACAGTTTACATTTTTTTTTTAAATTGAAGAAGGTACGTAGTGGATGGCAGCAGGAAAGAGAATGCAATAAAAGTAAAAGTAGAAGATCTAACTGATCCTATTGAAGCTGGCAATGGGATATGACAAGGAGGTTCCCTTAGCCCTGTATTGTTCAACCGGATTATGGATAAAATTTAAAAAAAGTAACGATTAAAAAGGGATACCAAATGGAGACAAAAAACTCAAAATAATCTGATATGCAGATGACGCAATACCACTCTCTCAAAGTAAAGATAATTTACAAAGTATGCTGCACCAATTTAATATAAGCGCCAGAAAATTTTACGTGTTAATTTCCCCAAAAAAAGAAAAAATGCATGGTTACAACAGCAAATTTACTAAGATGTGAATTGGAGCTGGAGGGTCAGATAATAGAACAAGTAACGGAAGTTTAAATATCTAGGCATCATATTATATAACTACGGAAAGCTCGAAACAGAAGTAAAAGACCAAGTGAATAGACTAAACAGAGCCACAGGTTACCTGAATGAAACAATATGGAGAAATAAAAATATCAAAAAAAAATGAAAGGCAGAATTTACAAAACAGGCATCACAACAATAATGCCATATGCGGCAGAAACACGACCTGACACAGAGAAGACAAAAAGGATGTTAGAAACAGCAGAGATGAAAATACTCAAAAAAAATTGATGGTAAATTAATATGGGACAGAGTTACACATACAGATATACGACGTAGATGCAAGGTGAAGAACATCTAGGACTCTGTAAAAAATAGAAGAGTATAATCGAACCATCATAGGAAGACGATCAGTAGGAAGACCACGTAAATGATGGAACGACAACTTACTGGATGCACATTGAAAAACAGACAGAGTCATGTATACATAAAAAGAAAAAGAAGATATTTAGAGGGGTGGTGTGTATGGAGCCAAGTATGATATTTAGTTTTGATAAGAAAACCATACCCGTGCGAGAAATGATATTTAGACCTCTGCTAAGATTTTTAAATGAAGTATGAAAAGTTATATTTTAGGAGATTATCAGTAATGGATAATATTGGAATGTTTTGTGTCCAAACTAAGTGTTCAAAATATTGGTGTTTTTCTTTTTTTGACTAATTTTTACTAGGCGATTTTCTGATCGGAAATTTTTTTTTAGTTTTGAGCTTACTGGAAGGTATGACGTAGCAGCCAAAATCGACTATATACTTGAAAAAACAGGCCAAGAAAAACTTTTTTATATAGGACACTCTCAGGGTACTAGTCAGTTTTTCGCATTGACATCTTTAAGACCAGAATATAACGACAAAGTAGCGTTGATGACAGCTTTAGCACCCATAGCTTACTTGGAACATTTGAGTTCACCTATTTTGCGACTAATGGCCGACAATATGTCTTTATTGCAGGTGAGACTATGCATAGTTTAATTTTTATCATGAATATTTTCTTAACAAGCCGAAAGTTATTAATAATATGTGTTACAAAGTAAGAGGCGCGCATTTAGTACTTCAATGTGCAGAGTGAAAAGTGCTAAATCGTCCATTATTATGCATAAATGTTGCGTCGCCTCCACGAATAACTATATACGGTAAAAGTATCTATCTAGTACGTCTATTAGGTAACCATGCGCAGTCAATCTCCCATAAATTCTAACTATCCATGAGCCTTAGTTTAGCCTCCTTATGTCATACCACATCCTCAACCGAATGAAAGTCGTTTGGCAGTATCCTCTTAAGCGTTTCTCCGTCGATACACTCTAACAGGTCTGTCTGAGCCCCTAGGGACTCACTTTAGAAAATTTTTAATGTCTTGGAAAACAAGACATTTTATATAACTCTAAAATGGAACAATTTCTTTCTTCTGTATGGATTGTATTCAAATATGGCTTCTTCTTCTTAAGCTGCCCTGCATTTATGCGTAGGCGTTCATCGTACACTGTCTTATCAGGTAAGATGTTAGATTTTTTACGTCCTAGATCTTCTTTACCCTCTATCTTTCCCTCTTGTGCTAGTTGCTAAAAAGTGTACCATTTTCCTCGTTACACGTACTCCAAATATGCAGTTTTTTTACTTGTTACACAATTAAAAATTCTTAATTTAATGGATTAGGCTCTTCTTAATATTTCCTCATTTCTGACTATGTTCTTCCATGATATTCTAAGCATTCGGTGTAAGCATCACATTATAAAAACTTTAACTTTGTTAATATATCTGGCTTTAAGCAGCCATTAGCAGACAAACAAAGTATTTATATAGCCTGACTTACTCGATTTCGTCTCCAGCTACATATATCTTTGCATTTGGGTAAGCATTGCCACCTATAATCGTTGCTTTTGTCCTCTTGATATTGAGATTCAAATCCAAAGCTTCACGTGCCAGAGTTAGATTATTTAAAAGACATTTCCCACTATCGCTGTGTCATCGGCAACATGTGTTATAGACTAATGCCGTAAGTTTAGAAGCAATTATTTTAGACACATTTCTCTTCCTGTCGTGTTTACACAATCAAATAACTATTGAAGGCCCTATCGCATAAGATAAAAGTATTTTCAGTGTGTCTAAGATTATTGATCAGTTCTTTTCATCACTGATTTTCACTCCAAAGTCTTTATTTTGCAAAGTCTATTTGAAAATTATGTTGTAGTAGATATATAAGAGTGGGGATTGAATGCATCCCTGTATGTTGCTTCTTTGGACGTAACATTTGTCGGTTAATCTCCCATCGACTTGTACGATTGCTTTCTGATTCCAATACCAGTTTTTTATGACACGTAGGTGTCTACCAGCAATGTCTTTAGTTCTTAACCCTCTAATGCATCAATTTTTGTTGGAGCTGAAAAATTCAGGAACGTTAGATTTTGCACTTATAAACAAAAATGTACTGAGACAAAAATTGATATTACTGCCAGGTGTACCTTTAAAAGGAAAAAACAGACATCCGCCTTGAGGCGGAATTGTGCAGAAACCATGCATTAAGACAACAGCATTTATTTTTTTTTAATTTTCAAACTAAGCAAATAAAAACATATTGAAATTATTATTTATTATGAAAATCGTAAAAACATGTTTTTGTGGATGAATTACATAAAGATAAATTGCATTTTATATAATATTGTTAAGTCTTTATTAATTCTAATTTATTGTTCTTATTTTAATTTACTAAAACACGATAATTTATATCAATTTATTAAACCACTGTACAACAATTTATTTGACTAATAATTACATAATTTATCTATCGGACGTTACAAAGTTCCGTCATATTTATACGAAAACATGGTTTCTCGAACCACATGGTTGTTGACCTTGTTTGCTTCGAATGCACGGGCCTATTTCCGGAACCTTCGAATGTACCGGTTTTTTATTAGTTGGAATTTTTGCTAGTCGAAGGGTCGTAGAGTCTAGAACATATTAGTAAATAAACAACATGTTTACAGGTTTTTAATATGACTCATATTTTTACGTAACAATATGCTTGGGTTTCGAAAATGCATTTTGGAAATTTGCACTGTTTTTTACCAGTACAATCCCGAAATACACACCAGTGGCCTATTTGATCGTAACGGATGTCCTCCGTCGGAAAATATGCTCTCTTTGGTGCTCTTGTAGTGGTTTTACATGAACAACTGGAAGGTCGGCCAACAGGTCGTTTGACTGGAGCCATGCCACACAAGCAGAGCGATTCAGCTGCTTGTGTTCTGAACACTGGCAACTAAATTTTTTCTTTGTGGGGATAAATCCTGTGATACAGTAGGTAAGCGTTGATCACCGCCACATCTATGAGATGTGCCCAAGCACGCCCAAAGACGTATAGAAATTGTCAAAGTATAAAATGTGATTTACGAAATTTGGAATGTGCTTTGATAATCTAACCACAACATTCGTGGCAGCACCAAGATCTGGAGTGTCGTCCAAGATTATGTTGTCTCCTGCACCAGTGTAAATTTCGAATGAATACAAAAATCCAGAAGTGTCACAAAGGCAAAAAAATTTGAAACCCCACTTATGTGGCTTGTTGGGCATATATTGTCGGTTACTTCCAGTGATCTTTGTAGCGCACATTTGTTCATCTACGCCCAACCTAGAAGGTATAGGGACTGATAGAAATCTGTCATTGAAATGTTTCACTAGCGGACGAACTTTATGCAGAGGATCGTATCCAGGGCTACCCTTTCACAGCTACTGAGTTGTTATTATAGTGTAGGCACCGTCGTATAGATTCAAACCGTAGCAAAGGTATAGTTTGACGAATTGGCTCAAAAGAGTGTTTTCCCCAATATGATCGGACATTTGGATAGCGATAAACAGACATATATAGAAGAATGCCAATAAATTTTCGAATATCGTCGGACTGGATGCTGAATTTTGTCTGTATATTATTTTGCCGAGCGTACAAGTTTGTTTGCTCCACTGGATGATCAACCATTGTGTCGTCAAGAAAATAAAGAAAACATTCATGTGGAGTGGCTAATTTTTATTTTTTTCTGGAAACTGCTTTTCGCCTTGCATTTATTTTTTTTGCAATAACTTTTTATTCTTCCATGCATAATGCGAAGAAAAATTTTCAATGTGTAGCTCATCTGACTTATTAACCTACATTCGTCGCATCTTGTTTTTTTAGTCTGCTTTTTCGAAATTTCTATAAAAATAGGCTTAAGCCGTTCCTCAGTTCCTCATTAAAACGCCTAACTTATATAATCCTCCTTGTGTTGTCTTCTTTGTTTCATAAGGTCTAGTATTTCTTCCTTTCTCCATTGTTATGTCTTGAATATATTAGTTACACCATGTTCTTCTAGTATTTTGGTCACATGTTCACAAAATAATAATTGTCATGTTTTCTCAATATTTTCGGTTCTTCTCATGTCTTTCTTATAATTGTTTACATCATTTTCAATTTTACCTTACTTGACATTTGAAATAGTAAAATTCTTTTGCTGATGTTTTTTTTTTCATTCATTTTAGCCTGACTCTTGCATCATCAACAAAGTATGTCGTAAGTCTACTGATGGAGTTTCTAAACATTTTGTTAATAAGAGTGGTCATAGCTGTGGACTATAGTCATGATCTATGTCTGGTATAACTTAAAGCTAAATATTTCTTGATGAGTTTTTACAATAACCTCTCCTTTTAACCTAAACTTCTTTTTTTTTTATTTACTATTACACTAGATTTAAATATAATCAAATCAATTATTAAATTCTTTTCCTAAAAATTAATATTACTAGATTTAAATGTAATCAAATTAATTATTAAATTCTTATTGTTTATATATTACTTTGTATATTTTATTTATATGTTACTTTTGTTTTTTTCAGACACTTATTAACCTTTTTAATATGCATGAACTTAGTCAAAGTCAACTTACAAACCTGTTAATAGGCTTGGTATGTGCAAAGGAATCTCCTCTTCAAGAAATATGTGCCACGTTTACATATTTAACATCCGGCTTTGATCGTCAACAATTTGACAAGGTAATTAAGTTATTTGATCGCTCTTTTTTTAATTAGTTTTAATTATTTTAATTATTTTTATGACATTATTACCAATTTATTTTATTATGTTAATCTATGCATACAATGAAGTAATATAACTTTAGACATGGGTTACAGTATACCTCCCATAGTAGAAGATAAGTAATTACAATTAGCAATAATTTAACAGCAGCCTATTAGCAAACAATGAAAATAACCAAACGTATCTAAAGTAAATTCAACTTCAAGCTACGGACAATGTAAACAAATGCACGCTGGAAGCACGCGTTTGTTCAGGCCCGGACTAGTAAATTAAAGATACAATACAAACAGACAAACTTTGATAAATACAGATAATAGCACACCAATTTTTTAAATCTAAAAATGATGTACAAGATCAAGAGCTACTAACCGCAAAATAAAGTATGTATGCAGAAAAAAGAAGTTTATAAAATTATCGTATTTGCGTTATTAACTTTCAGAATCTGATGTACTGCTGTCATCATGAATGTTAATAATGAGAGGCTCAATTTAGGGTTCAATTAAATTGTCCAACTCCCACATTTTTGGCTCTACCTCTTCTTTTACATTCTGACGCAGATTTTCCATTTTTTCATGGTTACAACAGATATAGCTTCATGGAATAAATTTTTAATGGCAGCAAATTTAAATGTTGTGCTATTGGCAGTAACATAATTCTTGTCTTGGGCCCATACAAGTTCTATTGGATTGAGCTCGCAGTGGTACTGTAGCAACCTTAACACTATTCTATTTGTGCTTGTTACCAGTTCATCTATGTACTTATTGTATTCGCCTTTAAGTTGTTTAAAGATTTCTAGAAGTTGCACTTTTAATAGCGTTTCTTCAAAGGAAATGTTTTTTAAACGAAGCTAATTTTGAGTATTTCTCTTTTTTGTAGCCACAATGGAAATTTTTTCTAATTTTCTGGAATGATAAGGGGCATTGTCTATCACAGTTACGGCATTTTTTTCCAGTGTTGGTAAAATCTTTTGGAGCCAACTTTTAAATGACTTCCCATTCATCTCCTCATGATAGTCTCCACTTTTGCTCGATTTAAAAGCCCACAGTGCATCGGGAACAAAACCATTCTCACTTCCGATGTGACAGATTATCAATCTTTTACCTTTTCCTAAAAGTGATATTAAAGATAATAATCAAAAAAATTCAAAGTTAATTTTAACTCGAATTACCTGAGGGATTTTTAGCTATTGTTGGCTAAGCCAAGTAATAAATTGTTCTATTTTCAGCTCTATATTGTCTTATCTTTTGCAGATAATCTCTTCGCCATAACACAATTTTATTTTTGTTTAGTAGCAAACTGTTTATTCCACGTTTTTGAAGTTTAAAATTTAATTTTCGTAATAGTTAGTAAAGTTGTAGGAAGTTCATTACAAAATAAATATTGATGAACCTTTCTTCTTATAGCTGACTTATCAAAATCATCTACAACATCTATTGATTTTAAACGATTTTGATTTGTTTTAGGTGTAGATACGAGTAATGTGTGGGTTCTTTTATACTCTTTAATAATATTGAAGACACTTTCGTCGAACAAACTCCAACTTTACTTGCAACCTTTTGTTGAATGCCCGGTAACGCCGAAGTAGGATTATCTTGTAATTCACATTAATACGTATTAACCATTATTTCTTTGGTTATTATATCTACGTGGTTACTTTTTGCCTCTTTTCCTAGGAGGACTTAGTTTAAGCAGTTGCCAATTTTCATCCGCAGACTCCATATCAACTATTTTTAATAAATTATTATACTTTTTCCAACTAAAATATAAAAATGTGGATTTTAAAAATTTACTATTATAGTAGAGGAAAAACACATCACAAATTTGTATAGGCCGTTATTAGGTAGTTTTACCTTATTAATTCTATTGAATATCATCTGTAAATTTTTAATATACAGTATAACAGTATATCTGCATTTTAAAAATTATTTATTGGTTAGCCAATTTTGATGCCTCCATTGTTCTTTTCTAGTACCTCTAGAATATTTGTTCCGTGTATATATTGAAAACCAGTGGCAAAAAATGCAGCCTTGTTAAATAATGTTTAAAAATGTTTATATATTGACTCACCATATTTCCATACCTTATGTGGGCTGTTTGATTCAAATACCTATTTTTAATAATCTTGAATGTCCTTAATGTCAAGTCCTAAAAGATGTAATAGTTGTATTGGTCCAGGCGGGATCTATTTTGAATGTTTTCATTTTCCATACGAATATTTGGAATAGGTGAGACTATTTTTTATTGGAATCACGTCAGGATGTCCCTTGTATCGATAATCTCTAATCTGTCTAACTGTTTGAAAGGTCTCTGCAAGCTATCTAAGGTCTAAGCAAACCTTGTGCTAAATTTTTGATCTAACAAAGTCTGAAAAAAATCTAATATTATAATTATTGTATTTTGTCCTCTCCCTAATAATCCTCAGTGGTTGATGGGGTTAATAATAAGAAAAAGGATCAAGGGAGACAAGAGCTTTCAACTGATTTAAATTATTGAGACTATTTACAGTGTGAATCTAGTTATAATTAGTTATATTACTAAACATGATAAAACTATGAATAATTGTCTTAGTTAAGTTACCAAAAAATTTATGGATTAAACTTGTATGGTTTTTTGGCATGGATATCTTTGACATATTTAATATATATTTTCAGAGCTTTTTACCATTATATTTGTCACACGTCGGAGTGGGGATGTCAATTAATATGTTACTGCACTTTGGACAAGAAATTGAATCACGTAAGCTTACAATTTTTATTTTTGCTTTTTGATCTTACGTAAAGTATAATTACAGGGGTAGATCTTATCCTAATTGGTTTATTAGTAGCTATTATTATTATCTAATTAGATTAAGTATTTTTTTAAATTTAAATAACTCTAAATTAAACTTAATACATTTATAAAAAGGATGAACTACCTTTAATAATTTGGCACTCTTCAGCTGTTACGCAAAACATTCAAAAATGTCAATTTTTGTTTTAGCATTCGTAATTTCTAATATAAATTATTTATTTTTTTATTAGTCAATAGACATCGCATCCTTTTACACTTATTTCAAGGTACAGTACGTTAAGTTTTGGATTAGATATTGCAAATACATAAAGCGATAAAATCGGCTACATTGCCTCCTACGAGGTAGTTGCAATTCTCCGATCCCCTCCACTCCGATACCTAGACTCCTAGACAGAAAACGAGAAAACTATTTAGTAACAACGCAAGGAATATGCAACTCCGTCCGTCGATTTTTGTTTGCTTACGTACACCCGGTTCATTTTTTTATAACATAAGCTCAATAAAAATACACTGACCATTATAAGGCGGTGCATTTGTATCGGTTTTTATTAATTTGAACAATTTTTTGTAATTGAATTAAAAATAAAAGCGCATTTCTTTCAAAAGATAAAACTATACTCTTATTGAAAATAAAAAACAATTCCTAATAAAATAAGAAATAATTCTTAAATAATTAAAAACTTGTGAGGATAAATGTAAGAGTTTTTGCTGTAATATCATTGGAGACATCTCTTATTTGGTTTCTTAATTTATCCAAATTTTGCACTCTAGCCTCAGGATGATCGCAAATGATGCTTTTTAAATGTCCCTAAAAAAACAAGTCCATGTGTGTAGGATCTGAAGATCGCGCAGGCCACTTAATATCGCCTTTTCCATTGATAACTCGATTCGGGAAAGTATTGTTTCATCAATCAGCCAATCCCGTCCACTGCTGGACATAGGCCTCCCTCAGTTCTTTCCAGTGTTCTCTACACTGGGCCGCTTGTAGCCAAAAGTAAATAGTATTAGTATTAAAGTATTGTTTAAGTACTCTCTAATTATTCGAGCGTTGTGAACTGAACAGTCGTCTTGATTTAACCAAACATTCTCCAGATTTACATCAGAAAGATTGAGAATAGCGGGAAGAACATGATTTTGTAACAAATCGAGATATAGTCTACTATTCAAGTTGCCCTCAATAAAAAAATGGACCTATTATGTAGTCTCCCAAAATGTCAGTCCAGACGTAACTTTTTGAGGATGTTGAGTTCGGTAAACAACACTTCTGTGCTGTTTTTTCCGCGCCCAATACCTCGTAATGGAAGGACTGTGTCTTTCTACTGACGGAACAGAAGATTCATTAGTAAATAAAATGTTTTTAATAAAATTGGGTTCATCATTAGCCTTCGTTATTAAAATTTCACAAAAGTCCATTCTTCGAAAGTAGTCGTTTGGATAAGGCTGCTGCGTCTTCAAATATTTAAAATTATTGTAACCGTGCTTTTTCCACACTTTCGTTACAGTAACATTACTAACATCTTACTTCCTAGCAACGCTTCTACTTGAACGTGTTGAATCTACCTCGATTGTTGCATAAATTTGTGTATCCCGGTATTCTCTTTCCTCAACTTTTTCTAGTGACACTTTTTGAGCTTGATATTTTCTGCAATTTTTGAGGCAATAAAAACTCTCAAAATTTTTGACTATATTATGAAATGACTGCAAGCAAGGAATTGGTCTTCCCTCAAAAAAAAACCGAAAATAAATCTACATATTCTTGTCCAGAATCACCACCACAAAACCATTTTATTATTTGAACCTTTTCTGCGGGCGTATAAACAGACATGTTGTTTACAAAAATAAATTAAAAATCTACGCTTTTATTGCTTTAAACAATCACTGTATAATGACAAACTATTGCCGACGAGGCAACGTATGTTCGTGGAAAGTCGACGGCGCGCAGTGTTGCCATTTATAGTGAGTATATCTAATTTAAAACTTAAAGCACTGTATATAATTAGGTATCGAAAATAAGGTAACATATTTTCAACAGCACTGGCATGCTCGTTTATTTAGTTTGAGTTTCTGTTTCATTGTCAAAAGGAAATCTATGAAAAAAAAACCTAGTTAGAAAAATTATATTTAAATGACTGTATTAACAAAAAACAAAACATTTAATTGAAATTGTTAAGTATTTAGTTTAATCTATGATAATTTATATATTAAATAAACAAAACGCCTTCATTGACTATCAACACATAACCTAATATTTCTCAAAGGATATACATGTTAAAAATGACTTACCTGAAATGTAATATTTAGTTTTTCAAACTTCCGCGAATACAAGCAAGACACTTAAATGGCATTTTACTAAAATATTAAGTAAATGGCCCTTCAAAATTTGAAATCAAATTTGATTGTCATCTAAAATATGCAAACACAACGTCACTTCGTAAACAATCGTGAACTTCGAGCACGGTCGTGTAATAACAAGAATAAAAACGGAGGTATTCATGTTTAGGATGCTTTTTACAGCATTCACTTAGTCTATTTGTTATACGTCTTTGTTCATACGCAGTTAATCAAACTCACATTTTTTATACACATTTAAGAATATGAGAATACATTGTTAACATTGATAATCGCAGTTTTTGTATAAATTGCTCCAAAATATCACTACAAATGATAATTTTAATATGCGTGTCTTGTAAAATGTGGCTTAACTTTTTATTAAACAAAATGTAAAAAAAAATCAAAAAATTCGACTGTTTCCTACTTTTTTTGCATATATTTCAAGAACTGTTAGTTTTAGAATAATTTTGTATAAAATATATTTCGTATAAAAGTTTTATAACGAAATTTTACAGAAGACAATGCTAGTTTTAAATTTTAAGAATTATTATTATACTTAAAAAAATATATATTAAAAAACACAAAAAACAGGTAAAAAAGGTTTTTTTTGTGAATTTTTTTTTAGAACAAAATCTACTTAAAACCTTCACATTCCAAGAAATTAAACTCTTTCATATGTTCAATCATCACACAAAATTTCATTAAAATGAAACCCATAGTTTTTGCATACTAATTTTGCCAGCTCAATTTTTTTTTAAATGAATAATTTTCAAAATTATGCAGGTCAAAATTTAAAACTTTTAGATACTTGACATATAAAAGAGCATTCAAGATTTTTCATTTTTGGAAATTAACTTTGGTCGATCATCAGATCCTAGGGAATTTTTTAAAAAATTATTTAAATTTTAGGCTTATAACCAATTTGAATAACTTCATCAATTGTTGATCGATTATAATTTTCAAAACAAATATTAAAACTGCGTCAAAAAATGCTTAAAAAAAGGTAAAAATAAAATGATCGGTTTATTAGTTCTGGAGTTATGATTGGTTAAAGTTAACTACGATTTACAATAAAAGTATAAGGTTCTAAGATCTATATATTTTAAACAGTAACCTTTACTATGCAAAGCACTAATTACATATAAATTTACATTAGCTACAGTCTACTAGAAGTTGGTTGAAATGTCAATTTAAAGTAGTCCATCCGTCAAAAAATTGAGGAGACAGCGGCTATCGCGGCTGAATCAAAATTGATTTTTGCGTTCGAAATCGTGTCGCTCTTCAAAATTATAATTAACTCTGCTTCTATTCAATTTTGATGTTTTTTTTAATTGTGGTCTCGCGAGCTAAAAAAATCAAATATTGCATTTGCAAATACGTATAAATAAAGTTTCTAGCTTCTTTTAACAACCAAAAATTAATAAAGTGTAATGTAAAAGTAGCTATATTTATCGCATATATTTATTATAAGGATGCTTTGTACATAAAATTATTTCTTATTTATTGTTATTATCAGTAGTAATATCCCTAGGACATTGATAACAGACGAGATAATTTCATGACAAATTTCTCAAGCTTGTTGCTTGGTAACAGCACGAAGCCGAAGGCTGAGCCTTCGGCTTCGTGCTGTTCGGCACGAAGCCGAAGGCTCAGCCTTCGGCTTCGTGCTGTTACCAAGCAACGAGCTTGAGAAATTTGTCATGAAATTATGAGGCATTCATCAATGTCCGAGGGATATTCGGCGGATAAATTTTCGAAAAAAAAATCATAACTCAACATAACGAAACATTTATTTATTAAAAGTACAGTTAGTGAAAGTACAATTATTAAAATTTAAGTTAACATTTAAGTCGACATTTTGAAATTTATTTGGATGAAGTTGTCAAACTCGATCGTGTTGTCATAGGGATTGAAAATGGCACTGAGTGCAATTATCAGTCTAATGTTGACATGATTGGGTGAAATTGTTCCACATGACACAAAATGACGAAATTTGAATGGTTGTTAGAACAGTCGAAAAATTATAAATTCAAAAAATTGTTTAAACTTTAAATATAGGTATATATATTACGAAAAATTACTGACAACATTGAAAAGGAAATTCATTAAAAAATATGATTTCAAAATATAAAATTTATTTTACTGGTAGCTATAAAATAATAAAAGCAATAAAATAGGTTTTTACCTCAATTAAAAAATAAATACTTTCAAAAATATTTAAAAAAACTATTATTTTTATTATATCAATTAAATTGTATTCCATTATATATTCAATATTCCAGTTTAGCTTTTTTACAATTTTGCTGAGTATCGCATTCTTCATGAAGACGTACTTCATCGTCTATCTCTTCGTCTTCTAATTGAAAACTTGAAACTTCTTTTTCAAGACATTCTTAATTTATTTTTCTGTAACTATCTTCTCACCATAATCAATTTGCACCTCGACTAGAACATTTCAAAACCATATTTAACGCAGCTACATGTTTTGGAGCAGCCTGTTTTGTGGTTAGAGCTAATCGTTTTAAATAAATTTTCTGGTAGTAGCGGCTGTAATGCCCGGATATGTCCTAAACATTGTTTTCCAAATTCCAAACCAAATTATTACTCAGTCACTGTTGAACTTGATTTTATATTCTATAGATTCTGCTGTAGATTAAGTAGATGGAGGCATTAATAAATTTCCTTTTTGAAAAATTTAATAAAGTTTCTTTTCAGGCATCCTTTCTTAATAAAAAATAAATATGGGAGAGTATTAAATTCAATTTTAGAACTTTTACCCATATACAATGGAGGTATTATTTTAAAACCTGCCTTTTTGATTTGCTCGCGTAAAGCATTTGGATCTTTAAAAGTTTTCGCTTAATTTTGTGAATTAGTATCACCAAAAAGTAATTTGATAATTTTTTGATTTCCTTGATAATAAAAAGCTGAGAAGATATCGCATCCGGAAAAAGTATGCCTAAATGCAACTAATGACCTTAAACTACTCGCGCTGAATGATTTACAGTCATTTACAGTCAGTTTGATTTTTTACCTTCACTAGGTCTCCAAAAGTATATATTCATTGTACTCTGTGCTCATTCTCTCAGACACTTTTGCATATCTGGGATCTGTCGAAGTTTTTGTTTTTGATTTATGTTTCATATTCATTTTAACTAACACTTAATGGTCTTGTTGCCTTTATAGCGTATTTAATAAATGCAGTTCTTTGATCGCTCTTGTGTGTTTGGTTTGGTTTTGGTCAGAATAGATCTCAATGAATTGAATTTTTAGAATGCTGTTTTAATTTTGGATATTGTTAACTCTTACATAAAATTCATATTTTTTGGCAAACTGCGTATATGACTAAAAAAATTTTAATATCTAATGATGGTATTCTAGGTTTTAGATCATTTAGAACTTTTTTTAAAAAATGACTTTTTTCCATAAAACTAAAAATAAAAAAGTTTCCCATATGGTACCCACTTAATTTTCAGATCGCTTTATAGAGAAAAATTAACACCAAAATAAAAAAATTGTAGCCCTTGAAGCTATGGATGTATAATTTTGAGAATTGTATATTACAGATCATTTTCGACGATACGATTATGGAAGAGAAAAAAATTTAAAGCTATACCATACCGCAACGCCTCCTGATTTTAATTTATCTGCAGTTACAGCTCCAGTAGCTCTATATTATGCTGAAAATGATTTTCTTTCATCAGTAAAGGTAAGTTTTGTGATAATATATTTTTAAATTTGACGTGAAACATTTTCCATGTATATATGTTTAACTTTTAGAAATAAATATATGATGCCTATTCAGCACTAGAATTTTTCAAAAAAGAATTTCTCTTGATTAAAAAATATAATTTGAAAAACGCTTATATTCTGTTCACTGTTCATTTAGACCCAGCTGTTTCATGTTCTCTAGGAGGTTTTTGGGAATAATACCAGTAGTAGATAGAATAATAGGTTTTGTCTGGGTACTTTCCATTCTCCATTGTCTCCTGATTTGTATTTCTAGATCTCTGTACTTGGCGATCTTTTCGTTGTATTTAACACGTAAATTATTGGTGTTGGGTATCGCCACATCAATAAGTGTTGTTTTCCTAGTAAATTTATTAACTAATATGAGATCCGGTCTATTATGCGCCACTGGTTGGCCTGTGAGCACAGTGCGGTCCCAGTATAGCTTGTAGTTGTCATTTTCAAGCATTCTGTCAGGGACGTATTGATAATAAGGAAGATGCTCGGTTTGGAGAAGTCCCAGTTTGTCAGCTAGTTCTTGATGGATAATCTTTCCTACTGAGTCATGGCGTTCTTTATAATCAGTACCGACAAATGCCTGGCAGCCACCGGTAAGATGTTGGATGGTTTCTTGGGCTTGACATCCATATCGGCATTTGTTATTTTGGACTTAAGGATTTTTAATAATATATTTTAGGTAATTTTTTGTTGGAATAAGCTGATCCTGAATGACAAGTAGGAAACCCTCAGTCTCGGGAAACATCTTTCCTGATGCCAACCAATAGTTCAACGCTGTATTGTCCACATATTCGTAGCTGTTCTCATTGCGATGTCGCCCATGCAGAGGTTTACTCATCCAGGTGCACATTTTTTCTTGCTTAGTCAATTAGTTTATGCGCATTTCTTGTTCACTAAGTTTAAGCGGCGTTGTATCATCTACTGCGCAGATTGCTCGATGTAAAGTAGATGTTTCAGCCTGTACCTGAAAATAAGTTCCTAAATTAGCAATTTGTTTACCCAATTGCTCACCTATATCCACAAGTCCTCTTACCCCTTGAAACCGCGGCAATGTTGTTTTTACTACTGTACTGCGTGGATAATGTTTTTGCGCCTTTGTGAGAAGTGTTCTTACTTTCGGCTGAAGACCCTCTATATCCGTTTTTGACCACTTTATAATACCAAATGAGTAGCTTGCTTTTATTATTACTGGAATTTAATATATCCAAATAGAAGGCTATTTATAAGAAAGTTGGGAATGGAGCTAATAAAAGAACATGTGGGTGCCAGAGTCTCGACGTCAGGTTTACATTCATATATTCAGTCTGCAGTTGTCAAATACGACAACTCTAAAGCTCTATCAGATACCCCTTCCAATAAAAATAAAAAAGGACACTGTAGGTATTGCAAAAAACGAAAAATAAGACATTTCTGTAAGTTTTGCAAAAATTAGTTGTGCATGCAATATATTGTAGCGCGTTGAATAGACTGTGTAGACAAAATGACGTAAAATCATTGTGTAATTTAGTGCTACTGAATTTTTCGTACCAATCTTTATTTTGTTTATATTTTACGTTTCTTAATTTTATCAAATATATTTTTAGTCATCTCTAATTAAAAATTGTTAAATTTTTTGTTATTATGTATTTTTATAATTTTTTAAAATAAAAGTGTAAAAATAGTAAGGTTTTGGTATTTATTTTGTAGTATATAATTCGACTAGCCACAAAATATATTTCTCTCAATTTGTAATTAAAAAACTTTTTGTAAAAGATTACAATAAAATTTTTGTAATATATCTCTATTACAAAAAATATTGCGTCATCATCTTGAGTCCTGATAGACCACCGTCATGCACTAATATATTTTTTTAGACGTCGTGTAGCGTAGTGTTAGTGTGTCCTGGCCTTAGTCCGCATTTAGCTTAAAAAGTACCTGAGTTTCTGATCTCCAATACATTCCATAAAGCTAAGTTTTTGGTTCTACTTAATGTAGCTTTATTAGCCTTATCAATTTACTTGAAAAACTCAACTAGCTCATTAATTGAAAAAAAAAAAATTTTAATAGTTCTATTGTACGCTTGTTTCAAACCAATAATGTGTGTAACTTAATTTTATGCTCATAATTGCTTGTATGAATTTTTTTTAAACAAAAATTTAATCCTTGTAGATCTGTTTATCCTAAACCCGGCTTGATATTCTCCCAACAAAGTGTCCACGCACTCATTCATTCTTCTTATCAGAATTCTACTAAATACTTATTATTATTATTATAATGTGACAAGTAAGCAAATTAGGAAAATATATTAATCAGACCAGTTTACTGACATTTCTTCTTTATGTTAAATACACCCGTTTATTTTAGCTAATTGCTTTTTTAATAGCTTTCTACTAACTTTTAACATTTCCAAACTTACCCCATTTGGTCCATGGCTTTTATTGTTCTTGCCTCGAATTGTTTTCAATATTTCTTGTTCTATTGGTCTGTCATGGATACCCTTACATTCTAAAATCATTTGTTTGTCTTTGCGTACCGAACAAACTTTTTCATTCCTACATTACATGATCAGCCTTACTTAGCAGTATTATTTTGTTTAATCTCACATACGTACTCTTGCTCTGATTTTTTTTTGTCTTTCTTACTCCCTAGTAGAAGGAATTAATTTTTTTGTTTCGGAACTTTTCTTCGACATCTTGCTTTTTTTTTCATTTTACTCTTTTTTTTAACGCTCTCTTTGTCTTCTTCATATATAATAGTAATAATAATATTCCCGTTTAGATTAATGCTTTTATGATTCTACCATGTTTAATTTTTCTACACTATTCTACTTTCTATTCTCCTTTCCAACATTACGCACACCACTGTACGTTAAGCCGTTTGGACACTTTGAACCCAAGGTCCTTTTGGTAAGCCGCTATATCCGTTTTTTCTTTATTCGTCAAATTCTACCAATACGTTACTATCGGACCAATAGGAGCGAAGATACGTTTATTTACCTAACGTTCATACCGTCATATTTAATTTTTGTTTAAAGAGCTTCTAAAAGTATTTTCTTGTACCATTTTCAAGTTATACATTGTATGTGTATGGCGTTAAACCACAATTTTTTATAATACAAATTACATTTTACGTTTTTTTTGTCATTTAGATTTCCACTTCGGAAATCCTTTTTAAAAAAGATTATTTCAAAATAAGAAGTTGTTATAACCTACAGTTTCTTAATTGGCGCTTTATTTAACCAAAAATTAACACGTGACTTACTTGGTCTCTATCTTGTAGGCAAAGAGCCATGCTGTCAGTTGAAAATTCTGAGGGTGATGTCCTCTCAGAATGATATTAAAATCACATTTTTGGGTGTTTATGTGTTAATAGAACGTCAGAGACACATACAATATACACATAATTACACTAAAAATCATAATTTGATATCATTCTAAGGAGACAACAGCATTTTCAACTAAAAGCATAACTATTTGACTACAAGATCGAGGTCAAGTAAGTCACCTATCAATTTTTGGCTTAACCATCGAGCAAAAAGACAATTGTCTTTTTGCTCGATGGGCTTAACAAAGCTATAATTAACAATATTCGTATAAATAGGTTATAACAACTTTTTATTTTAAAATAACCTTGTTTGAAAACAATTTTCGCAGTGGACATCAAAACGTCTAAACAAAAGTAAAATGTAATTTGTATTACAATTAATTTTGGTTTGGTTTAATCCTATATAAACAAAATATTTAATTTTTGTTGACGCCAAAATACTCCCCTCCACTCCCCCTTCTAACGAGGCCATATACGTTACGATAAGACGAGTAGACGAGACTCCCACCACAAAAGAGTCAAAAATGACCAGAATAAATATTAACGTTTGAAGATGCCATATATGTTTTTTAATTGTTTTTATTTTTAGGATGTAGAGAGATTAAAAGGCGAGTTACCAAATGTTAACAAGACACGCCTCATCGAAAACAGAAGATGGAATCATATCGATTTCATCGTTGCCAACGACGTACATGACGTAATTAACAAAGATATAATTGCACATCAACAGACATTTATTGATGCTGGAGCTTTAAGACCAAGTACAGGTGAACCTATAAGTTCCACCACAGAAAGAACCAAAGGTAGTTCAGAAAGAATTATTAGTCAAAGTATATATACATTAATTATTACTGTTATGTTAGTATTATATTATTAATAAAAATCTGTTTTTTGTGGATTTTTAATTATTGAATCTTATTTTCAGTCAAATTCCTCCTGTATTAAGGGCCAAAACAAACAAATTTTTGTTTTGAAAAATATTTTAATATACAAAAAGAGAAATCAAACGATTTCTACCTGGCGAAACAGAATTCAAATTTTTACCACTGTGCCTTCTAAAACTTGCAAAGCAAACAGCTTGATAAATTACTCGGCAAGGGAATCTAAAATTGCATTCCACATGCCGTTCATCATGGTCAAAATAATTCAGTTTCTGGTACTCCAAACGGAGTAAAGTAATAAAATATAATGACGGTATTACATTTTTGTTTCGATACAGGGCAGCGACAAGCCGCTTATACGTAATGTAATACCGTCAGTATGTTTTATTACTTTACTTCGTTTGGAGTACCAGAAACTGAATTCACTACGAATTTTGACCATGATGAACGGCATGTGGAATGCAATTTTAGATTCCCTTGCCGAGTAATTTATCAAGCTGTTTGCTTTGCAAGTTTTAGAAGGCACAGTGGTAAAAATTTGAATTCGGATTCGCCAGGTAGAAATCCTTTGATTTCTCTTTTGGTTTTTAGATGGCGTAGTTACGTCCGTATATAGTTATTTTGATAACTATTGTCTAGGACGGGAAAGATTTTTGTTTTGGTTCGGATCAGTGGCTATACCGCTCTGAAGAGACTCAAAGAGGCCGAAATACGTATAAGCGGGTTGTCGCCGCCCTGTATCGAAACAAAAATGTAATACCGTCATTATATTTTAATATACCTTACTTTTAAGGTACATCGTAATATTACATTCCAAAAGTATTATCCGAAATTTTGGTACAAAACTGTCAAAAATTAAGAAAATAACAGTTAATTTTCCAAGATGAAAAAAAAGCTACTTTGCGGTGATCGTAACTTATACCTGGAGCGTCTGTTTACAAAAAACCAAAAAGATTTCGTTAGTTTATAAGTTTCTCTTGGTTGCAACATTGAGATATTTTTCATTTATTTTTTTGTTCGGTTTTTTAATTTTAAAAGTAAAAAAAAAGAATTTTTTAAATTTTTGAAATTTTTTTGTTAAAATTTGACTAACTTGATGTTGTAAAAATAATTATAACAACAAATTGGACAATAGCTCTACATTGCAACCTAGTAATTTGTCTACGAACAAAATGTGTAAGATTTAAGAAGGATCAATGATCAATTCCCTCCCCTCCTGGAATCTGCGGAGGGGAGGGAATAATTTACTTTCTCTGCTAGGACCATCCAATAGAATCCAAGGGACCCCAAAGGAGTTCCTTCCCGCTACTCACTCTTACAAAAACAACAGCATTAGCAATGCGACTGGCACAAGGGTCCATGGAAAGATCGATTTCCACGTGACAAAAAAAGACAAAATAAGGAATCAAGACCTAAGGGAACGAACAGGTATCACTGATGTCGTCGAACGTATAGCCAAGCCGAAATGGAATTGGACAGGTAACATAGCGAGACTAAAAGACTCAAGATAGACCAGCAAACTAATTGACGAGCGCCCAAAAGAAGACAAACGGATGGACGACATTAAACGAATATCCAAGAAATGGCAACATGACGCACAGAACCGTGGAGAGTGGCGAAAAATGGGAGAGATCTATGTCTAGCAGTGGACAGAAGAGGTTCCATGATGATGATGATGATTAAAATCAAAATATGTTAATACATACCAAATACTTTCTCAAACATTGGAAATATTGAATTGACAATTGTGTAAGTTTTTAAATAATATTTTTCTAATGGGTCAATTCGCCAACTGCGTGCTGTCATTGCAAGGATCTAAAAAAATATTCAATGTAGTAAGTTGATTTTTCATTAAAGCAAACACTATTGGTTGTGTAAATTGATCGTTATTCCAGTCATTTGTCATAGGTATATCGATATGTTATTAAAAGTAAGTACTAGTTTCATCCATTGTTTGATCTTAGTTTTTATCAATATAGAGCTAATTTACAGCTTTGTGTTTTTACTTCATATAGTCCCCTGGGATAAGAGCATATAATAATAATCAGTAGCCAAATTCAACAGATTCTAAGGGACGTTAAGAAAAGAGGAGGGCTACGCTATTAAATTTGAGGTAGGGCTTGTGCAACTATGTCCAGGTTGTATTACTTCATTTCACTGCAGGACAGGACACAAGAAATATTACAGTCATTCGGGGTAACTTTGATCCACAGGGTCTAACTTTGCACCATTTATTTTTTTTATATTAAAATAAACCGGAATAAAAGCAAAAACTGGCCAGCCTGATAATTTATATGATTTCAGGCTAACTTTGCACCACATTGAACCTGGTTCAAAGTTACCCTGACGATTTAAAATTGCGGGAAAATTTATTTGTTGAATTTATTTTTCTACAGCTATTTTCTTATGGCATTTTAAATTAATTACTATTTAAATGGGAATTAGCCACAATTAAAGGTTAAAATACGTTTATTGAAGTTTCAATTTCCACTTCGGAAATCGTTCTCAAAATACAAACATTAGTAAATTAAACAAATTTTGTTTTTTGTTACTTAGTGAAAAATTCTTCAAATAATTTAATTTTATCTGACTCATCTATATTGACAATTCAGACATACATTATACCTTTTAAAGTATTTTATAGTTCCTCGAAAACATGTTGGGTTTCAGACAAGTGAATTTTCAGAACTTGACAAATAGTAAATCAGCCAATTTGAGCGTGATAATTTAAAATATAATGAAGATATACAATGAGAATAAGTTATTTATGTTTTTTAAATAACAAACATATAAAACCGAAATTTGGTGTTTATTGAAGGTAAGACATACATTATACATTTTAAAGTAGACGACTTTAAAATGATATTGCCAATATTGTTGAGTTGCGTTCCTGGGACGACTTTACTTATAAGATAGTTCATTCGATTACATGAAATCAACTTTAACTTAAGAATATCTGTCAGAAAAGATCATAACATGTAATTCGTCTTTAAAAAGACAAATACATGCCATGATGACAGTAAAATTCTCCTGTTAGTGAGTCCATAGTAAATTATGAGGGAAAAACCAGGAAAAACCTCATAATACTATCCTGACATGGTAAGTATTTGATCGTGCATTTAGTTTACCTTCAATAAACACCAAATTCCGGTTTTATATGTTTTTTATTTAAAAAACATAAATAACTTATTCTCATTGTATATCTTCATTATATTTTAAATTATCACGCTCAAATTGGCTGATTTACTATTTGTCAAGTTCTGAAAATTCACTTGTCTCAAACCCAACATGTTTTCGAGGAACTATAAAATACTTTAAAAGGTATAATGTATGTCTAAATTGTCAATATAGATGAGTCAGATAAAATTAAATTATTAGAAGAATTTTTCACTAAGTAACAAAAAACAAAATTTGTTTAATTTACTAATGTTTGTATTTTGAGAACGATTTCCGAAGTGGAAATTGAAACGTCAATAAACGTATTTTAACCTTTAATTGTGGCTTATTCCCATTTAAATAGTAGTGAATTTAATTTTGTAATTTTGTATTTCAGGATTTCCCGAAATGCCGAGAAAACAGATACACAGCCTACATACTGGGGTCCGTCGGTATGGAACTAAAAGCCGATATACAGAGCAACACCTACAAACAGTACTACAACAGGTTCAAAGTGGAATGCTGAGTGAAAGGCAGGCCTCAAAACAATATGATATCCCGCGTAATACAATTCGAAATAAATTAAGACGAAATCATTCAAAAAACGTAGGAAGACCTACAGTATTTTCTCAAGAAGAAGAAAAGTCGATAGCCAAGCATATTATTTCTTTAAGTGATAATAGAATTCCAATATCTTTGTTTGATGTGAGATGCATTGCACAAAGTTACCTAAATTCTCAAGGGAGGAAAGTATCACAGTTTAAGGAAAATATACCAGGCTGGGATTGGAGCCAATTATTTTTTGAGAGAAACCGCATAGAACTTGGTCAAGGGTTTGAAACGAATATTTCGAGAAGGAGGGCTCAAGTAAATGAAGAAATAATAAGTAAGTTTTTTGATAACTTGGAAATAGAAATTTTTGATGTGGCACCCAACAATATTTACAATTACGATGAAATAGGGTTCCATGATGTTCCAACAAAAAAAAAAACTTTTATTCAGAAGAGGGTGCAGGAATCCAGAGAAAATCATAAATTCAACGAAATCTTGTTTTACCACTTTGTTTTGTGCAAATGCATATGGAGAGTTTCTACCTCCTTATGTAATAATGAAGGGTAGTCTGAAGTGGTCGGATTGGAGTTTTGGTGCACCTAATGGTACGGTGACTGGTTTGAGACATATTTTCTACCATACGCCAACAAAAACGAAGATACAACATGTCAGCACATATTTCAATAAAAACAATAACACTTATAAGGGAACATAATGTTCGTTTAATATTTTTCCCTCCAAACTCTACCCACTTACTGCAACCACTGGATGTGGGGTATTTTGCCAGTCTTAAAACATATTGGCGCCAAATTTTAACCCAGTGGAGAGCGACCAAAGGAGGAAGAAAGACAGTAGCTATGCCAAAAATCAGTATTTTACCAACTTCTCAAAGCAACCCTAGACCTCGGAAAGGACACTGCAGTTCGTAATCTTAAAAAGGTGTTTGAGGCTTCAATATTGGAAAAGAACTTAAATTATACGTAGAAAAGATTCGTGAAAATGATTTACAAAACGTTACGAGGGCAAACAAATTCTGTCTTCCCATAACTGCTGGCAAAAGTGTTTTAAGTCGAAAAAGTAAACCAGTATTATTAAAACAGGAGTTCAACTACTAGCAATACTAGAAAATCTACACCAAGAGGTGGACCGAACCCACAAGATGTAATAAAACCACGAGGTGGACTAAAAACACGATGTGGACCAAAACCACGAGGTGCACCAAAAACACGAAGTGGACCAAAAATACGAGGGGGTTATAGATCGCAAGAATCTATTACGACCAACAGAACTGTTGAAGAAGCAGAATACATACCTGCAGTTGAGGACAATGTGCAAGAAAATGAAGACGTTGACGAGGTAAATCAAGAACAGATGCTGGATTATGGAAATCTGCACGGTCAGCAAATTTTGGAAGAAACCAATATGACTGAAATTATAGTCGAGGGCTCAATTGGCTACAATTTCGACATTGACAATATGCCAGTAGATATTGTACTGGCAGAAAGGACAGAACAAGATCAAATCGTCAGTAATGAAGATGAACACATAGTAAGTAGAATGAAGGAAAATAAAGTTAAAAATTGCAAGGAACGCAAGAGAGAACAGAACAAAGTGGAAAATCGGCAGAAAAGGACTTCGCATTCCCCTCAATCATTTTCCTTGGGTGCAATTCAAAGCAAGAAGGATCTGGCAGAAGCTATTAATTTTAAAAATCAAGAAATATATTCTGGATTGTGTTATTTTTGTACTTTTAATGTTTCTATGCATTTATTAGGTATAAAATGTAAGAAGTGCATAAGAATATTTCATTTGAGGTGCATTAAAAATAACAAACTTCACAAATCAAATTCCAATATGTTTATTTGTGCCACTTGTTTAAAGAAACTGTGATTTACCTATATATTGAAAAAATTAATATTTCTGTTGGTAAACTAACGAAGAATCTTTATTTAGTATTGTTTTGTATGACTTTAGTTTCCTAATAAATATTTTTAAATTAATTTTGGAGTACATATTGTAGAATCAACCCATGAACAGTCATATAAAACAGAATGGTAACCAGGCCTGGGCTAAACATTTTGTGCTGTGTAACAACTGTGTAATTTTTGTACATCCGAAGTAACCTAATGCACTCTTGCAAAGTTGTCCTAACTTTGAACAATGACAAAACATTATTTTTCTTGATTATACTTGTTACTGTTGCAAATTTTTAAGCTTATAAGACATTATCGAACTATACACGGTCAACATATAATATAAAAGGACAACTAAGGAGGTCAGTATGGATGTACAGATGTAATGACTGTGTAGGAATGACGCTTTGTTATTCAATGTAGATTTATTGATACATAATAAGCACATATACACCATGTTAATCACCAGATAGGCGTATCACAACTGATTTATCGTATGGCGAGATTTGGGCATATATTAGACTATAACAGCTCAATTAGTGCTAAACATAAGATCCACTATCCATAGTCCACTGCCTATAACGATTAATAGATGTCCAACCACTAAGATTAACTTTCTAAAGCCATGACAAAGCAATAACAGAACTAAGTACCTATACAACTACTACAAAGAAATCTCGACTGCGTACTTAAAAATGTTATTTTATTTCATTTGGTCAATTAGAATAATTATTTTTATTAGGTACTACTTTTTTACTAATTAACTACCACCAATCTAAAGATAAATAAGAATTTTTGTATTTTGTTAAACATACTTTTTAAATTAATATATAGTTTATTTCCATTTAGTACTGTGCGTTCTGGTGAAGGGCGAATTTACCTCTGAGGACTTTTGAGCTAACTTGAATTATTAATGGAAACGCTAATAGTAGCTAACTTGTATTTTCTATGCAGAGAAATGGATCAAAAATATTAAAACTGACATAACGTTTTATTAAAAGTTGGTATCTACAGATATAACGAGTAACAAGTTTATCATATAAATAAAAAATACACTAAAATCCATGTTTTTCTAAATATTATGCCTACTTCAAGTACATTTTGAAAGGTATTATATACAATTGATTGTTTATTTAAAGTGGATATTTAAGTGTTATTAAATAGTTTATATTATATCTTTAATATCTTAGATATAACTTGCAAATACAAATAGTAAATAATCAGCTGTGTAGTCATAAAACTAATTATTATAGTGATCAGTTTTACTTACTTCTGTTACGATGCATCTTTTAAAAGCAATATTTATTACTTTATTTACCAGTGTAGTTAGCCAAAAATTTGATTTATCATATTATTTGCCACATAACTGGAAAGATACCTTTAAAGATCTAAAAGGTCTTTCACAGGATAGTTTTAATATTGTAAGTAGTCTAATGATTTTATTACACCATAAACAACTGTAGACAATTTTGTTTACAGTTTCTTAACATTGCTCTTTTTATATACAAATTTTATAATATACAGCGGATCCTTAAGTACTTGTACAAAAAGAAACAGTAGATTCTACATTTTGAAATATAACGATTTAAGCCAACTTGCTTTAATAAAATGTTGATATTAAGAAAGATACAGGGTGTTAAAATGAAAATTTAAAATTTTATTTTTCGCTATAACTATTCGCGAATTTAAGTATAAGAAATGATAATTTAATGCAAATAATAATGTAGTTAATAGAGGGCGCCACATATGCTACATATCTGTCATAAATTTGTACTTAACTTTTTTGCTCTTTAAGTTAGCTCTATTTGTGTCCAAAAATATTAAACATACATTATTTTAACAAAGAAAAGGTAAACTTGTTATTAACTTTAAAATTCAACAGTTTTCAAGATAATTTTACCAATCTGCTGCATAATTCTGATTTAACGCAATTACTACAGGTAGCGAAGGAAAAGTAGACAAAAACGTCAATACTTCTGAATTTTCATATAAAATACCTTTTTCTTCAAACGTCAAATAATGATGACATTACTTATCTAACTTGATCCTGTCAAAGTTTGATGTCTCCGCCGGCAGCAGTTTTTTTTCCCATTTCTTTACGGCGGAGGGAAAAATGTTGTCATGGCAACAATATGAAACATGTCACAAAGCAACAATACAAATGTCATTAACAACAATTAAACATAATTTTTATTTATAGTAATATTAAAAGTACAATTAGTTAATGAGGCATTTTCAAAATTGAAACCGTGCAAAAATGTTCCCGACTCTTGAAACGCATTGGTAATTGTTGATGATACTGATGGTCGAGAACAACTTTCAGCAATCATTCCCGATGTTGGCAAATCATGAGGGTTTAAAAATTTTTGAGCATTATCGTTCTTATCGGACTTGGAGGGCCCCAAACGTGCTACTGCATCATTAGCCACGGACTCAATTTCGTTTAGGTTTTCCATTTTCGCACTAAATTTGCGCTTGCGGTTGCAACAACAATAAGCTGTCTTTAATAATTGCAAACAACTGTCAAGCAACTGTAACCAGGGAGACGCAAATCCCACCGACGACTTAATTATTTTAATTTCTAACATCTAGACGACTTTAATAGTTGTCACAGTTAATTTCGAGTAAAAATAGCGTATGAATTGTACTATTTATGGTTGAAAATTGCTACGTTTGAAGAAAAAATAGTATACTTTATTCGGCAAAGAAGCGACTTTTCTTCACTTGCCCGATATTACGCGCCGAACGAAGTGAGGCGCGTAATATCGGGCGCGTCAAGAAAAGTCATGCTTCTCCGCCTCATAAAGTAATATACTATTAACAAACGTTAATAGTTAAAGAAATATTAAAATAAATAAATATATCCAGTAGTATAAATAATAATAGGATTTGACAAAATAATATAATAATAGGATTTTACATCAAACATTTTACGTAATATATTAAATTGAAGTCATAATCAAATCATTTTATTTACAAACCACATTAAAAAATAGTTAAACTAAATAACATTAAACTTTTTATCAAAGTAAGTGTTCGATATGTCCACCATTTTATTCAATGCAGTTATCAATGCGTATAAGTTATGTATATTGTCATTTTTTTAAATACTTATGAATATTGCATTTTAATTTGTATTTTATTATAATATTGAATTATGTGGCAGTGTATTTTATTGTATTTTTATATTAATAATAAAATTAACTAACCAACTACCAACCAACTAACAATTAAATAACTACCAACCAGTGGAACAGGCCGGATTCAGGAAAGGATACAGCACAATCGACCATCTACATGCACTTAAAAACTTAATTGAGAAAACCAATGAATACAACCTTCCGCTGTACTTAGCATTCATAGATTATGAAAAGGCTTTCGACAGCATTGAACAGTGGGCGGTGGAAGAAGCTCTGGTCAATAGTAGCATAGATTCAAGTTACCGACAATTGATACATGATATTTACCAAAACGCAACCATGACCGTAATACTGGACGACAAATTAATAACGGATAATATAAAAGTTAAACGAGGAGTCCGACAAGGAGATATAATTTCACCTAAACTGTTTACCTTGGCCCTCGAAGATATAATAAAATCAACAGATTGGGAAAACAGAGGAATATGTATTAACGGAAAGTACCTAAATCACCTTAGATATGCGGATGATATACTCCTGATCTCCTCGGAATGACAAGAACTAGAATTAATGCTGAATGAACTTCATGAAAAACCACTGCAAAAAGGCCTAAAAATTAACTTTAACAAAACAAAAGTAATGACAAACACGGAAGACCAAGAGGCAATAAAAATACAAACAGAAAAAATAGAACAGGTAAATGAGTATATCTATCTAGGACAAGCAATCAGAGCTAACAGAGAAAATCAAACAGCCGAAATATCGAGACGAGTAAGAATGGGATGGGCAGCGTTCGGCAAACTTTCTTACGTTCTAAGAAATCAAATAATCCCTCTATACTTATGAAGCAAGGTATATAACTCCTGTATAATACCGGTGCTCACCTACGGAGCACAGACATGGACATTAACACAGGCCAATTTGGATGGGATAAGGAAGGCACAAAGAGCGATGGAGAGACAAATGTTGGGTATATCACTTAAAGATAGAAAACGTAACCAGTGGATCAGAACCAGAACAAAGACAGTAGACGCGATAGAACAAGCAGCAAAACTGAAATGGAAATGGGCTGGACAATGGAACAATTCCATCGAAAAGTGGCGTCCATACAATGCAAAGAGATCAAGAGGCAGATCACAGATGAGGTGGAAAGATGACATCAAGAAACAAGGAGGTCCCGCATGGCGGAGAACAGCTCAAGATAGGGAAAGATGGAAAGAACTGGGGGAGACCTACATCCAACAATGGAACGATAGAGAATAGGTTCAAAAAAAAAATTAAATGAACAATGAATTTTACTGCAGAGTATGTGTAAAAAATATTTTGCATTCAACTCCTTTTATACATATATGAAAATAAAAATATATATTTTCATTAAAATATTGATTCAATTCTTCATTTACTTACTATACTATTACAGGTCAAATGTTTATATACAGCAAACGATGCACCATATACCTGTATACCTAATTATTTTTCTCTTTCTGCTTTCTTATACCTATAGTATTACATATGTAATGATTGTGCAGATTGACTCCCATATAAATTTGAAACGACGAACGCGTGTATAGAAGTAGAACTTCTACCGGCAGTCTCACCGTTTTCTACCACACCCGTTTTTTTTTTCATCTATTTATTTCATTTTCTTTTATAGTTGGATTATAGTAGAGATTTGAGAATGTATGTAACGTTTTTGTTTAAGAAGATAATAGTTTGACATACAGGACTGGATCAATCCGAGTCAAAAAAGAAAAAATATTTAAGTGTGAATAAGTTTTATGATTTTGTTAATGAATTCTTAAACTTATTTCATTCTTTATAAAATAATTTATCCTTAAAATCAGTGTCAATTTTATTTAATTCTAGCACACCTTGTTAAAAGACTTAAATTATCCGATTGAGAACCACTGGATTACTACAGAAGATGGTTATGTTCTACAAATTCATCGCATTAGTGGACGAAATCAACCTCACTTTACGAGTAAGAAGCAAAAACCAGCAATTCTTTTAATGCATGGACTTGGTGGCAGTTCCATAGATTGGGTGATTTGGGGACCAGAAAAAGGTTTAGGTCTTGTTTTAGCAGATGCTGGATATGATGTATGGTTAGGTAATAATAGAGGTAATCTTTGGTCAAGGAATCACATTCGCTTGAATCCTGATATTGATGAAGAGTTCTGGGATTATAGGTAGGTATATACAGTGATGAGTGTCTTACCACCCGGCTTTTTAACGTAAGAGATAGAAAACACAGTTACCTTGTGAAATAAAAAGAGATGAAACTCGTAGAGGTGAGAAATAATCGGAAAAACCTATAATTTATATTACATTACATTACCACTATCGATAGTCTCACACCTTTAGACGTTAGATTCGAGCTAAATCACCTCGGTCATAATTATTATGAGTAACGTCGAATGTGTGACATATTTCCATTTTTTAATTTCGCATAAAGTAAAAACTGATTGACCATAATAAAGCAAAAATGTGAAAAAAATAATTTAATTAATAGTGATAATTTAATCTAAAGTTTTAAATTATTAACCAAGAATAATTTCTACTATGATTTGAAGAGTTTCATACACTCTTGTCACGGAATAATTATAAATCCTTCGTGGAGTAGTGGTAAGAATTCGACATTGCGATATAGACATCGCAGACGATTGGAGTTCAAAACCCACATGTGGTTTTCTTTTTTTTTTTTTTATTAATTTGAAATTATGCAAAGATCGTTTTGCTTTGAATCACTAAACAAAACTAAACAAAAACTAAAGTTAAAACAAAAAATCTTATTGACAAAACAGTATCGTAGTACTTTCGAAAATAAAGTAAAAACTTTTAAAGAATGTTTAAATAAGTAAAAATTCTACAAATATAAAAAATTAATTATAAAAAAATCCATGGCCACTAATCAATCGATTAGGAAAAGTCGCACTGAGATATTCACTGACGATGCGAGAATTATCTGCAGGACAACCATCGTGTTAAAACCATATGGAATCGGAAGGTATTGGTAAATTACAAAGGGCTGGGACAATTTCATTTTGCATAAGTTCCAAGTATTTCCGCCCAGTCAACATACCGTCTATAAAAAATGGACCAATGACATGATTCCCTATTATGCCTCCCCAAACATTTACTTTTCGAAGACGCTATGTACGAGCGACATAAATCTGACGAGGATTTCCTCGAGATCAATACCTAACATTGATTGAATTGTGACGGCCATGCAATGAAAACGTACATTAATCGGTGAACAAAACGTTCTCTAAAAAATGTTCATCTTGATGTGACATTTCCATTGCAGTTTGACAAAATTCTAAACGTCTATATTGATCCCCAGGGAATTGTTCGTTGGATTTATGAAGTTTATAGGGACGGTATCGATGTCTTTACAAAATTTCACCTACTCTAAATCTTGGAATTCCACATTGTTCTCCGAGACGAGGTGTTGATTGGGTAGGATTTTGCTCAATACTTGCACAAATCAAAGTGTCCTTTAGTTCCAAATCTGGATTTACCTCCCTTCGTCTGCGAACTGCTCTTGGATCGAACACGGATCCATAAGTAAAAAAATTACGTATAATAGACTGAATTGTTGATCGTGCTGGAGCCGGCCTATTTGGAAACATATTTACAAATTGTTGTCTAATCATGTTGTCTGATAATCCATTCACATGCCAGACAACAATTTGCACTTTTTCCTCGACCGTTAAAATCCTTTTCACGAATTGTTTTACAATAAATAGTTTCTGTTTACCGTAAAAAACACTTCTCGATGTGTTATTATTTGATATGGTTAGCTATAAAGCAGGTAGCTGTTCGCGCGCATCCATTCCAATGTCGCCAATTGTTTTGAAAATCATTACCTGTACAGAGGAATTGATATTAACACTGAGAATTTAGTGATGGATTTGGTGAAAATTGGAATAAGAATAAATTGTAAATATTGAGTTTTTCGAAAACTTGTTACCTAATATGTATCATATTTTCTATTATTTTTGATTGAGTAAAACAAAAATTTTACCCTTGGTGTGAATTGAACCCCAGTCTTCTTATCAATAGACAACGTCTCTAACTATTACCCAAATCCACATACAACAATAATTGTTTTCGGACTGAACATACCTATTTAGTTTAGTGAAATATTTCAGTTGAGTTATTTTTATTATTAAATAAACTTAAAGATTTATAATTTAAAATCGCTACTAATTAATGTTTTTTACTATAATATATCTTAATATATTTAATCATTTATTCTAACATCAGAAATTATTAAAATAAAATATTTTTGAGGTCATCCGTATAATTATGACTGAAGTCAAATAGACACGTCTAATAACTAGCCTTATCTCGTACTATCTCACAACTTAATCTGTCTTCTATCCTTTCCGCTATTTTGCCGGGTGGTAAGACACTCATCACTGTATTTCTGTAGCTTGGTGCTTAAACCACTAACGCAAAATTTTTTTATTTTATATTGTTTTGCGCTTGATATTTTTATACATATATACATATTTTATACAAATGAATTTAGATCCAAATATAATGAACTATATACTAGATTGGAGTTTATTAGCTTTATTTCAGACATTTAGGATCATTTATTTTACTTTGGTAATTGAAAAACATTTATTTTTGAAAGCCTTTTTACAATACAGAACAAAAAACAAACAACAGGCATACATTACACTATAAACGAATCAGAAATAAAACAAATACTTAGTATAAGTAGTAAGTACTAGTATAAATACTAGTTAGATAAATAAAAAGGGAACACTGACAGAGCTTCTCAAAACAGATAAAAAACAACTTCTACGGAACACAGAAAAAAATATGGAGAATGATTAGAGGACAAAAAAAAAGAGATGAACGAACTGATAAGTACGAAACACATTTAAAAGGAAACATGGGTAGGTTGCTTTCGATTCCCTTATTCTGGTGACGATAAGGTGACAATAATGAACTACCAACACTAGAGGTGACGGCAAACAAAGAAATAAAGATTGAGGAGGGAGACGTAAAGGAAGCATTAAGGAAATTAGAAAACAAAAAAATCACCAGTAGGATGCAGAATACCGAACAAAACTCCTAAAGTACGGAGGACCAGATCTGACCAAACAATTACTAAAACTAAACCAAAAAATACCAGAACAAAACAGAATTCCTCAAGAATGGAGATCAAGCATCCTAATACCTCTCTTCAAAAAGAAACACAAATTGGACCTGGAAAATTACAGAGAACTTAATTTATTGAACATAACACTAAAATTAACAACCAAAGTAATAATAAATAAACTAAATGAAATTATAACACTAGCAAAAGAACAGCAAGGTTTTAGGTCGGGAATCATGCAACGACGCTATATTTATAATAAGGCAAGTGCAAGGGAAATCGTTAGAATAAAACAAACTCGCCTATTTTGTTTCGTGGACCATAAGAAGGCATTTGATCGGGTCAAATTAAAGGACCTTATCCACTTATTGTACGCAACAGAGATGCCTGTAGGAATAATCAAAACAAGCGAAAATATCTTTCAAAACTACACAATAAAAGTAAAAGTAGAAGAAGAAATAACTGACTCTATTGAAGCTGACAATAGGATAAAACAGGGAGATTCCCTGAGTCCTTTATTGTTCAACCTGATTATGGATGAAATAATAAAAAAAGTAATAACTAAAAAAGGATACCAAATGGGAAAAAACAGCTTAAACTAATCTGCTATGCAAACGACGCAATACTACTCGCTTAAAATTGTTCTGAAACTATTTTCTTGTGGCATTTTAAAGTAGATACTATTTTATTGGGAATAAGCTACAATTGAAGGGTAAAATAAGTTTATTGACGTTTCAATTTGTCAATGAACTTACTTTAACCTTCAATTGTGGCTTCTTCGTCTAGCCATTCACGTCCACATCTGAAGATAAGCGTCTTCAAGTCTTCCTTTCCATTGTTTTTTATTGTACGCTACTTGTAGCCAATTTTTCCCGGCAGTCCTTTTCAGATCATCTGTCCATCTCATAGGAGGTCTGCCTCTGGGTCTTTTGTGTTGGTATGGTCTCCAGGTTAAAAATGATCTGTGCCATTTGTTTAGATCGCTCCTAGCTACATGTCCAGCGTATTCCCATTTCAACTTTAATGATTTTTGCACCACATCGGTGACTTTAGTTTTCTGTCTTATCCATGTGTTTGTTTTCTTGTCCTTAAGTGATATACCTAGCATTGCTCTTTCCATCGCGTGTTGAGTGACTCTAAGTATATTCATATTCTTTTTTGTGATTGTCCATGTTTGTGCCGCATAAGTTAATATCGGAATAATGCATGCATCAAAAACTTTAGATCCAAGATGTAATTGAATTTGTTGATTTCTGAGTATATAGTTCAGTTTACCGAATGCTGCCCAAGCTAACTTTCTTCTTCTTTTTATTTCTTCAGTTTGAATTTCCATATTTATTATTATTTTTTGTCCTAAATATATATATTCTTCAACTTTTTTTATAACTTTATCGTTTATTATTGTCACGGTGTCTTCGGAGTGCATGACTTTTGTTTTGCTTAAATTCATTTTCAGTCCTATTTTAGAAGATTCGGTATGTAGTTCTAAAAGCATGGTTTGCATTTCTTGTATGTCAGTAGCTATCAGGATTATGTCATCTGCAAATCGTAGATTACTGAGGTAGCGGCCATTGATGTTTATTCCCTTATATTTCCAATTTAGGTTTTTAAAAACGTCCTCCAAAACTAAAGTGAACAGTTTGGGTGATAAAGTATCTCCCTGTTTGACTCCCCTGTTTAATGGTACAGGGTTCGTGTATTCATTTTCATTTGGGTAGTATGTAGCTGTAGCTTGGTTTATAGTTTCTTTTATTAAGTTAATATATCTGCTGTCTATTTTACAATTTTGTAATGTAGTGTCTATGGTATCGAAAGCTTTTTCGTAGTCTACAAATGCTAAGAAAACTGGAAACTTGTATTCGTTACATTTTTCTATTAATATTTTTGTGGCTTATACCCAATAAAATAGTATCTACTCTCATCAAGTGAAGATGATTTACAACGTATGTTGCACTAATTTAATATAATCAGAATTTAATTTAACATGTTATTTTTCCCAAAAAAAATTGCATGGTTATAACAGCAAATTTATTAAGATGCAAATTTTAGCTGGAAGGTCAGATAATATACCAACTGATGGAGTTTAAATATTTAGGCATCACATTATCTAGCTACGGAAAGCTCGAAACAGAACTGGAAGATCAAGTAAATAGAGCAAACAGAGCCGCAGGTTGCCTGAATGTAACAATATGGAAAACTAAAAATATCGGGAAAGAAACAAAAGTATTTACAAAACAGTCATCACACCAGTAATAAAATAAGCAGCAGAAGACAGGACAAAAAAGATGTTAGAGATAGCAGGGATAAAAACACTTAAAAAAATTAATGCTAAAACACTTTACATACGACGTAGATTCAAGGTGGAGAACATCATGAACTGGGTAAGAAATAAAAGAGTAGAATGGAACGATCATATAAGCCGAATGACAACAAATAGAGTAGTAAAGACAGCAAGAGACGGTTCACCAATAGGAATACATTTACTAATTAAATTATATCGTATACATATAAAATCAGTCAATTCATAAACATATTTTTTACTAATAAAGTTCTGAAAAGGACCGTTTTAACTCAACAACCCTTTCACCTCTGATTGTAAAGGATCCTCCTCCGCCGACACATCAATGAAGCCAACCACCAGTGGAACCCACACAGCAAAAAAACCAACAACCAAAGAAAAAAAAACAAACTACGTCCTGAAGAGGTGAAAAACCTAAAACAGGACAAGAAATCATAAAACGAGAAAACATCCAACCCACAAAGAAGGACCATTGTGACAATGCGACAATAGGAAGACGATCAGTAAGAAGACCATGAAAACGATGGAACGTTAACTTACTGGAGGCATATTGAAAAACAGGCAAAGTCATGTCTACATAAAAAGAAAAAGAAGAATTCTTATTTCATTTTGTATCTAACCGTTGATTTTATTAAATTAATAAGCTTATATCTAATCGATTCAATAGTCATTGCTATTTTTACTTTAAACATCAGAAGGTTTTGGTCGGGGTCGATATTGCCACCTGGACGAGCGGCAACCTTTTTAATAATATTTTGATATCTGTGATTAATTAACGTATAATTTATCTGGTTTCGTACTATTTATTTGGTTATTACTACTATCAACTTTGCCTCTTTCACCTTTATTATTAATTAAAGTCACCGAGAATCATAGTAATTCCTTTAGGTCTTAGAGATCATAATATACAGATCTGGTACATGACTGTAGAATTGTTTTACTTAATTGTTATCTTGTATAATCTCAATATACAAAAAAAGTTCGTATAGACTTTTATCTTACGTTTTTTTATTTTGTTGTTTATTTATTGTTTCTGTGAATCGAATTATTTTGAATTTCAAAATCTTCAATCTATCTTTAATCTGTCCGTTATTACAGCTGGTTTATCATTGATTTTTACGGTTGATCGTAATGTAGATGCGACCGTTCTTTCAAATTGATGATTCTTTGTTATTTACCGTGAACATAATTGCCAATCTGTAACTCTAGAAATTACAGATTGGTCTCGAAAATTTTACACATTAACTATGATCCAAATCAAAACGCAAATGCATAAATAATTTTTAGCTTTGAAAAATGCGGTTATTATGACCTACCAGCCACAATAGACTACATTCTTCAAAAAACTGGGCAACAAAAATTGTTCTACGTAGGATTCTCTCAAGGTACAAGTCAATTCTTTGCAATGGCGGCTTTAAGGCCCGAATATAACGACAAGATAGCATTAATGTCAGCAATGGCCCCAATTGCTTATATGGGACATTTAAGCTCACCCTTATTGCGCCTAGCTGCAACGTATGTAGAAGCTTTAACGGTAAGTATGTGTTTTTTAGTATTCTATACACGCAAAAATTTAAGGTGAAAGAAAGGTACTTTTTCAAACAAAGTGTAATTAATACCTGGTATTTTTGTCCCATTTTTTCTTCCATCTTGCCATCACTACGTTTAGATGGTTAAAAAACTATTACGTGTGTTATTTAGTTAAAACGATTTATTTTACAATATTTTTTTAAACAATTATTTGTTTATTGTAATAAGAAAACTTGACATTTTTCTCACAGTGCTAGAGATTGACCCTTGCATGATATACGTTTTCATCTCTTTTTCTTTAAGTTTACAGGAATGGAGGTGTTTTTCAAGATATATGCTAATTTGCCGAAAGCGTCCCATGCCAGTTGTGTTCTTCTTTTAATTTCAGCATCTTGATTTGGTTTTTCTAGTTTGATAACATGACCTAGATATACATAATGTTCCACATTTTCTATGGTATGATTTTGTATTGTTATATTTGTCTGGTCTCGGCTCAGTATTTTTATTTTGCTGTAGTTCATTTTTAAGCCTACCGCCCCTGAAACTGCATTTAATTGTTCTAATATTATAACATATCATTTAGTTCTTGGATATTATCGGCTATTAAAACTATGTCATCTGCGAATCGCAAGTGGTTTAAGTATGATGCGTCGACGTTGATACCCTTATTGTTTCATTCTAGTTTCTTAAAAATGTGTTCTAGAGCAAGGGTAAATAGTTTGGGAGAGATGGTGTCTCCTTGTCTTACTCCCCCGATGGTGTCTTATGGGATTAGTTTTTGTGCTTTCGTCCAGCTTTATCTGCATGGTGGCATTTTCATATATGTTTTTAATTATGTTAGTGTATCTTGAATCTATACGTGCATTTTCTAGAGATTCAAGCACTGCCCATAATTCGATGGAATCGAATACTTTATGGAAATCGACGAACGCCATATGAATTGGAACATTATACTCAGTGCATTTTTCTATCAGTGTTCTTACGGTGTGCAAGTGGTCTATGGTATTAAAATGTTTTCTGAATCCAGCCTGCTCGATAGGTTGATAGAAATCGAGCTTATGTGTTAGGCGGTTTATTATGATTTTAGTTAGTAATTTATACAGATGTGAGAGCAATGATATTGGTCGGTAATTCTCGATGTTTGCTTTGTCTCCTTTCTTGAATAGTAAAATGACTTCGGAGTTGTACCATTCTTGAGGAATCTTTCCTTCATCAATTACTTTATTAAATAAAATATGTTCTATTCCTGTTCCTGTTCTATTTTTATTCCACCGATTTTCAATATTTCGACTGTAATTTTATCCTCTCCCGGACATTTATTCGTTTTTAGTTGATTTAGGGTCATTCTTATTTCATAGTCGGTTATGTCCGGTATTTCTTCTGAGCCGGTGTTAATTATTGTTCGTTCAGTACGTCGTTGTTGTGGTTGTATATTTCTGAATTTGTTGTGCTGAGTATAATTTAGTGTAGAATTTTTCAATGGCCTCGCATATTTCCTTTCTGTCTCGGACGGTGACGTTTTTCTCATTTTTTATTTCTATGATTTTTCTTGTGCCGTTTGAGTTTTTTGTTTTGAGTACTTTCATATTGCAGTTATCTTGTATTATATTTTTTATTAGATTGTTAGTATAGTTTCTATGATCGTTCCTAATTTCTTTCTTCACGTTTTTGTTTAAACTTTTGAAGCTGTCCGAAGTTCGATCTGTTCTGTTTCGTCTTTGTTTTAGTAATTTAATTGTATTAGGTTGAAGTTTAGATGTTTTGGCTGTTTTCGTGTTTGAGCATATTTTCTTAACCGATGTTGTTACAGTTACTTTTATTTTATTGGCTAGTCCGTTTATATCCCTTTGTCTCAGTGTCTCTACTGATTTTAGTCTTGTGCTTAGCTCTTTTTGGTATTCTGTTTGTTTTTGAAATAGGACATCGGTGGTTGGGTATCGTTCTCGTTTAATAAGTTTGTTTCGTTCTACTCTCGTCTGTATTTTAATATTCGCTCTAACCAATCTATGGTCACTTCCGGTATAGAATTTGTTTAGTACTGTACTGTTTTATTTATTACGGTAGGTAAATAATATATCTGGCGGTATATACTTTTGTTGCTTTTGGTTGCAGGTGTATTTGCCAATAAGGCTGGATATTGCCATATGTCCCTTCCAAAGTAGTTTAAAATCGATTTTGTTCGTAAAATCTAATTGTTGGTATTTCAGCTTCTGTAAAACAAAACAAAAAAGTAGCTTTGAATTTTTGCTGCCCTCATGGTGGCAATTGCGTACATATTTTTTCAGAGCTCGCTGTAAATTATAATTGTTAGTTATAACCACACAGAACATACTGCACACATTTCTTATTGGGTATTTAACGTTTAAGATTAATTATAATAGAAACATCTAATTATATTTTAGAAATATAAATAAATAAACAGCAATCTACCAATGGATATTTTATTTCCAGTGACAGGCATCTTGATAAAATAAATTTAGTTACATGAAAATTATATGCGTTTTACACTAAAGTTTACATGTCTTATAATTGTAGATTTTCTTACCATTTGAGCGCCACCGCCACATCAAAGGTGGCGGGATTGTAAGCCTGAAAGAGTTAAAGGATCGTTATGTAAAGATCTGGTGTCCATAAATATTCTAAATGTATTTCTTCAGTGCATTGAATCCAAAATTTTCATTTTTTGTATTGTTTTTAAATATTTTGTTACTTTTTAATTAGGATATTCAATATTTTTTTGGTATTAAAGTAATAGAGTAAGATCCCAGAGCGATCAGACATAACTTATTTTCACACAGATGAAACCGTAGAGTCTGAGTAGCGTCTCGTGTGCTTTGAATACTTGCGTATTTATGAAACTTGCTGAGTGACACCTGGGCAGGTACCAGGTGAGAAAGGTAACTAAAAATAAGAGCTATTTAACTTAAATTTACACAACTGATTTTTATACATATTTTGTAGAATATTATTTTGAAAATACTGTAATAAGTGTCAGACACTTGTCATGGACCAGAACTTTTTTCAGACGCTTTAAAGCTCCACTAAAATTAAATGAACTTTACTTACTTTTACATGTCTGATTTTTAAATAGAGATGCAAAAATATTTAATCGGATCGAAAACAGTAAGTATTCTTAATGTATTTGAATTTTTTACTCTGAGGCTCATGCGCACAGCACTCTCGCGCTCATACTTCTGGTTAACTAATTTTTGTGTTTGAGGGATGTTTGGTCATTTTAATTTGTCTGACTGATTAAATATAACTTTATTATAGTTCCATTAATAACATATTTAAAAATCAGACATGTAAAAGTAAGTAAAGTTCATTTAATTTTAGTGGAGCTTTAAAGCGTCTGACAAAAGTTCTGGTCCATGACAAGTGTCTGACACTTATTACAGTATTTTCAAAATAATATTCTACAAAATATGTATAAAAATCAGTTATGTAAATTTAAGTTAAATAGCTCTTATTTTTAGTTACCTTTCTCACCTGGTACCTGCCCAGGTGTCACTCAGCAAGTTTCATAAATACGCAAGTATTCAAAGCACACGAGACGCTACTCAGACTCTAAAGTTTCATCTGTGTGAAAATAAGTTATGTCTGATCGCTCTGGGATCTTGGACTATAAGTAACTGTCAAGTAGCGATTAGTTTGGGGAATCTTCTTGATAGATTAGGTTAATTTAGGATAAAAGTACCGAAATAAAATATTTCCCATAAAAGTAAATTAAAATACTGCAAAAATATTTGAAAAATACGAAGGAGGAATAAACTTGCTATTATCTTACGAATAATACGTATTATTTATAATTTTTCTTAGATAAAAATACCTTTATTCGCAGCAAATATTAAGGCAGATATGTTTTCATAGCAATTTGCTCTTTTTAGTAGATTAGGCTAATATAAGATTTAAGGGTATTAGTAAGAAACTTACTACGAATTTTAAATTTCTACTTCTTTCCTACTGTCCCCTCCCGAAAAAGATTTTCTTAATTAGGCTAGTTTCCCTGTTCCAAGAGACAAAATAACAAAAAAATTTAATAAATAAAAAATAAAAAAAAATTGGGTGAAGCTTGATTGAAAGGTTGTCGTATTTCCCCTTATTTAGTATTTAGAATTATTCATTTTGGTATCAAATTGAAGAAAACAGGTTGTCCTGTGCTTTTATATGTGTATTTATAATGTATTTAATCCAATAAGTGATCTTCTTTTTATTGTGGCGTATATCCTTTCCGAAAGTTGACGATCAACATTGTTATCATTACTTTACTGAAGCTACTCGGATTAGTTTGTGTTAAACCAGTTTCTTGTATTTTAAACTCAAGACTTATTTCGTCCACACGGTTCTTTTTTTCCATACATCTTGTCTTGAAAAACAAGTATCAGCAAACATAATATTATCTAGATATTCAAATTTAAGCTCTTTGATTTTATGAATTATCTCGTATGACTTTACCATTTCACGTACAACAATATCTATTTATACTAAATTTGTTTCTGGAGTTCGATATTTTGTTGATTATTTATTTTTTTAACTTCATCAGGAACATGTTACAAAATTAACTAACAATTAGATACAAACATTCACAATATTATACCTTTCCAATGTATAATTTATTTTATACAGTGGTAAGGTATAGCCATAATTTATTTTATAAAGCAAATTATATGGGAAAGACACATGTTACTCTACGAACGTATAATAGTTCAGTCGTCACAGAGTTGATCCCCAAAAATCATACGAACAAGGTAAATTTATCCGAGAATATTAATTTTGTGATCCCAATAGAGATGCAAAATAGTTTACCACTTTTACCCCCGGGTTTCCCCGTAACACCGCCATCGTAGGGGGGTAAAAAACTCAAAAAAATGATGAATTTGCTCAGATAATTTTAAACAAAAATGTTAATTGGCATTTTTTGTGTAGAATGAACTGTTCTCTCAGAATCAATACTTGAAGCGACCGTCGATTTTTAATGTCAGTTACGCGCGCGAAATCAATGTTCAATAAAATTTGTATCAACTCGACGGTAAAAATTCAATATATTTTGATACAAGTGTCTTATCGACAAAAATCAAGATGCGTTTTTAAGGTAAAGAATGCAGCTTTGCTTAGAAGTTTCCGTATTTTGCTGAGAATAAACTCAGTTTTTATAAAGTTGTTAAATAAATAAACGCGGCGCGACTTTTGTCATTTTTTACGATTCTCGTGAGATCAATAAAATTGATCTATTTCATTGACCAGTCGTAGTAAAATTTTCATTTTTAGAGATCAATATTTAAAACCTATGACATGAAATTTCACTTTTGAGTTGTGGCAACAAATACGAGGCATTTAAAATATGAATAAAAAATGCAGAATTTAATGTTTTACATTTCAAACGATTGTACGTCACGGGAAATTCCTCAAAGAAGACGGTTTTGAATGAAGTTTATAGCAAAAGTTTATTTCTGGTGAAAAACGTACTAGTATAATTAAAAAAAGTTTTAAACGTTTTATAATGTTTATTATGGGAAAGTTTAAATCCAGCGTTTTTTTAAACATATTTTAAATGCCTCACATCTTGTGTCAAAACTAAAAACTAAAATTTCATGCTGTAGGTTTTGAAGGTTAGGTTCTAGTAACCAAAACTTATTAGTAGCAAGTCAATGAAAGGGATATATTGTATTAATCTCATGAGAATCATAAAAATGGAAAAAATCGTGCCACGCTTATTTATTTAACATCTTTATAAAATCTGAGTTTATTTACGGCAAAACACAAAAATTGAATACTAAAGCTAGACTATTTACTTTAAAACGCATCTTGATTTTTGTCGATAGGTCACTTGAATCGAAAGATATCGAATTTTTACCGTCGAGTTGATACAAATTTTATTGAACATTGATTTCGCGCGCCTAACTGACATTTACAATCCATGGTCTCTTAAAGCGTTGTTTGTGAGAAAACGGTTCATTCTACACAGAAAGTGCTAATAAACATTTTTGTTTAAAATTATCTTAGCTACATTTTTAGGGCCAACGAATTTTATTATCAAACCAAATGTTAGATATTTTTAGTTTTTCATTATTTTAAAATATTACAATTGATTTATTTGTTTTATAATTAATTGACATTTTGTTTTTGTTGATGTGGTACATTTCGAGAAATAGTCTTTTTTATAGTTGATTGATGATTTCCTTTTTTATTTTAATAATCCTTTCTATGTAAATAAAACTATAATAATTATATATATATATATATTTTTTTGTAGAAATTGACAGAGCAGCTGCATCTTTACGAAAGTAGTTCTAACGGTTTTATTTCTGAGTTATTGAGAACACTGTGTGCTAATGGTTCTCCAATACAAGATCTTTGTGTAACATCTATGTTTATAAACTCCGGATTTGATTCTCACCAACTTGATACGGTAAGATAGAACTTATAATTTATAAATTTTAGATCATTTATTTCATAAAATTATACTGAATAAAGTATTATGAAAAACACAGCTTATTTACAAATAGAAGGAGAAAGGTTTTGGTATCATTTAATTACAAATATATGAGAATCTTATGGATACAACAAGTCAGTTGGGCAGTAAATATAAAATTATTTACAGTTTTTTAATGAAGGTTTTAATTGGTACATGATTTTTTATTTCTGTTCTACCATACTTTCTGTAGTTTTTCACTATATTTGCGTCCCTCAAATCACGTAATCCATTAATCCATATCTTCTTTAAATTGTAGTATTGGTCACATAATAATATTCAATATTCTGGATTTTGAATCTCCTCTTGTTAATAAAAGTTGATGATTTGCCACTCATAGTACCAGCGATCGTTGATGTACCAGCGTTGAAGAAGAACATATTATACAGCACTCTGTTGGCATTACAAAAAGATATGATGCTTATTTCTACTTGCATAATCGGTCTAAAGTAGTACTGGTACTAAACTAGGACCTTTTAACCAGCGTGAAACAACAAAACTTTTTGGTTTTAAAACGTAAGATCATCCGGATGATCTTTGCACCTTGTAGAGACAGGATAAATGAAGAGTGGATGTTGCAGTTTTGCAACTGTATATAAACATTGTTAAAATACTAACACTCTTTTTGTTAGTTTTGGTATTTCCCGTAGTTAAGATTTCGGTTACAAAAACTCAGACACTAAACTACATTCGTTTTACATATTCCCATCCGTCAACAAACGCTCGTGAAAGCCAAACAGGGTCGTACTGAGGTATATTTTATTATTTTTAAAAATATTTACTTTTGAAACTATTAGTGTAAGAATTTCTTGAAATTTAATCACTGTGAGCAAAATTTAATGTTCCATTAAAGGAAAATGTGCTAAAATAAAATATTCATTAACTGAGAGATATATAACAAAAAACATTTTGAATAAAAAAGCAACACACTACAATTTAAATTTAAACAGACTGGCAAGTTTGAATCTGTAACATGAGAATCCGTCTGGCTTAAGGCAATAAATTGTATTTAATAGCCTCTTGACGAATGAGAGGGCGAAGATCAATACGTGCTCATGTTTACAGATGAGAATTTGTTAAATAAATAAACATTATCGAACAAATAATTTTTTGTTGATACAATGATGCAAACAATAGAGTGTTGATTTATATAATGTTGTTAACAAAGAGCCATAGAAAAACGAGTATATTTCGTTAAAAGTGCAGATCGCTTGGGTAATTATCTCGTACACGTAGCGCCCACTTGAAAAAAAAACAATTCATTAACCAACCGCCGTTTTTCAACGAGAGTAGTTCCATCAACCAAACCACATAGACGTGTGTTGGATTTCTGGGGTAGCGCTCAATACCTCGACATCTGTATTGTTAGACAATCTAGTTTTAGTTACGTGCTATTGCTCTGCTGTATACAAAGCCATTCTACATGGTAAAGTACAATACGACATATCTCGTTGCTGTTACACATCAAGTATTTTACTTGGTATTGAATTATTTAATATTGTGTAGCGATTTTAATTTTTTAATTGAACTTTATTTTAAACATTTCACTTTCGTTTTAAAATTATTAACTTTATAGTATATTTATGTCTTTGTTGCTAATTGTTATGCAACATACATCTATGAATAGTTTTATTGATATATATATATATATATATATATATATATATATATATATATATATATATATATACACATATATATATATATATATACACATATATATATATATATATATATATATATATATATATATATATATATATATATATATATATATATATATATATATGAACCTCATTTATCCTCTGTGACGCGTCTGATAAATTTTAGTAGTATTTGCTAAAAGTTCTTAATCATTTTTGAGTTCATTCGATTTTTCATTTCGTTTTTGTACGGACAATGTCAGATTGCAGTAACAACACAACAAAACTACTGCAATAAAATTTAAAATTCAATAGTTCAATGCATTTCAAAACTGTATTTTTAATGCAACAATGATATTATATAAACACTTTGCTTTTTTAGAACTTGGTGCCAATGTATATGTATACATCTGGAGCTGGAATGTCTTATAATATGCTAAAACACTATGGACAAGAGATAAAATCAGGTAACTTGCACAGTTATAAGTGTATTAATAATTTAAGACATTCGTTTTATTTAATAACTATTTAAAGTCGATAGACCAGAACTAGTACTAATACAAAGGTTAGTTTATTTTAAAAAAGGACACGATCGTGGATGTGACGGCCGGGGTTCACCAGGGATCTGTCTTGGGCCCGAAGCTATGGAACCTGGCATATGACGGGTTTATAAACTGTGAATAAGGAAAAGGTACAACCCCCTTCGCATTCGCGGATGACCTCGCTGTACTGGTAGTGGCCCGGGATGAGCCAGATCTCAAATACTGGGTTCGGAACGCAGGCCGCGTCGTAAAGAAATGGATGACGCAGCACGGACTGAAACTTGCGGCAGAGAAAACCGAACCCATCATTCTGAAGGGGAAAAGGAACAGACAAAGTGTTGAATTACAATGTGCAGGAGCATGTCTAACGCCCAAAAAACAAGTAAAGTAACTAGGACATGGCACCAGAATGGAAAATGAGGGGAGCACGTGCAGGAGGTGGCCCGGAAGGCTGTGAATAGTGCAGCTGTGATGGGGATGGTGATGCGAAAGAAACGAAATCTGAAAGGAAGAGGGTCTTACACGATGTTGTACAATTTATCGTCCTCTACGTGGCACCAGTGTGAAGCGAGTCGGTAGAGATAACGGCCTATAGGAGGTTCATGACACGAGTGGACAGAACAATTCTGTTTCGATACAGTACTGTGTCTGCGGCAGCCTTGTGGACCATCACTTGATGTGTTCCGTTGCATGTTTTGGCGGTGGAAAGAAAAGAGCTCTATGAGAGAAGAGGCCCAAACCTTACTATGGCCAAGAGAAGATAGGTAAGGTAAAGGTCAATTAAAAGATGGCAAGAAGAATGGAATAACACGGAGGATGTGGCACAGTGGATCAAAATTCTGATCCCGAACATAAGAGATTGGGTGGACTGTGGCCACAGGCGACTGGATTATTTCCTAATGCAGGTGCTCACAGGACACGGGTGCTTTAGGGCCTACCTCTCTAGATTCGGAATGGTTGACACAGATAAATGCCTATACTGTGAACACTCGGACACTGTGACATATACGATATTAGATTGCAGATGGAACAGATTCTTACAGTTAGAGATAGATAATTAGATTCTTACAGTTCAGTGCAAGCTACAGATGAAATATTAGCATCATGTATTGTTTTAGGTCATTTTCGCAGATACGACTATGGATCTACAAAAAATCTTAAACTGTATGGCTCTAAGATCCCTCCAAACTTTAATGTCTCTTTAATTACAACTCCAGTGGACTTGTATTATGGTGAGAATGACTTTCTTGCAGATGTAAAGGTATATTAAATTAAAATAATAATATATATATACTAGTAATTTTGCTCGTCACCATGCGACTGGGGACCCAATCAGTTGCCATTTACAGTCACTCCACTCAATTTTTTCTGTCTTCCTCCTATTTAAGACTGGGACGATAACAAAATGATATTTTAATCTGATGTACAACTTTTATAACAAATAAATCACTTTTGGAAAATCGCTAAACGTTTGCGTAAAGTCGTCTTATGAAATCGATCTATGTATACAAACCAGCGTAATTCTAGTTTGGCAATTTATTTATTGGGAAAGCTGGAGTTTTGTATTATATTTTTTACCGATCACCAAATTCGCAAGCAATTTTTTAAGATCAATGAAACTTTCAAAAGAATTCAAAACTAATAAACTTCTTGCATAAAAGGGCCGGTCTCCTCACCTCCAGATTAATGTTGTCCTATCTGAAAGATAGTTATCTGGACTATAGACATTTATTCATAAAATAATATGTACCCGTCTTTTCAAGTCATATTATGTTGCGGTTACTTATCTGCAAGATAAATGTAAAATTTATTTCGGAACACACCAATATTTAATTAATTGTCAAAAAAATCACACTAAGTTTTTAATAAGTATTTCTTTTGATTTTGATTTTTGATTTAAAAATTTAATAACGAATAAAAAAATAATACATGTTTAGTAATTCTTCTGAGGTTTCTCCATAACACTGTAACGATTATTTTGCCTACCACATAGGGTATTACTATAAGGGGTTGAAAATTGGGGACCGAAATTATGGGGCTAGAGATAGGGAAAGCAAAACAAACCGAAACGTTGCGAACGGCCACTCAGGGTTTCTCTGGAGAGCTGGATCGTGGATAAGTTGAATGACAAGGAGGCTGGAATGGGGTAACTACTAAAAGTAAAACAAAAGGGGTGCTTACATGAGTCTCCTGGAAACACAAAACACCAGAAGATTCTCAAGCTATTTAAAATACGTATTCCGCTTAGAAGAATCTACCTGTTGCATGAAAGAAAAGGCTCTTCCTTCCTAAAAACACAAAAAGAGTTTAAAAACTTTTTTTAAAAGAAATAAACAAAATAGTTTTGGGGAAAAAGTTTATTATTTATTGTTATCTCACCACAAACAGTTACAAATATAAATAATAACAATAAAATACAAAATATCAAAAACAAACTTACTATTTTACTATTGGTTTACAAACTCTTGAAATTGGAGCTACTATAAGAACTTACAATTATTAATGAGCGACAATTTGTAACGGAAAATATTTGAAATCAAAAATAGCTTTTAAATGGAACTATGCATAGAGGATAACCTTTAAAAAAAACAAAAATAAAACAAAATCTGAAATATGATTAGTTATGTATCAAATGTCAAAAAATAAAACTAGCTGTCAGATGTCAATACTAAATTTTAAAACTTGACAACAATTAATACGACAGCTAGGCCACACCCTAACATTAAAATGAAAGCAATTATTTAACAAAACAGATTAAAATTTATGTGGTTATAATCTACAAATGTTATAATGTTACTAATGAAAAATGTTTATTTTTAAATGAAAAAACTTTAACCATAAAAAGGTACCTGGTATTTCACTAAATGTTAATTTCTTTCTTTTTAAATTTTTGGGGTTAGAACTGGATTTAGATTCTCTGCCACACAAACAATGCATCAACTGCGAAATAGCCTGGTATGACAACCAGGGACAAACAAAACGAGGATGGAAGCTGCTGGGCAAAATGGAAACATGTGGTTATCCTTCAAAGTTATTGTAAACGCCGTTTTACAAATATCTTAGATGAGAGACGGCATAAAAAATAAAACACAGTGATAACTCGTTCAAAATTGACACATTACATTGAGCATAATTCACTCTTTTTAACAAATTTGCCGGCTTCTTAACGCCGACACTCGCCGCGTCCTGTCTCAACAAAATCTCTTCCAAACCTTATGTACTGCACATAAAACCTCAGACTGCTACTATTATACACATTTTCCCATGATAAAGGACGAAAAACGAAAAAATTACGAATTTGAAGAAAAATTCGGACTCCAATAAAACTAAACGCTTTTAACAGCGGCCGGCCTTACTGAGAGTGATGTAATTATCTTTAAAATTCATTAGCTCAACTCGGTATAAACAAAACATAACTGTTAAATTCCTATTTATTTGACGCGCATAATATCCTAAAGGGACTCTCGATCAAAGAATACCGAAGAAATATGCATCTGTGATAATTATATAAACAAACTTTAAAATGTGTTTATGAGTTTATGTATACAAAATTCAGCTATGGAAAAAGATTGAAAATACTTTTTGGGTGTTTTAACTTATACAAGGTAATTAAACACTAAAATATTATATAAGGTTAGCTCAAAAATCTTCATCTTCAGATAGTTTAATAATGTCTTCATTTAGCAATTCATCTTTAAAATTGTCTTAATTTTGATCCCTCGCTAGATTATACTCGTAAAATGTTTATGGAAATTAGAACGGTTAATTTTTTTAACTTTAAGCAACTTCCACTGGATAAAATAGTACTTAAACCCTCTCGTCCATACATAAAAAGTTCTGTTACATATCTGGTTTTAATATGGAATTCATTCTATATATTTTCTTCAGGGATTGTTTAGTGCATTCTTTAACACTTTAGCTCCTGGGCCTATTTATCTGCATAAGTTGTCACAGCCAGACCACTTTCTTTTTCATGTTCTTTAATAAAATGGTCTATATGTATGAGTTAATTCATATAATGACATTTTTTTTATTTAAAAAGGGCTTTGTTGGGTGTGTTTATTTTCGATACACGCAGTTCACCTAGACGACTTTTCATAATGTCATTACCCATAGCCTATATTTATTGAAATTGATACACATTATTTATGAAACTTTATTACGAAAAAACATAAGCAAACATCTAAATAAATTATTTTAAATATACATTATGTGTTTTAAAAAAACAAATGTTACAAATAAATTTTTTTTCTCTAAATTCAGTACCAGTACACCTAGTGTTGCACTGTTTGGAATTCTTAGATGCATGTGCGCGACCAAAGGATTTTGCCAGTGTGGTGTAACATATAACACATCGTCCTCTTTTGTCATATTCTTCCAGTCTATGGTGTGTTTGTTGAGGGTTTGTAACATTATTGTCTTTGCAAATGACAGTCACTAATTCTTCGCGAAATTGTGTTACATCTATTTTTTTGTTCAAAGCTTTGTTGTACAGAATTAAAGCATTCACTACGGCTGTATTTGTCAATAACTCTACTCCCACTTTCCGGTACCATTTTATTGAACGTCTGATGGGATTACTGTAGGAAGCTTTTTGATCAGAGACGTCAATGTAAGATTTAACAGAATTATATTCTACTATTGTAGAAGGTTTTCTTTTTATTCCTAATTTTGTACGAACGTCGACCATTTCTGGACAAGATTTTGTAGTCAAAAATGTTACCTCTCTTTTGTCGATCCATTTTCCTACAATAACTTTTGTGTTGCTCTGTAGCACCATCATATCTCCTTTATTTAGCTTTGCTTCCAACACAGACTTAGGATTGTATTTCCTATTTTTACGATGTGTTCCAATTAGATGAATATTGTTATAATTTAGTTCGTGTGCCAAATTGACACTAATGTAAAAATTGTCTGTAACCAAAGTTCTTCCTGAGTGTAGAAAAGGTTGCATTAATTCCATGACCACTAGGGATGCTAGTGATTGTTCCTTTGGTCTTTTATGATTTCCGCCATAAATTTTTGCGTGATATGTGTAGCCGCCTTTTCCGCAGAGTTTGAAAACTTCTACTCCATATTTATTACGTTTGCTAGGTATGTACTGTACAAATGACCAACGTCCTCTAAAGGGAATCATCAATTCATCAATGCAAACGTATTTGCCTGGTACCAAAGCAGATTGACAACTTCTTTAGAACGCCTGCAACAATGGATCAACTTTAAACAACCTGCTTCCTTCAGGACAAGCTTCATTATCTGAAAAATGGAAGCAAGCCTTAAATATACACCTCGACATGTTTGTCGTCTTGTATATTGAGCAATGATGGATAAAATTAGTGCTCCAGTAATCTCGTAGTCGTGGTTTTGTATTCAAACCCATCCATATCAAAATTCCCAAAAATTTTAATATTTCTTCTCTGTTAGTATCATTCCAGTTACTGAGATATGAATTTGTCTTAACGTTTTGACGATTTAGAGCATCAATAATTTTTGTTCGGCATATCGATTTGTTTCCTGCACTAAAATATTGAGTATCTCATCTGTTAGGAGTAGTCTATAAAATGTTAAAGGTGTATCATTTTCCCCACTTTCTACAACTGTGCCAAAAGAAGTATTTTCATTTATAACGTCGAATGTATTCAAATTTCCATCAACATTGTTCCATATAACATTTGCCTGTAAATTCCCTATATGAGGATTTACCATATCTATATTATTTAGATCTTCAATTTCAGATTCACTTTCGCTTATTTGCAAATTTAACTGTTCATCTTGAATTCTAGGTTGACTTGTAACATTATCATCCTAAAATATTTCAAAATTAGATATAACATTTGACATTTATATGTAACTATAAACTTACCTTAAGTGTTTCCACTTTCTGCCGTTTTGTTTGTGGTTCACAATCTGAAGAGTATTCACTGCTATCGGAAATATCAGTGTATAATGGATCGACATCTGAGTCATCAACTTCACAATGACTTATTTCGCTAAGATTTTCAGCCAGATGCTCAAGTTCGTGTAAAGGAAGGTATCTATTGTTATTTTTAGACATTGTACATAAACAAACCTGACTACAATAAAGGTCTAACAGTAACTGGTATGCCATTCGACGATTTTGTGTCTCCAAATTTTATCTACAATGTTGCCGATTTTAGTATGCTAGGATTACCGAACTAACATTGAAAATTGGTTACCACAGCCTAAAGGAATGATAATACACGTATAAATACATTACAACTGCGTTCGGACCACATAGACAGTCGCTTGAATGCGTTCTACTCTTGTATATCAAATTCATACACATAGGCTCAGGGAGAGTACCTTTGTGTATTATATATGAAACACATAGGAGTCAAAGTGTTAAAAATGGCTTCACTGTATAATCAGAATCTCCAAGTAACAACCCATTTCTACTATCTCCATTTAAACTTCAAGAATACAGAATGATTTATACCTACCTATTAGGTACCTAAAAAACATATCTAAGAAGTATAGCGAAATTGCCAGAATATAAAATCAATATTCCATATATTATATAGAAGATTTATTGAAGGTTTTGAAAATTTCGTACTACATTTTGGATATTTTGTATACTTACTCTGGGTCTTTTTTATATATTATAATTTAATGGAATTTATTTCATTTTAGAATCCTATACTACTATTATTTAATCAATAGGACCAAGATCTCTTAAAAAACGTAAATTAATCCATTTTTTTAATTATCAAGATTATGAAAACATTGAATGCCTAAATTGATTAAAGAAAAAGAAGTATACACCTACTTTTGTAATTTTTTATTAACAACTATTTACAATATTTTTTCAGAATATAGACTACTGTCGGTTTAGTTAATCTAAACCTTTTAAAATAGTCTTTATCGTTACAAAAATTAAAAATTCCGATTCTGCTTTAAATATTATATTCTCGCACTAAGTTTATAAACATTAAATAATTAGATTATACCGATCACTGAATCTATTTTCATTAAATCTTCTGATACCGGATCCATGTCTCTCACCCCCAATAAACTTATATTTTTGATTTCGCAATAACCTACAACAGTACTTTCTTTGGCAAATAAATATTTTATATTTTATCTCTCATAAGTTGATTTATGTCAGTTGGTAGTTCAGATTTCTTTCCTAGGTGGCGCTAGGTGTTTAAATCTAAACTAACATAAAGCGTTAAATTATTTTGTTTATTAAATCTTATTTTAAAATCACTGCAACCAATATTTTTGGCAATTTTGCAAAAAAATTAATCGTATGATTAATTAAATTAAAAGGTAATTAATATTATTAGTGTTTTTATCATCATCACTCTTTTAGCCTTTATCCCTATGTTGGGTTAATTTTACTAATTAAATTTCTTTATAAGTATCTTTCTTGGGCATTTTAAACCCCTATTACCTATTCAAAAATTATAAGAATATCGAAAAATCAGAGAAATGACGAGAATCTTCTAATAAGGGGAACCAATGTTAAACAAGTGAACAATATGCATATTTTTAAACAATAATTAACTCCACAAATGATTACTTTTAGAAAATCAAAATCAGAATATTAAGGCTAGAGCAAATTTCAACAAAATGAGAAAAGTAATTTGCACACGAGATTAAAACTTGGAGCTAAGAGTTAGGTTGGGTGGTGCTTAGTAAGTTTTCTCGATTTTGTTTTATAGAACGGAAGCTTGGAACTTGAATGTGATATCAATGAACAATCTGGCAGTTCTGCGTCCTGCCTATCGTGGTTCTTCTAGTTAATATGTTGCAGTATTCAATGGTCTATAATACGCACTTTCCAGACAATGAAAAGCACCCTCCATTACTAAATTTGTTGTCACGTCAATTTTTCAAATTAGTTTCTAAACAGTAGATAAAAATATTTCTTATCAAAGAAACAAGAAGGAAGCTGCATTCATTGTAGTACATCAAACAGATTATATTGTATATGTGTAATATTTGTAGATTTTTAGTATACGAATATAAGGTACTGGTGTAATAAATATATGTTATTTGCTATTCTAGGATGTAACACGACTTAAAAATGAACTACCAAATGCTGTGGGACACTTAATTCCTTATAGAAGATGGACACATCTGGATTTTAATATTGCTAGGGACGTTAATGAAATCATTAATAAGAAAATTATAGCCCGACAGCAGTTATATATTGATAACGGTGCTCTAACAACAATAACATCAGCAACAACAACAACGGAAAAATCGAATAATAAAGCGCACTATAATTGCTTTAAAAATAATGTTTATATTTATGTATTAATTTATCTGTTTCATATATTAATTACATGTTGTAGTTAAAATTTATTGTTATCTTGTGGAAATAATATATTTATTTTATCTATTTATGTATTTATATTGTTTAAAGTTCACTACATTCGCAAAAATACTTTCAAAAGCCAATATTTCTTGTGGTGTGGATAAAATGCTATAATAGAGAAAATAATAAATAAGAGATTCATATGGTATCTGGAATCAAAGAAATTAATCCGAACAGAGAGAGTGACTTCTGAAAACATCCTTCTATTGCAAATAATCTTGTTGATGTGGAATCGGAAATACATGAAGCTTTCGCAATAAAACAACACTGTATCGGAATATTTTTCGATATTAGTAAGACCTATAGTTCTATATAATTCTAAACAAAATTGTATTTAGATTATATATTCAAATACATATCAAACTTATCAGAAAATAGACAGTGTCAAGTCAGACTAGACGACGTATATTCTTTAACAAGAACTCATGAAAATGGTATACCACAAAGCTCAAACCTTAGCACAACTTCTTTTTCCTATAACAATAAACTCCATTACAGTAAAAATTAAACATCCTGTATAAGTTAGGCTATATGAGACGGTTTATTTAGGTATACTTTGCAGCAGAGAAAATAACCTAAAAATAATCCCTAACCATGTCTAAAAACCATAAATCATATTAAAAAATGGTCATTCACTAGATTTCAGTTCAATACTCTCAAAACCAATGCTATGTATTTTACGAAAAGTCACCAAATACAAGCAAAGAACTTATATTTATACTAATATTTAAATTAAGAACATATTAATTATGTAGAGGAACTTGGATTCCTCTACATAATTAACATAACAGGTACATTTATAACTATTAAAAAATACATGTCAGCATGGAATATATTTTTTACAATTCCTTTCAAACAATAATGTGGCTCCTACCCTCCCACATTACTACATATCTACAAGGCCCTAGTACACTCCAAACTTGACTACGGCTTAGTAGTTTACAACTCCTAAAAACGTACTTAAAAACAATAGAATCCATTCAAAATAAAGGTCTTTGCATGTCCTTAGGAGCATACCGCACAAGTCGAATCCAAACTCTATACCGAGGAGTCATATACGGTGCAAAACTATCTTCTAATAGTAATCTAACTCCAGAATTTGTTAGTTTGTTTTCTTCTTTCGGATAAAAAATTTCAGATAGAAAAAGTTTCTTGAAGAAAAAAAGAAGTAATAAAGAAGTTTAGAATTTTCGAGATGTCATCGAAGAATCCTAAAATTTGACAGTTTGTTACAGTTGTAATTAAGTTTTTGAAGTTTGGAGTTGTCAGTCTGTTAAAGTATTGTAAACGAGTTGGTGATGGAATAAAGTTATTTTTAAGAAGTGTAACATTATATTTTATTAAATAAAGGACCCCGCAACCATCATTACGGAAAACCGGCCTCGGTTAAATTAAACGAAAGTTCGACACATGATAGTTCTCATTGCATAAATTAAAAAAGATGGGACCTAGGTCTGAAAAACTTATTATTCTGAAGCTACAGCCTTCTGAAGTTATTGGATTTAGGCACACAATGTAAGTCGAGCGCACTTATTCACAGTCAAGTCAACGAAAATATTGATTTTTAAAGAACAGAGACATTTTTCTTGATGCATAATTGCACGTTGAATCTGTAATCAAAATAAATGCGTCTTATTCTAGTCTTTAGAAAACCGCCTAAAAGTCTTCGAAAAACTGAAGAACGGTGATAGAAAATGTGCAGCTAGAGCAGTATAAGAATTATCATGTTTTCACTAATGCTGCACCTTATTTTTATAGAAAACTACTAAAGTACTTTCAAAAAACTGACGGATAAATACAACGACAAGTGCTGTTAGAGTGGCACAAGATATCTCACGTTTTCAAGAATGCAGAATACATACCTGACCTCAGCATGGTAATAGCAACATTTGATTTTCAAAAAACGCTAAATCATTAAAAAATAAAAATGAAAACCCAGCATTGACAGTTGCTGCATGAATAATACCTAAAATATCGCGTTTTTACTTATACAGAATTTGTTTAAGATTTGTTTAAAAGAAAAATATTAGATTTTAATTGTTTATGGTAAGTTAAATTTGGGTTTAAGTTATCTTCAACTATCTCTATGTTAAGATTCTGCTGATTTCGGTTAGACACATCATAAGTCGTATTAAGTAACGACTTGTCAGGATACTTAAAATTAAGTTGATGTCTTAAAAAACCTAAAAATCATAACACACTGGTTAGATGAGCACAAGTACCTACAGTTCTCGCCCCAGATTGATAGGATTAGTAGTATTGGCTAATCGGGTCTTCTGCAGACTCATCTTCATCATTATCTTCATTAGCCATGAAGAAAATAAATATTTGGTGTTTTGTAGCTTGTGAAAACCTAGAAAATATTCAAATCTATTCAAATGAATCCGGGTTCCTCTATGATTATCTATAATTATTTTATCTTGAATGTAAGACGTTGTAAGTTTAATCTGATATATCCCAATCGTAAGGTCTTTTAGATATTCTAACAGGAAAGTGAGCAAAATCATCATCATGAAGCCTTCTCCATTGACATGTTCTTTTAATCATATTGTCTGTCTCAACTCTAGTCTGTACGACATTAGGAATTAATAATCTTGTTGATAATCGTTAAGCTTCAGCTGTAGCACCTTCCGTGTGGATCGGTGGGTGATACTTATTTAATAGATTGTTGTTTGGAAGCAACATCTTTTTGTATGTTGGTACCAGCTATCTACAATTTTTTCTCCTTATCTACATACAGGTGGGAGTTATTGTCTCGTGCAATAAAGGACTCACTTGAGTCGGGGCAGACACTGTTACTTAAAAGAGTGATAACCTATGTATAATGAACACCTTTTTCAAACTACCTAAACGAAGATTATATACATGGAAATTTCCAACAGACACTCCCTGTAATATCGTCAGAAACCAAATTGACTACATAACTATCAGTGAGCGTTACAGAAATGCAGTAAAGTCTGTAAAAACTTTTCCTGGTGCCGATGTTCCATCTGTTGTTAGCCGAAATAAAATTAAAACTTAAACGGATAAAGCAACAATGATCCTATAACAAACAGGATATGGATTTTATTAAAAACAATAGCCAGATGATTGCAAACAATTTAGAGAGCAATTTTGAGAATTATGAACAACAAGAATCCATCGAGGATCACTGGAACCAAATCAAAACGATTATAAGCAAACTTATAAAAGTCAAAAAAAAGCAACAGTGAATGAACGATGAGATTTTGAATTTCATGGAAAAAAGACGCAATTTTAAGAACCAGAACATCGAAATGTATAAAGTAATTAATAAAGAGATAAGGACTAAAATAAGAGCTGCAAAACAAACATACTTCGAAAACAAATGTTTAGAAATTGAAGAATTACAGGGAAAACATGATTCATTTAATATGTATAAAAAAATAAAAGAACTGACAGGTCAAAACAAAAAACAGGCAAATAACATCGTTGATAGAGACGAAAAACTGATTATCACTAATTTGCATAAAATTGACAGATGGAAAGAGTATATTGAGGAACTGTTTAGTGATGAACGGCCCGAGCTTGAAATTAACGAAATAGTTACAGGACCTGACATAACTATGGATGAAATTGAACAAGCAATACGATTAGCAAAGACCCGAAAAGCGACGGGACCAGATGAAATGCCGAGTGAAATAATAAAACTCTTCGAAAGTTCAGGTAAAATATCTCTCCTTCATCTGTTTAATAAAATTTATTTCATGCGCGTAACTGGCATGTAAAATCGACGGTCTCTTCAAGCGTTGTTTCTAAGAAAACGGTTCATTCTACGCAAATAGTGCTAATAAACATTTTTGTTTAAAATTATTCCAGTTACATTTTTGACTTGAAACATTTTTTTCTAAGGTGTACAGATTCTTGGTAAATCTTTTTTTTTGCGTTTTTACCCCCGTAAATCTTTTTTTAGGGGGAAGCCCGTAGGTTAAAGTGGTAAACTTTTTTGCATATTTTTTTGGATCCCAAAATTAATATTCTCTGTAAATTTCAGCTTGTTCGTATGATTTTTAGAGGTCAACTCTCTGACGACTGGACCATTATTCAAGTTTAATAGAACTATAGACTAATATGACTCCAAATATAACAACCACAAGCATGACGTAATTATGTAATATTTTTTAACTTTAATTTACTTATCTACAAAACTTCTTTTATGATCGTTAATGCACGGTCTTTTGGGGTTTACAATTACTATTTAAAATAAATTGCGCCGATTTTTGATAAACTCAGTTTTGGATTTTTAAAGAATTTTTGGAACGGCACTTTTCTGACTAATACTATAGTTATTTTATCAATAAAAATTGCAAGACATGTAAAAGCATCTTAAACTATCTTCCTATTTTGTACAATTGATTAGTTTTAAAAAACAATACGTTAAAAAAACACATGTGTATTATTTTTTTACATTCGAATCTTTTCATTCAATCTTTTATCTTCGCGATAGCCGTAAGTTACAAGTACTTTCATGCAGATAACATTCAAATAAGGTACATTTTATCTTTTTGAAAAATATGATTGTAAACCAGGCATTGATCGATCGACCATTTACAAAATATCAATCAAAATGTATATTCTTAAAACATTATTAATATTAGCTACCGTTGCACAAGTGTATTGTAAAAGCAAAAGCTTGGACGCCATTGGTAATTTTGTTAGAAAATACAGGGAATCTTTTAATGTCAGCGATTCTAAATTTGACCAAAATTCTGATGTAGGACTTGATATTGTAAGTTATTATTCAGATTATTTATATATATATATATAAAGAAACCAGTTTTAAAATATTGTAAACGTCTTCCGAAAGACTATCGTCTCTGTATCTATCTACTAGCCCTCTTCCAAGCTTCTCCTCTTACTCTCTCTTTCTCTTTCTCCCTCTCTTTCTCTCGCTCTCTCTCTCTCCCTTCGATTTCATATTTTTTCTGATCAAATTTCTTCAATCCAGCTTTTTTTGTCTAAATCTTCTCTTTTTTCTAGGTTTCTTATATTTTTACATTAAAATTTTTTAAAATGTTCTTTCCTCTGTGATTTTTTTTATTTGATTGTCGTACATCTTTGTGTGTTTAATTGATATGATTTCTCATATTGTCTCATGTGGCGTACTTTATTCCTTTATTTTTTATACAAAACGGTATTTATTACCAGAAATTATATGACTTTTTTGCCTAATAATATTTTTGGCAATTGTTCTATCGAGTATACCAATATTTGAAATATTATATTACGCCATAACAAACAGTACACTTATCAAAAGTAATTAAAGTAGTAGCCTAAGATCCGATATAAGAAAGACCTTCACCGACCTGTTTAATGAATAAAAATTATTTGATATTATTGAAGTTATACTTCTATACGCACGGTCGGCGTTGGAAATTTGCACGGGAGTGAATCTGTGAAACCATTAAACTCCATTCGCTTAGCTCGGGCACATTTTTGACAGATTCATTGTCGGAAACCTACAACACAACAATTTATACTTCTCAGTATTAATAGCTCAAGTATGCTACTATTGCAGACTTCTTTCTTAAAAAAAAAGAAAAATTATTCTAAATAGTGGAAGTGTATACTAAACCCATCAAATTTTGAGTAGTATATATTTAAAAAATATATTTTAGTTGTTATAATTTAACATAACTATTTATTATATGGTGCAGATAAATAAATATTGATTGTCGGTAAAAGTAAAGTAAAGTTCGTGTAACCTTCTGGCTAGGGTCTAGTGTTAGGGTTTTCAGGTCGCGCAAGCGTCCCTAACATGACTTAACGACTACTTTCGTAGCCGGGACTGACGGCTTTACGTGCCCTCCGAAGAACGGTGGCAGCTCAGTTAAATTAGAAATTGAAAATTTTGTCGGTGCCGGGATTCGAACCCGGGCCCTTCAGCTTGTTCCTTTTGTATATATATTTAATATTATAAATATATTATATTATATATAATATTATATACTTATATAATATAATATATATTAATATTATTATTTATGTGATATGTTTTGTATTATTTATTAAATGTTCATAATTATTTTAGAATTTTGTATTTCAAAATAATCACTGTATGACAGACAACTGTCAATTTTGAAATCCGTTAGTATCATGTCTAATTGGCAAATCTTTTACGTGTTTGGTTCATACGCTGGTGTACGTAAGTTCGAATCCCAATATGAATTTCCTTTTTTATTTTTGAAATATTTAAAATCCTCACGTTAATGTTATTAAATATATGTAATATACGCAAAAATGCTAAATTTTAAAATAAAATGAAAATTTACAACATAGTCCGAGTTGTTGGTTTTTTATTTTTATCTTCGTAAAGTAAGTTATGTATATTGGCAGTTTTAAATACTTATGAATATTGCATTTTAATTTGAATTGTATTATTATATTGAATTATGTTGCAGTGTATTGTATTGTAGTTTTTATATTAATAACAAAATAAACAATGAATTTTACTGCAGACTATGTATAAAAATTTTTTTTGCATTCAACTCCTTTTATACATATATAAAAATAAAAATATATATTTTCATTAAAATATTGATAAAATCCTTTATTTACTATACTCCTATTACAGGTCAAATTTTTATATACAGCAAACGATGCACCATATACCTATATACCTAATTCCTTTTCTCTTTCTGCTCTCTCTTACCTATAGCATTAAATATGTAATGATTGTGCAGATTGACTCCCATATAAATTTGTAACGGCGAACGCGTGTGTAGAAGTATAACTTCTACCGGCAGTCCCACTGGACTGCCACACCCGTTTTTATTTGGTAATGTCAATGAAAAATTATTTGGTAATTTGTGTTAAATATTATAAAAAACAAGACGTGCCCGATATATTTTTATTCAGACTATAATTGATTAATAATTAAAAAATGACCAAAGGTATTTTATTCAGTACATAAATGTTATTATTCTAAACAATAAATGTAAATAAGGCATTTATAAAATATTGATTCCAATTAGTGATTTTTATTCTACTTCTGATTCATAAAATTTTCATAATTCCTTGGCTACATTCGCCATTATGTTCCGTCATTTCGATTCCGGAATTAGTAAAAATAGTTCCTAAAATTTTTGTTGTAAAGATTTCCAGCATGGTGGTATAGTGTTGGAGTTCCAAAATTTATTATTTTGTTACAACTTGTTATTAAAACTGTTACATTGTCTTCTTTCGCAGCATAAGATTTCATAAATGCGATTTTTTTTAACCGTTTTATACTTCAAAATTTTAATGAACTAGATGTTGTTTAACTTTTTGTTTTAGTATCATTTTCTGCGAAAATATAAATATCCAGTGGAAACCCACTGGGTAGAAACTGAAGACGGTTATGTTCTTCGAATGCAACGATTAGTAGGCGGTAAAAATGGAGTTTATTCTGACAAAGATAATAAACCAGCTGTTCTTCTCATGCATGGTCTATTAAGTAGTTCTATGGATTTCGTTAATTGTGGACCAAATAGATCAATCGCGTTGATGTTGGCAGATGCAGGATATGATGTTTGGTTGGGGAATAATAGAGGAACTACTTGGTCTAGGATGCATAAGACATTAGATCCTGATAATGATCCGGACTACTATGATTACAGGTAATTTATTGTATAAAAAGTAACTTATATTAAAGTAACTTATATCAAAGTAAAGATAAAATTAGAACGACTCTTAGTAAAATAACAAAATATGAAATGTTTGGGAATAGTTTTTTAGATGATTTTATTGGCATATAGTTTAGTTTTGGTTATATAGGTTCCGCATTACTATAAACTTCAACACTACATAGTCATTTTGTGCGATGAAATAGAAGAAATTTTTTATTATTATCTACAAAAGGACTACAAAAAGATAAGAAAATCATGTGATGCATGCGACAAAGAGCCGAAAATAACAAAGTAGTTAGAAGTAGGCAACACGAAATAACATGGGCAAATAACAAAAATTAACACCACGGTAGTAACAATTAGGAAAGATACCAAGAAAAAAAATTAGACCGAACAATTAGAGATGCTATTAAGTCCTATTAAGAAAAAGTAATCAGTAAACATTAAAAAAAAAAAAAAAGAAAAGTAAACTAATATTGACACATTAGAATGGACCAAGGAAGAATATCAAAAATACGATGGATATTAAAACGTATCATCGAAGGATAAAGGGAAAGCAGATGAAAAATAAATTTAACAGATCCTAGATATAGATAGATAAAAAAGAAAACATCAACAATTAATAAATAAAGCAGTTTTAAGAGAGAAAGTTAATGATATCAATGTTCAAAACGAGATCATCAACTCTACATAACATCAAAAAGATAAAAATACTTGTATCAACTAATTAGATTAAAAAAATAGAAAAATCTTCATTTAAACATATTTTGGTAAAAAAATTTTACACATTACCATTGTATTATTTTTTTTTTGCCTGTTATTTTTTGGTCTATTCTTTTAGCTTTGATACATGCGGATACTACGATCTACCAGCAAAAATTGACTACATTATTGAACAGACAGGTCAGAAAAAAATATTCTACATAGGCCACTCTCAAGGAACATCACAATTTTTTGCTATGGCAGCTTTAAGGCCAGAATATAACGAAAAGATCGCCCTAATGTCAGCCTTAGCACCAGTTGCATATATGACGCACATGGCTTCACCATTACCGAGGTTTTTAGCTCAATACCAAGAACTTTTTGAGGTAAAGAAGTTAACTTTTTATTACAGAAACATTAACGAAAGTTCGTTATATATATTTTTTGTAGTTTTTGTTGGTGGATATTCTAAAATTTTACAATTTATTGCCTCATTCATGGATCTACACAGAATTTGCTAAACTCCTTGTAGTTATAGAGCGAACGCTTCCACAAGTCAAAGAAATGTCTGCTATCGTGATGTTTCTTTTATGCGGATTTAACAACAAACAATTCGATAGGGTAAGTATGATAGAAAAAGTGTTTATAACACTTTTTAAGTGTGATTATTTTTGGAACATACTATTAATTGCATAATTTATACTGTATAAGCGTAAACTTCAGTCAAGGTGTACATCAATAGTAATTTCACATGTACGTAGTAAAGTTTGTTTAAATTATTCACAGAACAAAAGGCACTGCTATATTTATACTATCCATAGCATGTTTCCTAATTACCATCGGAATGCGCTGTACAGGAGATAACAATTTCCTCGCTCAGTATGTACTCTGTGGAGTTTATAGTTTAGCCGTAATCAAAGAAAGCCAAAGGTTTGGCATATATAACGATTTTATTAAATCGTTTTCGGTCATGGCCACCTAAGTAGGTGGCACTTTTGTACGCTGACAACTGCAGTGGTAAAATTTTAGGAGACATTCGTTGGACTTTCCGAGTTTAAATTTCTATCAGCCCGAGAGTCTGATGAAGCAGGGATGCTGAAATTAGCGATAACACTGTTATAAAGCCTGGCAGAATGTTGATGTTGAAAAAGTCCGATTCTTCATTTAGCGTTTCTTTATAAAATAACTTAAAGGCTTGCACCTAAGCCACTGTATTCTTAACCACGATACTGGCTCATTATCGCAATTCACTTTTCTTTGTGTGATTGCTTTTTTGAGATTGCAGGCACTTTTAAAATCTTCAATAACCATCTGTGTAAAGTGTAACAGTTTATGTCTTCGTGACTTTATTATGATAGAATACCAATCGTTTGGGACAAAAAATGCCTTTCCTCTGGAGTAAGTTTCTATTGATCCAAAGTCTGCATCGTTGTGTAGGTAAGAATGACCACTCACCATAAACTTTAGATTAATTGTTTCCGCCTGATTGGTGTCACTAAGTACTATCTTTAATAAGGATAAGGCAACGTTCCAGTTCCTATTTTGTCCGGTACAAGTATCACTGTAGGCAACAATATGCTTAAAGTGCGATGCGCGTGTTTCAATGTGCTTAACTATACACGATGCGATTTCCTGCGAACCTTGAAAAGCAAGCGTCTCATCCTACCCATACATGAAGCCTAAACCAGTTGAAAGCTCGTGACAGCCAAAGTTGTAAACGTACATAGGTATTGCGTTTATAGTACGTTGTGGACGTACTGAGCTTGGGAAAAGCGAGAGCCTTGTCTAGGTGAAACGTAAAAGAGTAATAGGATTCATCATTCTGGGCTTGTTCTTTATCAGACTTCATTGACGTTCGAGCACGCTCTGCTTTCCTTAGATGTAGTTCATGTTGAGTTTCCAAATTACATAATTCTATGTCGTCGGTCAAGATAGGTTTTCACATTTACTAGAAGTGTCTGTATGTGGTACATGGAAATGAAGCTTAAATTTATTGTTAAGTGTCCTGCGATAAATGTCGATAGAAACAGGAATGATATTTCTGTCGTCACAGGATACCTTGTACAAATTATACATACGAGTAACATTAAGTTGTGATGATAAATATTTTCGGTTAGGATTTTTAGCTCTCGTGTAATGTGACTGATATGCTGGGAAGCTATTGATGTGTTCTCGAACTATGTTCATGCGTTCGATAGGAATTTTTTTGATAGAAGCGCGACGACCTCTGCAATCAGATCCAGGTTCGTTTCCATTTTGCAATTTTTTAATAGCCGTCGACATGCGGCCATCAGATATCTTAAATATCTAAAGAAAGCACTTTTTACAGACATTGATGGTTTGCCCTTGTGCTTGTATGTAATATTGATTACTAACCGACTTTGCAGAACGTGATTGATCTTTGGGACGTCTTTGTAGGGGAATGCTTTGCTTTATTAAACCACATATACAGGAATTTTGTGTACTAAAGGAACCTAACTGCCAAAATGATTTAAAATACATGAGCACGTGCTTCTTCTGGTATTTGTTGCAAACATTTCTTTTTGCAAAGTGTTAGTAAATACCTTTCCTGCTACAATTTTACCACGTTTAGTCGTATATTCTTTACCTGTATTTCTTAGTATTGCTCGTTTTTTACTACACTACCATTCATTTGCCTTTTCCGAGTTCGAGGTGGTTTTTCATGTGCTTGTTCTACCTCCGATGTATCTTGTATTATAGATGTATTAAGTACACTGTTCTCGACATCAGTTTCTGAAATAAAAAAACATTGTTAGTGACAACCGACATCTTTCAGATGTAATTTTACATCTACATGAAAAGTAAATACTGTAATAATAAATATAAATATATTGGGGGTGAAGACACCGCTGTCCCCGTTCTAATAATATTGGGGGGGGGGGGGGGGGGTTAAGCGTGATAATTTAGGATTGAAGCTGTAGATGAATCGACTAAACCCCTCAAATGAAATATCTCCACTCTGATAAGGCTGTCACCATTGTAGAAGACGTCTGTCTCAATGTCCTTATCAATGCCTCTACAATTTTTTGGAGATACTTATCCCTGCGAGCGGGGCAAGGCTTACTGGCTCCACTAGTCTGGACTGACTGGTTTCGCCCTCGCGGATTTACAAGAAGGTAGGAAAATCTTCAGGAAGGGAAGGGAATAAGGACTTCTCGGTCTCAGGTCCTGCAAAGAGTGAGAGGCTATGGGCTTACGTTAGAAGCCGGAGCACTGCATAAGCGAAATGTGTATCTCTTCTAGTCTCGACCTGTAACGGCTAGGAATAACAAAAACAAATTTCGAGTTTACAATGTATTAACTAGACTGTACACTACAAAATATCAGTTATGACCAAAATGTTCGATCAGGCGCGAAGGGAGACGAGAAGAGACAAGCAAGGAATTAAAGGTCGGACAATTCCGTATCATTAGATATACCTGGGTTAGTATATAGATCTTAGTTACCTCCGCGTATCTAGGCTCTAGCTAGGGAATACGCCTCCAGTCTACAGGGATTTGAGATTTGCGAACCTTCGAATCTCCAATTGCCGACACTTATGCGTCACACTATCCCGTCGAGTTAAATAGCGCGCTCACTCGGCGCCTCTCGCGTTGGCCACCCTCAGGCGCCGAGTTCTTACTGAACTGCTGACCAACTTCTGCTTGTTTTTATGTATTGCAAACTCCTACCTTAGATTCTTTTTGTCACGTCCATGTGTTAAACTGGATCACGCTATGTAAAACTACTTAGTCAGCTCAATTCTTCTCACTTGTTTAACAATTCGTACCTTGTATTAATTTCCAACAAGGTCTAAGTGTCGTAATTTTTTAAACATTCAGGCTTGTGTTAAACTGGGTCAATTGTTTTGTTTTTAATTTGAAATGTATACGTTAAACTGTATAAACTTCTTTATTAATTTGTAATATATAATAAAGATGAAGTTAACTTCATCTTTCATCACTAGATGTCTCTAGTAGCATACCCTGGTAATTATTTTTCTATAATTGCCAGAGTAGTCGGTGCGTTTTGGTTTAGTTTGAGTTTTCTTACAAGCTCTCTCTGATGACGGGAAGACCCAGAAACACGTGTCAGAAAGTGGTAAGAAACTCAAATTAAATCGAAACGCAACCATTTTCGAATATATAATAATTACTTAAAGAATTATTACTCTTTACTAATCTTTCCTTCTTTATTTCCTTGCTGTTTACATTACAATACAGATCACGACAATTTTGTCTAAAAACAATGCGTGTACTAACCACTAACTTTAGAAATAAAGTTTAAATACCAATTTTGTGGTTATGTTACACTTTTCATCAGTATACGTAAATATAATTTGACTTACCTGTATTTTCTGAGTCCGATGATAGCTATTCGTCCGATCCTGAGTAAGAATAAACACTAGGTTCACTATTACTGTCACTTAATACACTGGAAACGTCATCAGCCACACTTAACAGCACTCAACGACAGCATCCACAAAAACTGCCACTTGGCTGATATAAAAGTGGTGTAAGTCAGACTTACACCACAATTTCACTACGATATGAGTAGTTTCGCTTGCCGATCAAACCCATGCTGCCATCTATGAGACAAGCGAAGAATTTTGATCTACACCTTCTTGCTAATAGATTTGAATATAGACAAAACGAATATGAGCGTAACTCAATAATGACAAATAACTGACTTACACCACTTTTATTTTAACTGCCTCATATGTATATATATATTATGATTTGCAAATTTGGACCTTTTATGTTTAATTGATGTAATATGCCTTAGGCTTAATGTGCAAAAACAAATAAATTTATTTTAATTAAAATTTTATCTCAGGGCTCCTTTTATCGTTAATAACAATAAGAGGCTTTAAAGTATAATTTAAGCAGTTGCCTTTGAAGAAAGGATTGACTATAGGAAAATAAATTAAACCAAATAGTTTTGTGATACTAAACAATTAAATAATTTATTAAAAAGAATAAAAAAAAATTATTAAAGTCAGAAAATTTTACAATTAATCAAAATCATATATCATATGCACTAAGTCATTAAAATTCATATACAAATTATCAATAATTGTTTGGACTAGTATTCAAATAAAAGATCTCTTCTCTGTATTTTCTTTTTTAACCCGGCGTCACCTAGGTGAAAAATGTGTGTATAATAACCCAAGTGGGGTATTATAGACCCCATTTAAAATTGATTGGAAAAACTTAACAAACATTTCGAAAACGAATTTATTTTTTTAAATATCTTATTTGACTATCTATGTTTTCATAAATAACAGCAGTTTTTACCACTGGATTAAATTTGTCCGCGTATTAGGTAAAATTTACAAAATATTAAAATTCCTGCAAACAAAAAACACTAGATACATAAAAAATTCACAAACAAAAGATAATGATTCAAAATAAGAGATTTTCCAAAAAAGTTTTTTCAAAAGGTTCAAATAAAAATATAAAAAAGCAGGACATTGGATATTCAAGCTTGAAAAAAGCTAGGAGTCCCGGAACTGGATACATTCGTTGCAAATGCGATGAAGGTGATCTAAACAATAAAAATTTTGGCATTGATTGCACGTTTGTTTAGTTTTCCGGTCAGATTTTCTGAAACACTTTTGACACCATCCACGTCCCGTACGTTGCTTTTTCGGTGGAGTTTGGTCACTTTCTTCCAAAACTTGAACTATTTTGTATCGTAAATGTTTTGTAAGTCGCGGATTACTTTTTCGTTCTTCCATAATTGGCGTAACTAATTATAATCCCAGATCTTCCAGGAATATACGACGTTTCTTTGAATAATCACTAGTGTTTGTTCTGTAAATTACCTGGCTGTTGGTTCCAGCTGTGTCCATTAGTAAAAAAAATATTCTTAGTGGCCACCTTCTACAATTACGAGCTACACTGTAACTTCCTGTCAACTCACCCACCGTATCAACCCCTCTTTTTGTAAAGTTATAGAAACTTATTTATTAATTATTTCTGGTAAAAGTGTCTCTCCGGTAGATTTATCTATTTCATCATGGTGATGAAGTGATGATAATAAAATCACCTTTTTCCCTTTTTGTGGTACAAAGGATACCATAGTTATATGTTCCTTAAATCCAAATACCGAGGACTGTGGTTGTCTCTTCTTAATCTGTATAAATTTTGGGGAAATCTCTCACTTGTTTTTCCTCAGAGTTCCTACTGAAGTTAAACTATGGCGTTCACGCAAAATTTTCATAAGTTCGTAAGAGGTATACCAATTATCGAAAGTAATATTTCGATTTTTACCAGAAATTGGCGCACAGTGATACAGTCTTTGGACAATATCAATAGGTTTATTGCTCATTTGGTACGGCCCATCTGGCTGGGTTCCCGTATAAATTTCCATATTAAAAACATTAAAAATACGGGAGTCTACTAGGGCCTTAATTTTTATTCCGTATTTCGCGGGCTTGTTCGGAATATACTGTCAGTAGGAGCAACGCCCACGAAAAGACTTTAACTTCTCGTCAATAGTCAAGTACTGTCCTGGTGAGTAAGCTTGTTGACAATTTGGGACAAATTTTTCAAAAACTGCTCTAATAGGAGCCAACTTATCAGACTGATGCCTTTCTTGTCGATTGTCCAGATTATCAAAACGTAAGCACTGCAATAAAAATGTAAATCTATTTAGTGACAACACTGAACGAAATATATCGATTCCTGTACCATTTGTTCGCCAAAGGTCTTTTAGATTACGATACTATATACACCCGCTAGGTAGAGGAGGCCAAATAATACCTTTATTTCAACAATATTTTTTCCTGCTACAATATGCATTATCTTTGTAGGCTAACGCTTTTTTATCTATCAATACATTGGTGCAGACCGTGATACGTTCAAGCATTTCTTCGTTACAAAAGAAGCCAGTAATCTAAAAGAGTCTTAGCGTTTTTAGCATATGGTTTGGATCCTGGTAAGTTCGAAATTATGTTCTCTGCCCTCGTTCTAATTGCTTTATTACTATGGTGTTTTCTCCATTTTGTTTTGGACCTCCACTACCTAAATAATAAGGATATTCTTTATCTTTTTTTCGCTTATTTTCAGATTTCAATACTTCTAGTTCCTCAATTTCTTTATTTTGTTCACCATCAGACTGATTACTAATGTGATCAATTTCGTTTTCATCGTCGGAGTCCATAATTTCGTACTTATCATCTTTGAGTTCCTGCCAAAGTGCCAATAGTTTGGCTTGTTCTGTTTCGTAATTCATTCTAGAGGAAAAAGTTTATATGTACAATAAATAACGCCACGAATTAAAATTGTCTTAATTACCTTGCGAATTTAAATTGTGTCTTCGTCACCCAGTTGGGGTCTAATCGAATTGCAGAAGACTGTACTCACTTTGACGATCAACTTACAACTGAAGAATACCCAACGGCAACATGTTTTAGGAAGCTATAGGCAATCAATAAAACATCCGTGTATCAACCATAGAATTCTGCTAGTTCTAAGTGTGTTGGCGGTACGATTAGACCCCACCTGGGTGACGCCGGGTTAAATTAAATTAAGACAAAAATTTCTTTCAAGAAATATTACTTCTTTTAATTTTTTTATATCTGAATTAAAAGAATATATTTGTTGTAAAATAAAGTCTCTGAATAAAATATTAAAAAAAACCAAATTACTTATGATCGTGGTTGAAAGTCTTTGTTGATTATATGGCAAACTAACCTTTTATTTCCAAGAATATACACCAGTACACTATACACCTGTTTGTTTATTACAGGATGTACTTTCATTGTCCACTGCTACCAATCTCTGGGGGCTCGTTTCACAGACACCACACATCTTTCACAATTAATATTTGACAAGACCGATAGCATAGCTTTATAGCATAAAGTTAGTACCGATATACGAGCTTAATTTTAACACCAATTAGATTTGTATTCTAGTTTTGTCAAAGTGACATTCAGTTTTAATAACGGAAACGCCAAATATACGTTCATTTTTTCATTCAAAAAAATCTTGTTTAAAGACGAGTCTTCTTTTTTTTAACTGGCCATAACAATATATCTGTTACCGTAGGGTACTTTACAGAAAATAGGCACATAAGTGTTCCATACAAAACAAAATACCATCAAAAAGTCAACGTCTGGGCTGGTATTTTAGGTGACACAGTAATTGGCCCTTTGTTCATTGTGGGCACTTTGTGTCATCGGAAATACCTTCTTCTTCAAGTGCCGTCTCCATCAATGGAGGTTAGCGGTTATGGTGGCAATACCTAGATCTGAGAAATCACACAATTGCAGCAGTTCGAGCATTACCTATTAATATGGATGAAATTTGGTTTCAGCAAGATGGCTGTCTAGCTTACAATGCACGGGAGGTGTTATATTTTTTAAACATTACTTTTCAAGATAGAGTTATTAGTACAAAAGGTACCATAAAAATGCCACCTCGCTCTTCTGGTCTACACCGCGACTTTTTCGTACGGGGTTATGTAAAGCAACAAATTTTTTGACATGATCATGAACGTGCCGGAAATTTAGAGGAATTATGTCAAAAAATCATTAAGGCCTTTCAAATCATAACAGACCGAAATGTTGTCGAACACCCGAAGGCAATTATACATTAGATTGGGCTACTGATTGGCTGAACGTGGTGGACTTTTTAAAAAGTTGATTTAAGATAGTTTTAATTAAAATTATAAAATTGTTATTTTTTAGAGTAAATTGTTTTAATTTATGCTGTTAAAAAATTTTCTTATTTTTTATGAATTGAGATTAAAGAAACTGTTGAATTATTCTAAATATAAACCTGCTTTTAAATCTTGTAATTACATCGTTGAAATGTTTCTCCAGACCATCTAAAAAATAAACTTTCTTTCAGCAACAATGTACAGACAAGACTGCCCATAGTGCTTGCGGGTTTATCACCGACAGGTAGTTACATGTTATTCTGTCTGACATAAGTTCGTTACGTTTTCTTAATACCCTATAGTCAGATAATTTTTTTCATACCAGTATATATATATATATATATATATATATATATATATATATATATATATATATTTACTTATAAACGTATATGACTTAACACGAGTATTACTTCTGTTGTAGGATCTCATTCCAATAATATTGTCGAATGCGCCTGCCGGTATATCTACAAAAATGCTACTGCATTATGGACAGGTAATTCGATCAGGTATGCAACATTTATATTAATCTATATAGTTATTTAAGGTATTTAAAACTTGAAACACGCTGTGTTGAATTTTGTCGAGAGCACAATCAGATTATTTTTAATACTTAATTTAAACTAGCTACTCAAGAGAAGATTTTATACATAAAAGATACTACAAAACTGCTAATGAAATATAACAAATCAAATATATTACATTACATTTAAAATACTTATTTACTTTCTTGCTTTTAGATTATCTTCTTCGTCTTCAAAATTTAGGTTTGAGATCTTTTTGCTATTATTTTAGCAATGATCGATTTTTGCCCTCTTGTTTCCTTTCTCTACGTAAATTGGTGTATTTCTTTATATTGGAAGTGTCCATTTAACATTTTTAAGTTGTTTTGCGCGCATATTAAAATAATTCTCTCTCCGTTTTTATTAATTGCTTCTTTATTTTACGTGAGTATAATTTTGTCGTCACTTTTTTTTCTTCCGATTCTTGCGTTAAAATCTCTTAACAAAATTATTTTTCTTAAAAGTCTTATCTTAATTATTTTATTATTTAGCTGTTGGTAAAATACACCGTTCGTGCATGTTTATCATCGTTTAAACTTAGTTCAATTAATGAGCTTTCAAAAGAAAGTTACAAAATGAGTTTGAAAGTTATTACTTCCGAAACAAAAACTATGCCATTCAATAGAACTCTCCAAGAATAAATTATATTTAAGAATATTGAAATAGACATCACCATAACATAACCAAGAGGTATTAAAACAGACCGATACGGTTTCCGAAAAGGCAGGTCTACTAATGGATATGTTTTTTAATATTAAAACAAACTATCTAAAAATAAACAAAATTTTATCTAGAAACGCATATTTAGTCCAGTCGTCAAAGATTTGACCCCTAAAAATCATATGAGCTGAATTTGGTCGAAAATATCAATTTTATGAATCCAAAAAGATGCAAAAAAGTTTACCACTTTAATCCCCGGGTTTTCCTCCTAAAACCTCCCACGTAGGTGGGTAAAAACGCAAAAAATCGATTTACCAAGAATCTGTGCACCGTAGACAAAAATGTTTCAAATAAAAAATGTAGCTGAGATAATTTTGAACATAAATATTTATTAGTACTTTTTGCGTAGAGTGAACTGTTTTCTCATAAACAATGCTTGAAGCGACCGGCGATTTTGAATGTTAGTTACGCTCGCGAAATCAATGTTAAATAAAATTTGTATCAACTAGACGGTAAAAAATCTATATCTTTTGATCGGACTGTCTTATCGACAAAAATTAAAATGCGTTTTAAAGGTGAGAGCTTTCGTATGCAATTTTTGTATTTGCCCGCAAATAAAGACGGTTTCTATAAAGCTGTTCAATAAATAAACTTTGCGCAATTTTTGCCATTTTTTACGATTCTCTTAAGATCAATAAAATTTATTACTTTTATTGACCGATCGTAGTGAAATTTCCATTGTTGGAGACCAGTCTTTAAAGCCTATAATATGACAATTCGATTTTGACTTTGGCAACAAATATAAAGCATTTGAAATAGGCCTAAAAACGCAGAGTTTGAACTTTGACATTACAAATAATCGCACGTCACGGTAAATGCCTCCAAGAAGACGGTTTAGGCTGTACATAATTTATAGCAGAAGTTAAGTAATTCTGTAAAAAGTATTGGTGCAAAAATAGCAGTTTTAAATGTTGAAGATGGTTTGTAATGTGAAAGTTTAAATTCAGCGTTTTTCAAGCATATTTCAAATGCCTCACATTTGTTGCCAAAACTCAAAACTAAAATTTCATGCTATAGGTTTTAAAGATTAGGTTTTAGTTATGGAAACTCTATAGTTGGTGGTCAATGGGATATATTGTATTGATCTCATGAGAATAATAAAAAATGGCAAAAATTGCGCCACGTTTATTTATTAAACACCTTTTAAAAACTGAGTTTATTTGCGGCAAAATACAAAAATTGCATACGAAAGATGTTCTCTATACTTTTAAAACACATCTTGATTTTTGCCGATAGGATACGCAGATCAAAAGATATTGAATTTTTGCCGTCGAGCTGATACTAATTTTATTGAGCATTGATTTCGCGCGCGTAATTGACATTTAAAATCGCCGATCGCTTTAATCGTTATTTCTGATAGAACGGTTCATTCTACACAAAAAATTTTAGTTAACGTTTTTGTTCAAAATTATCTTAGCTACATTTTTTATTTAAAACTTTTTTTCTATGGCGTACAAATTCTTGGTAAATCAATTTTTTTCCGTTTCCCCCCTCTACATGAGGAGTTTTAGGGGAAAGTTCGAAGGTAAACTCTTTTGCATTTTTTTAGCGTCCTAAAATTGACATTTTTGGCAAAATTTAGCTTGTTTATAAGGCATTTTCGTCTATGACGACTGGATTAATTACATTTATAGTTTTTAAAAAGCCTTCTCCAGGGTTCAAATTCTTTTTGAAATTATGAAAAAATACCTAATATACCAGATTAGAGTAGTCAAAAGTAAGTATAGAAATACAAATACATGTGACGATTAAAATGTCAAAAGAAAAAAAGAAAAAAACCAACGAAGAACCAAAATAAAAGTGTAGGTGTTGACAGTAGATTGACAGCACCATAAGAGAGTGGGATAAAACAATACGAATACAAAACAGTACAAATCAATCAATATGCACAAATAACAAAAATATTTTTTGCCAAGTACAGTGGCCACGATGTACAACAGCATAACGCACATTTAACACTGACATCTCTGTTTGTAAATTAAGCATACCATTACACTTCACTGATGTAACCATCGACGTCATTTTTTACAAGACAGTCATGACGCGTTAACGGCTAAAAGCAAATTAAGATAACTCCGATTACTCCTTTAAATTTGTATTTAGATCAGACCAGAAACCTTAATAAATGAAGAATATGTATATCAATTACGAATATTTTTAAATTACTGAAAACGAATTTTCCAACACGCAAGGCAAGAGCGATGTTTAACTGCCAAAAATCCCTAATGGTGAATTTTAAACACATCGATGTGTACTCCAGGTGAGTAGATCAGTATTTGATAAATCACATACCTCGAAAGAGGTCAACCTCAAGAATTCTGGGGAAAGTAAAAATTCGTTTTATAAAAGTAGTATAAAGATTATTTAAGTTTACATCCCATCCTCATCTCATTAAGACGAAGAAGTTAAGGATATTTACGACGAAATGTCAATAGTGCTGAACAAAACACCTACGCAATATGTTAAAATATGTGGTACTTTTAATGTAAAAACTGTTTTGAAGAGACATCTATAGGAAAATTCGATTCAGACCAACGTAACGAAAGAGAAGAAACTCTGGTTGGTTTTCCTCTTCAGAATAACTTATTTCAAAAGAACAGCTCCTTCCACAAAAAAAAACAAAAAAGAAGATGGACTCGGCAAAGCCCGAATAGCCAACCCAAAAACGAAATAGACTATATAATAAGCAACAAATGAGAAATTGTTTAATATGTGACTGTCCTAAACAAATTTTATACGGGTAGTGATCATCGAATGGTACGCGCTAAAGTTAAGATATATCTAGACAAGGAAAGTCATCGATTATTGAGAAAAAAATGAAATAAATACATGGATAACAACACAGTGACGTCAAAATATATCTACAAGACATTGATATCAAACTAAAATCAAATACAAGGATACCTCCTACTAAAGATATAAATGTTCTCAATAAATGCATTACACAAGCTATCCGAGAAAGCCAAAAGTAACATTGTCCAAAAATAAAGAACAAAGAGAAACTCAGCAGTGAAACCAAAACCCTAATGAAATAAAGAAAACATATAAAAGCGAACATAAACACAAGTAAAGAAAAAAAGAAGTACACAAAGCAATTATAAAAGATTTGAGAAAATATCCAGCAAACGATACTGGCAAGTAAAAAATTGACGGTACTTCAAAGAAAATTAAAAACTAAAAATTGTCAAATAATCAAATTAAAAAATAAACAGGGTGAAATAATAACCAATAGAATAGAGTTGTTAAGAACTATAAAAGATTTCTATCAATAAGTATACAGTAGTAGACAGGACATCGAACTAAAGATAAAAAAGGCAACTGAAAAGACCATAATAAATCAAGGTGCTGAAATAATGCCAGATATAATACTTAGTAAAATTAGATAATTAATGGATAAAATGAAAGAATTAATCACCAGAAGATGATGAACTAGTAATTGAATTCCTCAAGAACGGGGCCTCTGATCTTCAAAGTACAATAACTAACTTTTTAATTCATGCTTACGAGAAAAGTCGATATTGTCTAATGGAATAATGTAGTAAATATTCTGCTACAACAACAAAAAAAAAACAGATTAAACGATATGTACAAACTCTTCACAAGAATCCCAATAACGAGATTGGATAAAAAACTAGACATTTACCAAACCATAGCAAGTAGAATTTTGATCAAGATTTGTCACCAACGATCACATGCATTACGATAAACGATAAAACAACTCATTGAAAAATTTATAGCATGCAACAAATCTCTGGTACTAGTGTTTATAGATTTCCACAAAGCGTTTTACTTGGTAGAACTACATATTCTAATTGAAGCATTAAATGAAAATCGCATTGATAGCCGTTATTCCAAATTAGTATGCAATATTTATAGAACTGCGATAAATGTAATAAAGCTACACGAAAACAGTAACCAGATAAAAATTCGAAGGAGTGCCAGACAGGAGGACACACTATCACTAAAGCTTTTTATCACTGCCCTAGACGTGCTCTTAAACCTCTGGATTGAGATCATAAAGGGATAAGTGTCGACTGGGAAAGACAACACCACCTGAGTTATACTGATGACATAGTTTTGATAAAAAATTACCTGGAAGACCTAGAAGAACTGGAAAGAACCTGCGAAACAATCGGTTTAAAAATAAACATCCACAACACAAAATACATGACGAATCTGGTGCCCATTAACAATTTAAAAATTCAGAAAGACGAAGTAGAACTTGCTAATATATACATATACCTTTGTCACAAAATTAGAATAGGCAAGGACAACCAAACAAGTCAGGTATTAAGAAGAATAGCACAACGAAGTGCAACATAAGGAGCTCTTAGATACGTATTTAAAGCATACATAGCAACATACCGATTAATCTGAAGCAAAAGTCTTTAATTAGTAAAAAAAATTTTATTTTAAAATTTTTAGTAAAAGGTATAAATAAAATACCCAAACGGGCTATATCACAAATATATATTTGTGATATAGCCCGTTTGGGTATTTTATTTATACCTTTTACTAAAAATTTTGAAATAAAATTTTTTTTGTGATACATGGTATACAGCCAGCTACAGGAACTTAGTTTCCTAGTGGGTCTTTAATTAGTGTGTTCTGCAGTAATAACCTACGGTACAGAAATACTGTCCCTAACAAAAAACAATGCTTTTAAAGTGAGAGTAGCACAAAGAAGGATGGAGCGTTCGATGATAGTAGTAACAATAAAAGACAAGATCACAAACGAAGACCTACAAAAAAGAACAGAGTTACAGATGTTGGGGAGAGATCTTGCAGATTGAAATGGCCACATGGGAAGGATGAAGGATGGAAGGTGTACAGGCAACTTAATCGAATGGAGATTAAGGACACATAAATGCAACATAGAAAGACCACTTACACAATGGCAAGATACTTTGCAAAACATGACGAAACATTGGATCCATACTGTACAAGACCGCGTACTCTGGATACAGATAGGAAAGGCCTATGTCCTGCAGTAGACCTAAAACGGGCTGATGATGATTGTGAACTTAATCTGAATTTTTATGGAATAGTCTATAATCTAGCAATTCTGTGCTTTACATTGTTCTTTTTGTATGTAATTATTAACATTGTAATTTAAATTTTGTAGGAAAATTTAGAAGATATGATTATGGAGTCGTCAACATTAAAAAGTACAAGTCCATATCACCACCAGAATACAATGTTTCAGCAATTACAGCACCCATTGCTATCTACTATTCCCAAAATGACTATTTTGCAGCAGTAAAGGTAAATTTAAATTAATATTTTAAGGAATTAATGTTCACTAGATCTGCATTTAAAACAAATATTCTTTTTATAACGAAGGTAGTGGAATATCATAAATATAGATGAAAGTAAACTAAGCAACATAAATTCATTACACTTCCTCAAGGTAATAATTAAAGATAAAAAATAACTAACCTAACCTAACCAAACTGCTACTCCAATTCTGCCACTTATCTTTGACAAAATAATTTACTTAATTCTGATCTATTTATTATTTTTTCTCTCCAATCGTTCAGTATTATCTTTAAAAGATCTTAAATATTTTCTGTCTACTTTTACCTTGGCGGTCATTTTCCGCTTTTGATAATTGAGCTTCTCTTTACGGCCATCTTTACTTAATACTTAAGTATTAAAAGTAATAATGTATGCTTTATTATACTAGTAAAACAGCAAAATGTAAAAAATTCTATAATAAATAAATGGGAGCGTGTTAAAAAAAATTCGACCAACTCGATTTATTGTTTAGGTGCGCAGATTTTGCAGTAAAACCTTTTTACACTGGGCATGTCATGTAACAGCCGCCAATACCAATTATCTTATTTCAAATAAAACACCCTATATATTATTTAATTTTTGGATTCCTCAGAATATTCTAGACATATGTTATGTACAATGTCCTATATACTATCTATATTCTGATGAGGTATTGCCGAACATTGATTTGGTAATGGGGTTGTTCTGGTACTTGCGGGCTTTCTGGATCAGGATATAAGTTTATCCAAGTTGGTACGACATTATTTTGGAGAAATGCTAAATAATTATCGCCATTGAAATTGATATTAATGGAAAAGGTGTCTATGATATAGTATGGATCTCCAACAATTTATGCCCATATATTAACCTTTTCAGGATATTGTGTATCTTTCTCTATCATCTAGTAAGGATTTTTCTTAAACCAATAGCGGTGATTGTAACGATTAGCATGTTCCTGAAGAGTAAAGGTACACTTCATTTTTGAGGGATGCATTTTATTTTGTTTTAATGTTCAAATAATCGATGAATAGCTAACATCAAACATTCTGGCTATTTTTTGATTAGAAGTATGTGGGTTTTCCTTAAAAACAAGCATTAAATCCAATTTGGCATGATCACTTCTTGAATTGGCAACTGCTTTTTTTGGCAATATGTACATTGTACATGCCCAAGCTCGCTATATTGTCCCTTGGAATATAGGCGGCAAATTTCAAAATGTTTCATCAAATAAGCAAACAACATCCATTTGTGTTCGTGTGTTGTCTCCATAACCAATTATCTGTAGAATTATTGTTTGGTGCATTTATGGTAAACGAACCATTACTATAATATAAATTTATTTCATCGGCAGCAGTCATAATGTCAGTCATATATATGCATAAATAGCTTATCTTGTTAATTTAGCCTAAAATTATTATTGTCGTAGGACGTTCAACTCTTGGTCAATCAGTTACCCAATGTAGCAAAGCTAAGAATGATTGAGGACAGACGATTTAATCATGTTGATTACATTTGGGCCAAAGATGTTGGTACAATTATCAATGAGGATGTGATAGCCACTCAAAATAAGTACATACCAGCTGAGCCGCCACATGATAACTCGGCAAATGCCATTTTTGGAAAAATTGTTTGGTATCCAATCATAACAATGGTTCTCACTGTATTATTGTACCAATAAATAAAATGTTTAGTATGATCTTGTAATATTTACATTTTTATTTATATTTGTGTTTAGTTCCAAAGTATATGATTAAAAATAATATTTTTTACAAATTTTATGTGGAAAATGGTTATACTTTAAAGAATTGGCTGGAAGTACCATGAAAATATGTAACCTACGTAATTTTTTTTAGATTAGTAATCATTCTGGCTAAATATAATTACTGTACAGTTTTGTTTTCATTAATATTAAATTACTAGAATTTTTTATGAAAGTATGGATCTAACAAAGAAAATATTCGTAAATTTACCTTATTTTTTTAAGCAATTAAATAAGAGAGAAACTTTACATAGTGATTTTGTTAACAATAATAGCTGACCCTGCAAACTTCGTACCGCCTGAGAATTAATAAATAATGACCGTAGGCGCAAAATTTCGGGCCAATGCTTTTTAAATGCATTCATTTTTTTCGAATCCTGAGAAAACTAGTAAATATTTAAAAAAATTTAAGAGCAGCATGAAAAATTACAATATTACCGAGGGCCGAAAGTCCCTTAGAATAAACAAAAAGTTTCTTTTGAAAAAGAAATTAAAATATATTTAGAAATTAAAAATCACACTTAATTTTCTCCTTTTTTTCGCCTCTGCAACTTACTAAAATAAACATTATAGAAGTTTTCAGGGACTTTTGGCTCTCGGTAATAATGTAATCTTTCATTCTGCTTCTAAATTTTTCAAAACTACTTATTAGTTTTCTCAGGATTCGAAAAAAATGAATGCATTTAAAAAGCATTGGCCCGAAATTTTGCGCCAACACTCTTAAATTATTACTTGAGTTTTATTACCTTATAATAACTCAATTACTTAAGTTTAATAAAAGGTATAAAATGAGCTTTTATCTAGCTAAATCCAAACAAAAATCTTTGCTGTCCTAGACAATAGTTATCAAAATAACTATATACGGACGTAACTACGCCATCTAAAAACAAACGATTTCTACCTGGCGAAGCCAAATTCAAATTTTTACTACTGTGCCTTCTAAAACTTGCAAAGCAAACAGCTTGATAAATTACTCCGCAAGGGAATCTAAAAATTGCATTCCACATGCCGTTCAGTATGGTCAAAAATGAATTCAGTTTCTGGTACTTTAAACGGAGTAAAGTAATAAAACATAAAAATAGTTGGAGAAAATTACCGGCGTTTGAGGTGGAATTATGTGTGATTCCACGTGCTTTCAATCTTCAACTAACTTATACCGCCGGTATTCTTTGGGTTTTTAAGTGGACTGTATTATTTTTCTATGGTACGTAAATAATACTAGTAACTTACAACTAACCTTTATTTCTTTACGTAGTATAGGTAACACAACCTAGTGGGTACTATATGTGACAATATACGTGGTTACACAAATTTATTAGTTTCACAATCGCGGAGACAAATTTTCTTATTGCTAAACACTTGAGAGAGAGACACGCTCTGAGAATCAAATCACAAATTTTGTTATTAAAGCACCTTCTTCCGCGAGAGTTTCTAACAGACCGACCAGGGTTTTTCTTGGGACCGTCGGTCGCCGGTGTCGGGAACAGATCATTTTTAACGGGGTTTAGTAAGTACCGTTAGAGTTTATTGATGGAATGAATAGGGCGTCTTGGCATACAGGGTGGAGTACAATTATGAACAAAGGGAAATATACTATTTTGAAAATTACAGGGTTGTAAACAAAATCAGTTTACAACCAATAGTAATAAAACATTATGTTTTATTACTTTACTCCGTTTGGAGTACCAGAAACTGAATTCACTACGAATTTTGACCATGATGAACGGTATGTGAAATGCAATTTTTAGATTCCCTTGCCAAGTAATTTATCAAGCTGTTTGCTTTGCAAGTTTTAGAAGACACATTGGTAAAAATTTGAATTCGGTTTCGCCAGGTAGAAATCGTTTGATTTCTCTTTTTGTTTTTAGATGGCGTAGTTACGTCCGTATATAGTTATTTTGATAACTATGGTCTAGAACGGGAAAGATTTTTGTTTGGATTCAGAGCAGTGGCTGAACCGCTCTGAAGAGACCTAAAGAGGTCGAAATACGTATAAGCGGGTTGTCGCTGCCCTGTATCGAAACAAAAATCTAATACTGTCATTATGTTTTAAAAAATATTTATAGGACAAATAGAACAGATTCAAAAGACAAAACAGACATTTTATTTAAAAAGAAGGTAGTTTGTAGGTTGTGCACTACATTACTTGTGTAAAGCAAAAACTGGCTAACAGGAATTGTTTTTTGTTGTGTAGTAAATTTTGATAGGAAAAATTGACATAATTAATGTAAGTGTAAGTGTAATTGTAAGTGTAGGTTATAGTGTGACAGCTCTTCTTCTCTAAGTATCCTAGGAAATTTGGGGAATTCCCTAAATAAAAGAACAATTCGACAACTTGAGCCAGACATATGACTCTCTCATCATACAAAACAAATAAAAAAACCCTTACAAGACATTAACTTCATTCCTATTTTTTTTTTCTTTTTGGTAAAAAAAAGGGAAAAAAGGAACAAATGAATCATTTAAAAAAAAAGGTCGGTCCCTTTTCGTTTACCAATTCCTTCGATAATCGTAACTCCCTGCATTCCAAAGAAACACATGTACGAAAACAAGCCACATGTGAAATTATGACACCCTACAACCGAGAGAAAACAATCGAAGAGATTAGTGTGGTTTGACCCTTGAAAGCTGAAAGAGTTTAAACCAACATTCAAATGAAGCCATCGGTCAAAATTAAGTGAACAATAGTGCTCTTTTATAGTTTTTCTTGTGTTTTTTGTTTTTTTTTTCTCGTTTAGTTAGTAAGTTTTAATGTTAAGTTATCGTAGAGTTTTTATAACATCTAAAAAAACCTGCAAATTGTTTTTGTAAGTATTAACCCTGTTCGTTGTTTACTTATACTCTAAGATCATTTTTATTATTTATAGTGAACTGATGATGCTTTTAACAATAAAAGCGAAGCGTATTCAAGAAAATCAATGAAGTAGTTGACGACTTACATTTGCCAATTATTGACCGATCAAACCTCTGATATTCAACTATTGAATATATTTTAAATATATGTATATATATATATATATATATATATATATAAATTATTATTGATTTATTAATGATAGGTAAACAACTCTTATATGAGTACTATCTTTCGATTTTATCTTTTGTTTCGTTTATCTTGGTTCTTGAATTTCAAATTGTTTACGTAATTTTTTTAAGATCTTTGATTTTCATACAATAAAAGTGTTTTTCTTAGATAACATAAACCACTTTCAAATATCATCATAATATTTTTCAAATACCAATAATATCAATTATTTTTTGTTTCCGGATAATTTAGTGGAAATGTTTAAACTAAAAGTAATAATTTTATTTTTGGCTATATCGGATGTTTTTTGTAAAAACACTACCTTAGATGCTATTGGAAATTTTATAAGAAACTATAGAAAATCTTTTAATGTTAGCGATGCCGTCTTCGAACCATATTCTGATCTAGGACTTGATATTGTAAGTAGAGTAAACTTTACATATATATAACTACATTTTTCTTTAAGTATTATTATCATTAAAATCAAAAATCATTAAATTATTTTAGTCTTATAATCTTTTAGTTCATTTAATAGTTTTTTTGCCGCATTTGAATTTTTCCATCATAAAATTTAGCTGTATTTTGCCATGGATATTAAGGTGCGATTTATTTCGAAGAATAATTCACATGTTTCCATAAATTGGTAACATTAATATGCATATACTATTATATATTTATTTAATTCCTAAATGAACAGTCGTTATATTGTACAATTTTTGAAAAAAATTATCTTGCGTAGACACGTGGACCCATCTTGCATAACAAGTCTACATTTACCAATTTAAACTCTTAAATCCAAATTGCAAATACAATAAGATATACCTGTAAAAACGGTAAATTTCGACCATATATTTTTCATTGTTGTCACCTATATTCTATAAGAGCTCTTTTAACTCTTTATTTGTTTTTTTTATTACATATTTATCCACTTTTATTCACACGAATTGGATTGGTACTCCGGCCCAGCAGGATAGTAGTCTGTAGTTCCCTCCATTTCACCTCCTCCTTTAGACATATCTTAAAACCTATTTTCACCAGTAGTGCCCTCTTTAGTAATGATGAAGTTACACCTTGAAGTTGAGGTAACGATGTATTAAGATAATGCATATCTCGTTTCAAGGAACTTGCTATATGTTGAGGATATTGTACTTAGATTCAGTAAAAAAAATATTTACAAAATACTCAAAGATTGAATAAGAAATTGGATTAAACATTAAGTGTCATTACTTAAACCATTATTACCAAAGAAGACCTTAAAACTACAGCAAAAACAAAGAAACATATAACAAATAACTAAATACATGTACGCAATACGTATTCATGTCGAAAATTACAATAGATCAGTCCAAAGAAATAAAAAACAGAACAATTACTTGAAAGCATTTAGTGAATTTTTCTATAGATTTTTTGCTTTCTACCCATACGATATAGTCAAGATTTTGCCTTCAAAAACGTAATACCATCAAACAAGACTTAAGAATAAAATACTCTTAGTATTTAACAACACGTGTCTTCATTCAATATGTACAGGGTTTCTCATTATATTTTGACCCCCCACTTATTTTCCTTAATTTCGGGAATACAAATAAAAGTTATATTATTTTATCTGTACCGACCAACAGTGTAGAAACAGACCAAATTTTGTATACAGGGAGTGCCCAATAAAATGATTCTTCAATATTTCAAATGGGGCACCCTGTATTTTTTTATAGTTTTCAGTAGCTCTGCATTTCCTGATTCCAAATAAATAACATTGTGTAGCATTAGTTTTGTTCTATAATGGCGTATGGTACTACTATACTATACTAAGATAAGAAAAAAATATATTTAGAAAAATTATATTTAGAAAGTCAACAAAATTAATGACTTACAGTACTACATTTAAGATTACAATAGATGCTTAAAGTGCCCTCCATTGTGATCAATGCACAAGTAATATGTTCGTCTCAAATTTTCTAATGCATCAGATATTGTGTTATTAGTTATGACCATTTAAATTTTCAATTTCCGCGCGAACTTTTGCCGTGATAGTGTTAATATTTGTATTTGAATCAAAATACACTTTTTCTTTTAAAAACCCCCATAAAAAGCTATCACATGGTGTTAAGTCGGGACTATTTGGTGGCCATGTAATGGTACCCTTATTGCCGATCCACACATTAAATTGATTATTTAAATGTTCTTGAATGGCTACGACATTATGTGGCGGTGCTTCTTGTTGCCATACCATGCTATTTAATTGATTTTGTGTATAATTTTGATTTAATAACTTATCCACTTCTGTAATGACTGTGTCCAAATATGATTCCCCACTTAATTTATAATCATAAAACAATGGTGCAACTATTTTGTTTTGAAATATTCCGCACCACACATTTATTGATTTTCTTCCCGACTTTTTTATTTGCTTAATTTTTCTTTTTCTATCATTTTTCTGTCTCCACTAATATTCTTGGGATTATTTCTTCTATTAAAAATGCCTGAAGTTGAAAAATTGGATTCATCTGTCCATAAAATGTTATAAAAATAGTTAGGATCATTGTTCAAATTTGTGCATGTCTTGACAGAACTGTAAACGCTTTCTCTTATGAACATCGGTAAGTTCTTGTACCGGTAATATTTTATACGGCTCATAGTTGTGCTTTTTTAAAACTCTATGTATCGTCGCACGACTTTTCTCTAATGCATTAGCACTCTTTAGACTAGTTTCGGAATTTTCTAAAATAAAAATGTTATTATGGATTTAATCTATTATTTAAGTATTAAATTTTTACCTTCAAAGTAAAGCAAAGTATTAAGATCTTCATCATCATTTCCTACGATAGTACGTTTCTTCCGTTCAAACATTTTTTCATTTATGCCATGACGATAATTATATAAAAATGTATTTGCAGAAGGAGTCTGTCGATCTGGATAAATCAGCCTATATTCTCTTCTTGCTGCTTGCTTGTTTTTATTATTTTTTACATAAATTGAGAATATATCTACTTTTTCACCTGCAGTATAATCCATTTCGGTATGACGACTGACAGTTTATAATAAATTAATAATTCTTTCATTTTGAAATGTCAGTTTCATAGCCACCTATGGTTACCTTCTTATAGTACCATATGCCATTATAGAACAAAACTAATGCTACACAATGTTATATATTGGTAATCAGGAAATACAGGGCTACTCAAAACTATAAAAAATATAGGGTGTCCCATATGAAATATTGAAGATGCATTTTATTGGGCACTCCCTGTATATAAAATTTGGTCTGTTGCTACATTGTTGGTCGGTACAGATATAATATTGCAACTTTTATTTGAAACTTTTTTTGTATTCCCGAAATTAAAGAAAATAAGTGGGGGTCAAAATATAATGAGAAGCCCGGTACAGGGTGTCCCAAATTGGTGTTTTGTAGGGTATACCGAAAACTAGAGGAGGTAGAAAAAAAGTAGTTAAGATGTCATGACTTCTTTTTTTGTTAAAGTAACGATTTTCAGAGAAGAAAAAGAAGACTCTGGGTCTTCGATAACATCGATGAAGACATGAAATATGAGAATACGTGCTTGGCGGAGAAATGCGATGGATAGGGACGACTGGAGGGAAGTTCTTGAGGAGAATAGGACCCACGCAGGATTGTGAATCCAGAATGATGATGAAGATACCAACATATCTTCTCTGTCATTTCGTATTTCCAGATCATTATTTTCCTATGATATCTTCCTGTTCTCTTTCGCCAATCTTCGCATTAAAATCTCCATGACAATATTAAGCTCGTGTTTCTTTGTAGATGCTATATTTTTCAAAATCCTGAAAATATATTTCTTTCTCTCCATAGTCTTGTGTGGGTACATATTCTTGTGAGATATTCACATTTATTGTTGTTATTTGTATTTGTAACAGTATTTCCTGTATAAAAATAGGAAAACGTTTTTTACAGCTTTTTCTGTTTACTTCATCACCAATACTGCTACACCACTTTTGTGTTTTGAACTGTATTTTTCTGAATAGTATTCAATGTGATCGACTGTAGTTACTTTGTCAGACGCAAGCCATCTCATTTCACTTATTTGATTACTTATGATAAGGCATTGTAAACGATTTTTTATTATTCAAATAGTAACCATTATTTATAGTTAATTATAATGGTTAAATGTTTTAGTATCAATTCTTGGCCAAATATGACTATCCAGTAGAAACTCATTGGGTCAAAACCGAAGATGGTTATATCCTTCGAATGCAACGGTTGTTGGGAGGCCAAAATGGAACGCATGCTAACACAACAGATAAACATAAACCAGCTGTTCTTCTTATGCATGGTCTACTAAGTAGTGCCATGGATTTTGTAAATTATGGCCCAAATAAATCAATTGCGCTGATGTTGGCAGACGAAGGATATGACGTTTGGTTAGGAAATAATAGAGGAACTACTTGGTCTAGGATGCATGAGACATTAAATCCTGATACTGATGTAGAATATTATGATTACAGGTAAATTTTTGTTTCTCTGACAATTTCCTTAATAAATGATTAAACTAATTCGTAGACTGTATTCGTAGACGTAGACCTGATTCGTATGTTAATTAATAAAAGATTCTATTTAGTTAAAGATGCGACTTATGTTTCTTTAGCTACAATGTTTATAAATTAAAATATTTTTGACACTGCTGGTATATATATATGGTATTTTAGTAGCAGATTTTTAGCCAGTAAGATGTTCTCCTTCCAACTGATCTTTTAGATTTTTTGCTCACATTGAATGTTAGAATTAACCATATTTTTACATTTCATAAGAAATATGTTATTATAAATATGTTAAAATCGTTTTTATTTTAGAACTTCAATCTTTCTTTTTTATGTTCCTTAATACTTTAACATTCTCTATTTCCTTTCCGGCCATCTCTGATGTAGTACATGTGACAATAAAGTCATCAAAGTAAATATCAATCTAAATAAAACTGTTCTCCATTTACTCAGTGTCTATACCGCAGACATACCAAAATCATGAGATGTGTTTTATGGTGAAACACAAAATAGAAATGACAAAGCCAAACATTCCAACAAAATTATTTTGCTGGGTTATTTCAATATCAGAATAGGCAGCCATGAAATATCTGGACTTACACTTTACTTTAAGAAATGTAAAAGTAACGGAAACCGCCATTATTTATATATTACTTTATATGGGATTAAATCGCAGTGAATTGTATTGAGAATTACATTTTATATCTTTTATTGTAGTATATTGATAGCCTCACCTCATAATTATTTATATGAATAATAATTAAAATAAAAAAAATTGTACTTCTCAATCATAATGAGCTATAGAAACTGTGTACTGACTTTTAGACAGCAGACTCAGTAAAACAGGTTTAATTTAAATAAAAACTTATTCGAAATAAATAAATAAAAACATAAAATTACATTGTAGATAATATGTACAAAATTTAAACGTCAATTATAGCATCAACGGTGTCGACGCATGGCGCGATGACTCACTGTTGAGTGCCTGAGAAAAATAAAATATAATGTCATAAAAATGGAAACGAAAATAGGGTGTGTTAATACACACCGCTAAAGAAAAGGAATTATGGGTTAGAGGTGGACGGATCAATTAACACCCAATAGAAGGAGAGGGAAGTGACTAATCAACACTTAGGCACGGAACAAGTCTATCTCAGAGCAACACTAATAGGTTAGGTTAGGTGGTGGACCAGTAAGGAGCTGCTACTAGATCAACACTCCAGCAGAAGCGGTTGGCCCTTGGTCAATATCCTAGGATCAGTGGAGTTGTTACCAGATCAACACTTTGATAGAATTCTGGACTGTTGGCCCTCAGTCAACACTCAAAGATCCAGTGAAGCTCCCACCAGATTAGTACTCTGGCGGAACTCGATTATATAATAAAATAATAATAAAAAAAACGTTTATTGCCTAATTAAATAGAACATATTACTTATAAATTTTTATATTAAAGATATTTTAGTCGTCTTTGGCGTTTCGCAAATGCACCGCTTTCTGTGTGGAACTGTATGATTTTTTCTATTAATAACTCCTGGACATCTTCTGTAGGTACTTTATTATAAGGCATCGTACCTACTTCCCTATTTGGTTGTCTTCAGCAATTACCTGGCTAAATCCTGATCAGATAATCGATCGAAGTCTGAAACAAAAATATTTTATATAATGGGTATACTACCTTGTGGCATCCCCTTGTAGACTTCTTTTATCCTGTACATCTTTTGGTCAGCTGAAACTTGAAAAGTTCTATTAGGTAAATGTGAGTCTAGCTCTGTCTAATCTAGCTCTGTCTATTTTGTAGATAAAGGCTTTTGCCATACTGTATCGTAGGCTTTTCTATGTCGAGTATGGCCATTCCTGTTTTATGTTTTCTGTTGAAAGTATTTTGGCATTACTGGTGACTCTTGCTAATTGTAGTTCACAGTTTCTTCCTGATCTGAATCCAAATTGGTCTTCTTGGACCACTCTTCTTCTTTTTGCTTGCTTCGTCAGCCTCTTGGAGATGATTTTTTCTAGAATTTTTCCAAAGCACTATAGTAGGGATATTGGTATAGCTTCCAGGTCTTCTTCCGTCCTTTCTTGGCTTTTGTAAAAGTATGATTTTTGCATATTTCCAGTTATTCGGAAAATGCGCTTTCTCTAAGCAAAATTTGTAGATGTAGAAAATTTCCTGTACTTCTGAAGCTCTATTTCATTTTATTTTACGTATTATTTTAGCAACTTCAGTTGGATTAAGATTATCTTCTTCTACTAAAAATTCGTTTCTTTCTGTTATTTTGTTATTGTTATTACTGTTATTGCTATGCCATTTGTTCTCGGTGAGACTTCTCAGTTTTGTTCTTATTTCTTCTTTCTTTATTTTAAATTCTATTCTTCTTGCTCTTTGGTAAGTTCTTCTGGTCCTGATTCTTTCTTTCATTATCTCTTCCAGCTCGTTCGGGATGTTTAGACCTCTGTTGTTAGTGTATACTTTCGGAATATTGTTTTCCATTGCCTGTTGTATTTTTCTTGTGATTTATACTATTTTTATTTCCACTGCTTCTTCGGATTCCAATTCTCTTTTTATGTTTATTTCGTTAAGCTGTCTTCTGTAATTCGACCCATTTGTATCTTTAAAATTTTATCATTTAAACGATTTTATTGTTGGTAAGTTGATTCTTGAGATCATTATTCCGGTTACCGGTTTGTGATCGGAACTGCATTCGTAGTGGTCTCTCTATGAGTCCTTTTGTGACAAAAATGTCGAGTATAGAGTCGTTAAATCTTGGTAATGGGCTAATTCTAGTTGGTTTATCCGGTACGAATATTTCTATCGTCACAATATCTTCAAAGATCTTTACCTGTAGAAGTGATGTCTTCACAGCCCCAAACTGTGTGATTAGCGTTCAAATCTTCAGCAATGACTACTATTTCGGCTACTATATATTGAGTTCATCATGTGTTCTAATTCTTCATGTGCGAGATTATCCCTGCATTATCTATAAACTCAAAAAATATTAATATTTCCTATTTTAATACATACATTCTTAACACTTTGCGTGTTTAATGCTATCTGCTTCGATTCGAGAATATTTTTGATATAAATTGCTACTCCTCTGTTATTTGCATCTCTAATTCCAATTCCGTCGTAGTTTGTAATGCTAAAAGGTTAAGTTTTTATCATTGTTAAGTTTCAGATAGGCATATTATGTCCGGATTATATATGATGACTATTTCCCTTAGTTCATTGATTCTTATCCTCAGGGAGGCTATGTTGTACTGTAGGATTTTTAAACTTTTAATCGGCATTGTAGCCTCGTCTTTTATAAATATTTTTGCTGTATCTGCGAAGCTGTTTCTTGCAATTGAAATTCTTTCTTCATGTCCTGTTAATACATAACTTGAATTTTTTCTTTTTCTGACTGTACTTTTTTAGTAATATCATCATTAGAATTAACATTATTTACGACTTCATTTGTTACAGCTATGTTAGAAAGTCATGTTTCAACTGCTTGGCAATTACAGCATTGAGTAGCTCTTGCAAGTTTGCTATAGGCATCTTAACGTACTCTAATGTTTTGTAGTTCTAATATCTCCTTAACTTTCTTAATATCCTGAGTTTTCGGAACTTGGAGAAGGTATAAGAATTCTGTTTTATTTACATCTTTTGGTTTCATGGCTATAATTTTTGCTGTAATTTCGGAGTGGTTAAGTTCACTCTCCATTTTTTGAATATCCATTCCTGGAGCTGCTCGCATTACTACCTTCTTTGTGATTTCTTCTTTCCTGGAATAAGTATAAATTAGCTATTTGGTTATTTAAATCATCCTTAATTTTGTTGTAATCCTCCATCGTTTTTGTGAATATTCTGGTTTCGTTCCTATCGACAGAGGTAAAACATTAAAGATGACAAAATGACGTTAAAATTTAGTAAAATAAAAAACGTTATAAAATAAATAAAAGACAGTAAATTTTCAAGGCCAGAAAATATCTGCTGAATTAAAAAAATTAAACAACAAAAACTTTATGAAGTTTTCACTTAATGCATAATTGAATAAATTAGTACGTACCTAATGGATGAAAAAATGCTTTTTAAAAAATTATATAAGTATTATATACATTTATGAAAATCTTAACAATTAAAAGAACCGATACATTTTTTAAAATTATATTTATTGCAGAACGTAGTATTTTTATTGAACATTGATCATTGATTCATCAAATGAAAACCACTTAACCGCAAAAAACAAGGAAGACCCAAGAAATCTGCGATAGAAGGAGAATCCTCTGCATCCTGGTTTCCTAAAAGAACCTTATAACTAGGAATACAAATGATATCTGCAATATTGAGAGAATCAACATAATAAATTACTTCTTAATTTTGTTTTATTTTTCTTTTAGTTTCGACACATGTGGTTACTACGATCTGCCAGCAAAAATTGACTATATAGTCAATAACACTGGGCAGAAAAAGATATTTTATATAGGACATTCTCAAGGAACATCTCAGTTTTTTGCCATGGCAGCTTTAAGACCAGAATATAATGAGAAGATCGCTTTAATGTCAGCACTAGCTCCGGTTGCTTATATGAATCACATGAGTTCGACGAATTTGAGGATTGTGAGCCAATATCTTGATATTTTAGAAGTAAGTTTTAATATAAAGTGTGGTCCATTTAAACTAAAAATAACTCTTAAAATTGTTTAAAAAGTTGTTAACCAATTTTAACCAATATAACTTCTAAATACAATGTAATAAAAAGTTTACTTCAGGGCATAATTTAAAATGTTTATTCAAATTACCAGGGATTTTTTAAGAGATTTTTGTATAAAACGCACATACGTCACTTGATTTAGAGTTATGATTACTTAAAATATTACAACTGATGATAAATAGAAATATAATTCTAGTTTAAATCCCAATCCACGACCTAATTGGATACATTTTTTGTAGAGCTTAAAATATTTTTAATTATATTTCCTAGTTATTTTGGAGTAATATTTTCCAGATTTAGCCATACGGCTCACACTCCCTCCAAGGGAAAAATTCACTCATCCCAGATACCTACGGTATCAAAGGGATTGAGCTCTGGTGGGACTCTTTCCGTGTTATCAAGCCCTCGGTGAGTGAGTGAGTGAGTGAGTGCTGGAGTATCTCCCAAAAATTTTCGTAAACATCTGGACGTCGCGAGGAGTACAGCTTTCTGCATGGCCTTATAAAGATGTTCATTTAGACCCAGCTGTTTTATGTTCGCTAGGAGGTTTTTGGGAATAACACCATTAGTAGATAGAATAATATGGACTGTCTGGGTACTTTCCATTTTCCATTGTCTCCTGATTTGTATTTCTAGATCTCTGTACTTGGCGATCTTTTCGTTATATTTAACACGTAAATTATTGGTCTTGGGCATCGCCACATCAATAATCGTTGTTTGCCTAGTAAGTTTATTAACTAGTATGAGATCCGGTCTATTATGCGCCACTGGTTGGTCTTTAAGCACAGTGCGGACCCAGTATAGCTTGTAGTTGTCATTTTCAAGCAATCTGTCAGGGACGTATTGATAATAAGGAAGATGGTCGGTTTGGAGAAGTCCCAGTTTGTCAGCTAGTTCTTGGTGGATAATCTTTCCTACTGAGTCATGGCGTTCTTTATAATCAGTAGTGACAAATGCCTAGCAGCCCCCGGTAAGATGCTGGATGGTTTCTTGGGCTTAGCATCCATATCGGCATTTGTCATTTTGGACTTGAGGATCTTTAACAATATATTTCAGGTAATTTTTAGTTGAAATAACCTGATCCTGAATGGCAAGTAAAAAGCCCTTAGTCTCGGGAAACATCTTTCCTGATGTCAACCAATAGTTCGACGCTGTATTGTCGACATATTCTTGGCTGATCTCATTGAGATGTCGCCCATGCAGAGGTTTACTGATTCAGGTAAGCATTTTTTCTTGCTGAGTCAGATGGTTTATGTGCATTTCTTGTTCCCTCAGTTTAAGCGGCGTTGCATCATCTACTGCGCAAATTGCTTGATGTAAAGTTAATGTCTCAGCCTGTACCTGAAAATAAGTTCTTAAATTAGCAATTTGTTTATCCAGTTCCTCACCTATATCCATAAGTCCTCCTCCCCCTTGATACCGCGGTAATGTTGTTCTCTCTACTGCACTGCGTGGATGATGTTTTTGCGCCTTTGTGCGGAGTGTTCTTACTTTCCGCTGAAGACCTCTATATCCGTTTTTGACCACTATATAATACCAAATGAGTAGCTAAGCGTGGAACAGGCGTACGTGTTTAATATCTTATACAAATTTTCACTATTCAGATATGAACGATTTAGATGTCTTACTCTTCGCACGAACTCCGAAGTTAATTCAGTTTTCATTTGTTTATGGTCAATTTTCCGCGCTTGTTTTACTCCGAGATATTTGCACATATCATTTTCACCCATTGCCTCGATGTTTTGGCCACTTATCTAGTCCAAAATGCATACTAATATCATTTGAGAAAGTTTCTACAGTTTTTAGCATCTGATCTAGGTGGTTTCGAGTGGAAGCTATTAATTTCAAATCATTCATGTACAACAGATGAATAAGCTTCGCCTTAAGCTGGATATATTATTATTATTATTATGTATTATATTATTATTATTTCTACACATGCCTGTTCGTCTAGATCTCATGGGCGGAAATATTAACCTTTTTGTTTGAAAACTTTCCAAAGAAATTTAAGTGTTATCTATATTTACCGCTGAAATTTATATATTTTGAAATGTTAAATTGACATTCCCTTGTGTGTTTACCCACATTATTCAAAAATATCTATATAAAACATAGACTAAAAAAAATAATCATTTATAAGTTGCTATATGCCACGACCAAAATAAAATAATAAAAGAAAAAATATTGAGCGCCTGTTAAGGACTTAATGAATGTAGAGCTGTATACTGATTAGCTTAATATTTTTTACGAATATTAACGCGATCACCCTATATACTTCTCCAGCTGATTCTCCAAGGGAAAGTAAATGGTAAGAGAGGACCGGGAAGAAGACGCATTTCCTGGCTTCAAAATTTACGAAAGTTGTATAACACGACAACCACTGAACTGTTCCGAGCTGCAATAAATAAAGTAAAGATAGCCGTGATGATCGCCAACATCCGGAACGGATAGGCACTTTAAGAAGAAGAAGACCCTATATACTGTATATAATATTTAGTTTTTTGTTGCAGTTACTACTAGTGGATATTTTAAATATTCATAGTCTACTATCGTATTCTTGGATTTATACAGAACTTGCCAAATTATATATTGTGTTAACTGATGTTATACCAGCAGCCCAAGAGATCGGGGCATTAGCAGCGTTTTTCTCTAGTGGGTTTAATAATAGACAATTTGACAGGGTAAGTATATAAATTTTATTGAACCTAATTTTAATCACACCTAAAAATCTATAAATCGTCTACTGTGCGGTATCTGTTTCATTAAGACCATACAACTCAGTAAACTAAAACTTTTAAAATTTAATTAAAAAAAAGTATTGCCGCACAGGACAACACCCTACTATTATACACTGCACTGAAAGGGTTATTAATACAACTATTATCACTTTGATTTTAAGTAGACCCATCGACCTGCTTCTAAAACACAGCTGCAAAAATCGTGAAATTGGAATCTTACAAAACACGTGGAACAGACTTTGAAGCAACGAATCGCATAGCCAATTAATCCAAGTATGACTCCATCATCATCATCATCATGACTTCCTTTCTTGACTGTCCCTTGCCACTATTTTCCATTGTCTCAGTTCCATTTTCTCCAGATCCTCTTTGACTGCATCTTTCAACCATTTTCTAGGCCCTCCTAAAGATCTTCCTCCAACTGGTTTTACCAATCTTAGTCTATTAGTTAAACATATAAAAAACTGTTTACACGAAGCAGCATTTGAAGCAATGGGATACTATATAAAATCCAAGGTAAACAAACCATAGTGGTGGAATAACTAAATAGAGGAAGAAATAAAATGTAAAAGACAACTATACCAACAATATTTAAGTTCTAAATCATTACAAGACAAAATAAAATATAAGGAAAAACAAGCAGAAGTACGAAGGAAAATCTCTAAGAAGAAGAACGAGTCTTGGGAAAGAAACTGTCAACGAATAAATACTTATCTAGAAGGAACCAGAAGCACAGAAAGCTGGAAACTGATAAAAAAATTCACAAAAGAAAAGAATAAAGAAGTAATACAGAGCATAAAACCTGAAGACTGGGAAGAGTAGTTCAAAGGACTTTTGGTAGAGAATAGAGTCGAATTTCAGGAACGTAGAAATCAAAACCAAGATAGAAATTCAATAGTTGGCTCGCCAATAAGATTAACAACAGAGGAACAAAGCACCCGGACCAGGAGATATACCCGGAGAATGCCTTCGACAACTTTTTCAAGAATGCATAAACACAAGCGAAATCCCTACGGAATGGAAGATATCATACCTCAGCACTATACATAATAAGGGTGATAAAAATAATTGTGAAAATTACCGAGGAATAGCTGTAACCGGATCTATGAGTCGAATATATGGAAAGGTGTTAAAGAACCGAATCGAAAGAGAATACTTAGATTATGAAGCAGAAGAACAAGCAGGATTTCGTACGGGTCGATCCACTATTGACCACATTTTCTCCTAGACCCAGATAATAGAAAAAAAAATGGCAAGGAATCAAGAGATTCATATGTTGTTCGTCGACCTACGGAAATCCTACGACAGCGTTCCACTGAAGAAGCTGTGGCAATCAATGGAAAGGACAAATATTAAGATAGAATTAATAAAAGCCGTCAAAGTGCTACACAACCAACCAATAACAAAGATAAAAGCAGGGACACAAATAACAACAGGATTTATAACATCAAAAGGATTAAAGCAAGGATGTTGCTTGTCTCCCACTTTATTTAAAATATACCTCGAAAGTGCTTTAAAAAGATGGAAACAAAAATGCAGAACAATGGGGATACCGCTCACCAATACTATGGTATATACGCTTAACTTTGCAGACGATCAAGTAATAATGGCTTAAGATTATGACGATTTAAACTATATGGCACGAAAATTAATTAAAGAGTATGATATATGGGTTCTAGAAGTAAATAAAAAGAAAACCGAATACCTGTGCATTGGAGCAGAACAAAAAGATCTCATATTAGACGATAACACTACGATAAAGCACTGCTGTGACTACAAATACCTAGGTATCACTATTTCTGAAGATGGAACATTGGACAAAGCCATAAGAGAGAGAAATACGTCAAGGAGAAAAGCCATCACACTAACACCATTTTATGGGACCAATCCATCAGCAAAGAAAATAAAAAGAGGATATATGAGACTATAGTAGAAAGTATCACTTTATACAGCTGTGAGGTATGACCACTAAAAGAAAGAACACTGTCAACGCTGAAAGCGGCGGAAATGGATTTTTGGAGAAGAGCCGCAGGAAGATCTAGAAGAGAAAGGATTACCAACGAACGCATTAGAAAAATAATGGGAATCAAACGCACAATCACAGATGACCTAACAACAAAACAACCTATCTGGTTCGGACACATACAAAGAATGGACGAACAACGAATGCCAAAAGAAATACTAAAGTGGCAACCAGAAGGAAAGAGAAAACGAGGTAGACCGAGAAAAAGTTGGAGCGAAGGAATAAATAAAGAACTGAGAAAGAGGGCCATAGAGGAAGATCTATGGAACAATCGGTCTAAGTGGCGATTGGAAGTCGGAAAACGGCGAAGAACATTATAAACCGACAAGTAGTAGTAGTAGTAGTCTATTAGTTACTATACATTTTACTAAATTTGATTTAATTGACTACTATTGAATTTACTAAATTTGATTGAAAATACTAAATATTAAAAAAATAGATTCCTACAATTGCCTGCCAGATTTCTAAAGCTACTTAATGACAATATTTTCATATGCCTTATGTATATATATATATATATATATATATATATATATTCTTATTTTCAGACATTTGTACCAATAATATTGTCCAATGCACCAGCCGGAATATCTTCAAAAATGGCTATACATTATGGACAAGAAATTGTGTCAGGTAAAATATTTTTCTTAAACAAGATGTACCTAAGATATACAAGATCAAGTAATCCATATATCGCAGAAGATTAATTATTTTAATAAAAATATAAATTAAAACTAGTAAAAATATGTTTTAGGTAAATTCCGAAGATACGATTATAAATTATTAGGTAATTTAGAAAAGTATAATTCATCAGTCCCGCCGGACTACAATCTGTCGGCCATTACTGCACCGATTGCACTTTATTACTCCCAAAATGACTATATGGTAGCCGTTAAGGTAAATATATACATCATTAATTTTTAAAATAGGTTATATGGATACCGAACAACGGACACGAAACATCAGGGCGGATATTAATGACTACTTAGAAAATGACAAACTTTAGAACATCGTATAGTTTTTACGCAAAAAAAACAGAAAATATTTAAACAGGTTTAAGTTCGCGGATGATTTACCATTAGTAACACAAAATGTTTGAAAAAGTAGTAGTAGTAGTACTTTGTATAGTTATATCAGATCAAAAAAGCACCAATAAGAATAGTATTAAAGATTAAAGAAATACCCCAATGTAAATTGTTATAATAACCTCAACGAAGGTCTGTAACATAAGAATACCTTGAACAAAGTACAAAGTAAAAGTAGAATGTCTTTCAGCAGACTGGGTATCACCTACACCCTAAGTATGTTGATTGGAATATTATATATGGAATAAAAGAGAATTTAAATGTCTTCCAGAATACGATATAGAATATATTCTGGTATGCCATTTGAAATGTTTAAAATAATAATATTATTCAATGTCACATATAGGCAAAATTCAATTAAAATAATAAAACACTCTTTGTGATGAAATAATAAAAATTCAAACGTTACTTATGACAGTACATATCTTGGCTAGGTATATCGCCGGTATTTGGTGATGTGTTATTTAAATATGTATGTATACTTAAAAGCATACTAAATACTAAATAAACATAAGAACTAACTGAAGTAGAGCTACTATAAAAGTAGCACCACTTGTGTATGAGACTTAAAAATATATATTCAAACAAAGAAATATTTAACAATTGTATAAATATAAATAGTAAGTTACGTATGCGTACTTACAAAAATACATTAATTTTATTCTAGCATGTGACACAAATGTGAGTACATGATATTAACTGCAGTAAATTCAAGAAATGTTGTAGTTGGTATTTAGCCCAGTCTGGTTATACAAAAATCATCGATTTCACGGCAAAATGTTTCGCAGATATCTGAAGCTTTTAAGACATAGGTGGGGGTTACTAGATGACGAATAGATAAAAAGATACTCCTATTTTTAGCTTGCGTTTTTTTTAAACAATAATTTATGGTCAGAATGTGATTTTTTATCTATAAGTTTTTTCCTTTATAATTTATATAAACAATATTTATACCATTTTTTTATATCAAGAATATCTTTATTTTCCCGTTTTTTCAATTAAAATTGATAAATAATTTACGGGGATATTTGCAAAAAAACAGTTACCGTCCTTTAAATTTGTGCGAAATTTCCCCCCGATCGGTCAAATAGTTTAAAAGTTATTCAATTTGTTTATCCCTAGGACTAATTATTTAAACCATTGAACTTGCCCTATGAATGATGCTAGACACATTTAACAAATTTCATAGCATTCTTTAAGACTTATCTATCTTAACTATCTCAAAAGTTAAATGAATATTGAGGTTTCATCGAAATTATTTACAAAATAAATGTTTGAAAAAGGGGTATGTTTTTTACTAAAAAACAATTGTAATAACTTCTATATTTTTAAAGCTACAGACTTGTACGTACAACCATTAGATAGCTGGTAAAAAAACTCACATTTAACAAAAAAAATAAACCTTCTATGAACAATAGGAACGAAGTTAGCGACAATTTTTTTGTCAATTATATCTCCATTGTTTATAAACATTAAGAAGTAAAATTTGCACAAATTTTGAATGAGAATCTAAACTTTATATTGAATTTTATAGCTATAAAATTCATCCAATTTTAACTTAATTAAACCTCCAAACATCCAAATAAACATCCAAACTTAAAACCTTCCTAAACGAAGTTACTTTCGAGAGATCGACATAGGAAAGTGGAGGGGAGAATGTTTTACCTCCTCGCTGCAAAATTTAATATTATGGTTACGGATTTATCATTCAAAAGCTTCAACAGTTCTGTAGGAATTTAGCGTTTCTTATTGCTTATTCTACTTCTTCTTTCAATATGTCTGGCCCAGTTGCATTGATTATCTGAGTTAAGTTGTTTCTATCGTCTTCAAATAATTCATTCAGATATTCTGTCCATATTTTTATTTTATTCTCTAGATCTACAATAAGATTTTCATCTTTGTCTTTAAGTTTACCTATTTGGCATTTCTTTATGCTTCCTGTTATCTCTTTTACTTTTTTATGCATATTGAACGCATCGTACTTTTTCTCATAGGATTCCACTTCTTCACATTGTTCCTTAATCCACTCCTCTTTGGCTTCTTTTATTCTCTTTTTTATGTGTTTATTTATTTCTTTGTATTTGTCTGGGAAATTCTTCATCTTTCTTCTTTGTTTCATCAAGTCTAGTATATCTTGTGTCATCCACCCCTTATTCTTTGTTGTTATTTTTGTAAGATGTTTCTTTCCTGCTGTTTGTATAGCTGTATTTATGTACTTTAATTTTTGGTTAACGTTGTTTGTATCGTTAATTTGTTGCTGCACTGAAAGGAGGTTTTCATTTATTTCTTCTCCTGTTTCTTGTCGTATATTTTTGTATATATATATAAGTTTATTTAAATCTAGTGCCTTTCTGTGTGGTCTTCTAATCTTTTTTGGTCTCGCCTCTATCACAGTAACTACCGGGTTATGATCTGAGCCTATATCAGCTCCTGGGTACGTCTATATATATATATATATATATATATATATATATATATATATATATATATATATATATATATATATATATATATATATATGGTTTCAGTTGTTTTCCGGGTTTGACTCCGCGTTAAATATTTTTGGTTTTTAGAAAAACCATTGTTTTGACGACGTTTCGGCAAGGTCACACTTGCCATTGTCAAGTCAGATTCTGCTTCGTCTTGATGTTACAGGCGAACTGATTTCTCGGTCGCTGCACGCTGAGTTTAAATATCTTGTTGCGCTTCTTGTCATTGGTCCTGTGCGCAGAGTGGGCGTGGTCTTCTTCGCTATTTTAATTTTTACGTTTTTCTGCAGAATTGTTTTCCACGTATTTGGGAGTCTTTGGGCATCATCTCTGGTGTTTAAATTTTTCGGATGTTTTTCGATCTCTATGGCTTCTCTGATTACACGTTTGGCCTTATTTTCGATGTTGGCTAGCATTGTTGTTCCATTTAAGTCTATTTTATGTCCTGTGTTTATGACATGTTGTGCTAGGGATGAAGTTTTTTCTTTTCTTTCGATGGCGTTTCGATGTTCTTCGCGTCTAACCTGTATCCTTCGATTTGTTTGTCCGATGTACGATTTATCGCAGTCTTCACATGGGATCCTGTATACGCCTTGATTTTCTAATGCAACTTTTGTTTTTGCTGATGGTAATATGGTTGCTATTTTTCTGTCGGTGTTAAAAATAGTTTCTATTTTGTTTTTTCTTAGAACTCTGCTGATTTTGTCTGTCGTACCCTTTATATAGGGCAGGATAGTTTTACCGACTGGTTTTTCTTCTTTTTCTGGATCTTTGCTGTTGTTTCGGGATTTATGTGCTTTTTCAATCATGAACATGGAGAAACCATTTTTTCTTAGACTTGTTTTGACTTTGTGCATTTCTTCATTCTTATGGTCCTCATCTGCCAGTTTCTCAGATCTTGTTATTAAGGTTTTTATTACCGAATTTAATTGTGCAGGATGATGGTGTGAGTCTGCGTGTAAGTACCTGTCAGTATGGGTTGGTTTTCGGTATACTGTATGTCCTATGCTTCCATCTTCTTTCTTAATAACTAACACATCTAGGAATGGAAGTTGTTGGTTATTCTCCCGTTCCATGGTAAACTGTATTTTTGGATGGATATTGTTAATGTGTTGTAGAAATTTATTAAGTTTCTCTTCTCCGTGCGTCCAGATAATAAATGTGTCGTCAACATACCTAAGCCACAGTTTGGGTTTATGCTCTGCTGTTTCTATTGCTTTTGATTCCATATCTTGCATAAAAAGGTTGGCTATTACGGGGGACAGTGGTGAACCCATCGGTGCTCCTTCGACTTGTTTGTACCTCTGGTCCTTGTAGATGAAGTAGGTGTTGTTTAAGCATTGCCTCGTTAAGTTTAGTGTATCCTGTGGTATTGGATATTTTCTATGTATAATTTCTAATGTTTCTTCTACTGGGACATTGGTGAATAATGAGATTACATCAAAGCTCACTAATAAGTGTTCAGGTTCCAGAATAACGTCCTTGATACGGTCGATAAAGTGCTTGAAGTCCTTGATACGGTCGAAAAAGCTTTGATGTAATCTCATTATTCACCAATGTCCCAGTAGAAGAAACATTAGAAATTATACATAGAAAATATCCAATACCACAGGATACACTAAACTTAACGAGGCATTGCTTAAACAACACCTACTTCATCTACAAGGACCAGAGGTACAAACAAGTCGAAGGAGCACCGATGGGTTCACCACTGTCCCCCGTAATAGCCAACCTTTTTATGCAAGATATGGAATCAAAAGCAATAGAAACAGCAGAGCATAAACCCAAACTGTGGCTTAGGTATGTTGACGACACATTTATTATCTGGACGCACGGAGAAGAGAAACTTAATAAATTTCTACAACACATTAACAATATCCATCCAAAAATACAGTTTACCATGGAACGGGAGAATAACCAACAACTTCCATTCCTAGATGTGTTAGTTATTAAGAAAGAAGATGGAAGCATAGGACATACAGTATACCGAAAACCAACCCATACTGACAGGTACTTACACGCAGACTCACACCATCATCCTGCACAATTAAATTCGGTAATAAAAACCTTAATAACAAGATCTGAGAAACTGGCAGATGAGGACCATAAGAATGAAGAAATGCACAAAGTCAAAACAAGTCTAAGAAAAAATGGTTTCTCCATGTTCATGATTGAAAAAGCACATAAATCCCGAAACAACAGCAAAGATCCAGAAAAAGAAGAAAAACCAGTCGGTAAAACTATCCTGCCCTATATAAAGGGTACGACAGACAAAATCAGCAGAGTTCTAAGAAAAAACAAAATAGAAACTATTTTTAACACCGACAGAAAAATAGCAACCATATTACCATCAGCAAAAACAAAAGTTGCATTAGAAAATCAAGGCGTATACAGGATCCCATGTGAAGACTGCGATAAATCGTACATCGGACAAACAAATCGAAGGATACAGGTTAGACGCGAAGAACATCGAAACGCCATCGAAAGAAAAGAAAAAACTTCATCCCTAGCACAACATGTCATAAACACAGGACATAAAATAGACTTAAATGGAACAACAATGCTAGCCAACATCGAAAATAAGGCCAAACGTGTAATCAGAGAAGCCATAGAGATCGAAAAACATCCGAAAAATTTAAACACCAGAGATGATGCCCAAAGACTCCCAAATACGTGGAAAACAATTCTGCAGAAAAACGTAAAAATTAAAATAGCGAAGAAGACCACGCCCACTCTGCGCACAGGACCAATGACAAGAAGCGCAACAAGATATTTAAACTCAGCGTGCAGCGACCGAGAAATCAGTTCGCCTGTAACATCAAGACGAAGCAGAATCTGACTTGACAATGGCAAGTGTGACCTTGCCGAAACGTCGTCAAAACAATGGTTTTTCTAAAAACCAAAAATATTTAACGCGGAGTCAAACCCGGAAAACAAC